>NC_069134.1:26160248-26491915 GCF_026914265.1 Mya arenaria | reverse complement strand
AGGTACTGCAGGTAGTAGAGGTAAGGCAGTGAGTCCACAACGGCCCAGTTCATCCAACGTTCATCAATGTGTCTATGATTGATATCCTCGCCTAATCCTCTCACCATCTCGTAGTGTAATATCGGTGGAGCACAGAACGCCTCCTGTCTCAAGTAGCGAACACATAATGCCGTTTTGTTTGTTAATAACACGTCATCGTTATTAACAACACTGGTAGTGCACAGTGGTTTGTGATGTTCTGTATCTAGAGGATCCATATTTCCACATGCACATACAGCTTGTACGTTGTCGTCATATCTACGTTCAACATCATTCAGAACGTCCGCTGCTCTTTCAAGCTCATTATGACAGACGAGAAAAGAAGCCAACTTCAGTCTTGATGACGCCACATCCGTATCTAAGGAACTTTCGAACAGACACAGTATATTTCTAGGAACAACACTACCATTCCGTATGCAACATGATGCAGCAGTGGATGCAAAAACGCTCAACACTTGTCTAAAAACATAGTCAAAATATTGTACTCTTAATGGAAACGGCAGCTCATGAACATATGTACGTACTGTTGTAAGATATAGGCCGAAATATGAAATCATATCTTCAGACATGAAATCAGACGTCTCAGACAGAATTAACTGGAAACCCTTATAAATGTTGAAGTGAGCATTTACACTTAGCCACCTACATAAACTATTTTTTGTCGATATGTGTAACCCTTCACTGTAGCGAACAGTTCTGATATTTGTGCTGAACATCCGGTTGCCTAAATCGTCTGCTTGTATGTACGCGAGTACTATTAAGTGAGTGTCAATGATATTTGAAAGGATCTTAGAAAGATTTGCTAACTGCCGACTTGTAAATTTTCCATGAAAAAGATTCACGCCTGCTACAATGAAGTGAGGGCACATACCGGTTTTCGTCCAACCAAGCAACAATTTCAAACAATACACAATACATTCCATCAAGCGATTTTCTCTCCACATTCTGGGTGGCAATCTTTCCGCGGCGAAAAGCAGGGCAGTTTTGCAATGAAAACTTGTCAACTTTCCTTCATTATATAAAAGAGGGTTGATTACGTGTGATTTTAGAATCTTCAGAACCACATAACATTTAAGCTGTACTGTTTTCATGCTAAACATCAGTGTTCTCTCAATAAGACTAGGAGAAATTCTCCATTCAACATGTCTGTAATAGCTGTCAAAGTATCCATCAGGAACAAGAAAACACCCACACTCCCTTACGTCTCTCAGCATTTCCGGTGTCGGCCAGTGGCCGGGCCTCGGTCGTTCAAACCAAGCTTGGCATTCTTGCGGAAGTGACCTGCACCAATACGCGTACACAAAGTCATACATTTTAAGAAGGCTATGCGAGGGGCCACTGGAGTAGTAAAGTGTATTATCTCTTATTGAGATCAGTTGTGCTATAATTCCAAAGAATGTATTTACAAATAGTACACGGCCCTTACTGTCAACTACATGGAATACATAACTTGAATGAATGAAAGGTTCAGGTGAGTCTGGTCTAATCACCTGTAGAAGATAATGTTGTGGAGAGCACGTTTCCTCCTTCACCATCAGCATGTTTTGCCTACCGGCTTCCCATTCAGACCAGGATGACATGATGTTGATGTCGTTTAAGCTGATTAATCTGTCAATATCGGAGTTTAGTCCCGGTGTAGTTGTTCCCTCTGACTGACTCCCGAAATTGAAACAGGTAAAATCACTTCCTTGTAGTTTAGCATTGTTGATCGTCTCGCTCGCCTCTATCATGAGAAAAGTTCTCCTTCTTCTCCTCACCATCCACCTGTTGACGCCAATGTCGCTTAACGCCCTGGACAGACGGAGAGACATTATCCGGTAAAAGCCAGGCGGGTTCTCCATCTTTAAATAAGAAACAATGGTAATAATTCTTTCATGACACGAATTATGTTTCTACAAATAATATAAAACAAATCTTAGAATAACCTATTAATTTTCACTTTCGCTTTCAAACTGTCTAATGAAAATATTGCATATATATGACTGATTTATTTAAAGTAATAGTTTTAATCTTGTGTTTGTCTGTGTGAGATGGAAATACAGACGTGATCCATAATAATATAACGTTAATCAGCAGTTTTGTTTACAGACAATATGCTTATTAGAAGGGAAGTTACATTTTTATGTACTTTCGGTTCACGTATACATAATTGATAATATGAGTGTGTAATATTTACAGTAGCGGCTTCATCATAATCGAATAAAACATAATTAAATGATTTTTGCACAAGACATAAAGCTCATCAATTCCTATCACAACTGAATCATAAATACCTTTGTTACTGTGTTGCTTACGCAACCGTCACCGACGACAAGAATAAAATAATAAATAAAATAACATTCCTCGTTTTGGTTTCATTCTTATTAGTGGGAGTGTACATGGAAAACCCAAGTCTATAAATAAACTATGACATGATTTAAAGGCGCACCTTTCGACATGCACCACTCCCTAAAACCGAAAGAATGGTTTAAAATGTTGGTATATAGGAGGGGGGGGGGGGGGGGTCGGGATCGGGGTAGTCCCATGAGACATTTTGTCTATTTGATATATATAATGATATTTTTTCAAGTTACACTCTTCGAAATTTATTGAAATGTCTTTTTATCAATTTTTATTATTTTTTGTAAAATTTTAAACAATATCAATGGACTGACGGGCCACATCAAAAATATTTATTTTTTTAAACAATATCAAAGGACTGAAGGGCCATATTTTAGTGACCAAAGGGCCATGTTTAGTGACCAAGCTATGTGACGATCACCTGTGATGCAAACAACATACTCATATCCCTGTCAGCAAAGTTTAAGAATCTTTGATAAAATAAACAAATATTTCAACTTACAATCTCGAATATTGAAAACTCCTTTTCTCAAACAAAGCTTTAATAATTCACCAATTCTGTGTTAACAGTGCTTAACATTTTGTCAGACAAAACAGGTGTAACGTCCTGTCTTCACTTAACTACAAGCTCCTAGTAAATAACACAGTCAAGTAGCTCGATATGAAATCAAATAAAGCCAATGGTAACAACTCGGCCATCTTCGGCAAACTTCAATTATGTTCGATACAGGCCAAGGTGTTCCGATTGCAAATAAAGTATGTTAAACGCCTAGTTTATGCCTGCTATAATTTACACCCCCCCCCCCCAAATCCGTGTATTGTACACAACTACTGTCTATTGATCTTAATCTTAATTGCCGTGTGCTGTCTATCAGATCTCCGATCAGAGTGTCATGCTGTGCAGGTTCTTAAGGTTTTATTATAGAAATGGACAAAACATATTGTCTTTAAGTTGTTGTTGTTTTTTTCCAATAATAATAATAATAATAATAATAATAATAATAATAATGCTATGTATGTATATCACTATTCAAAAACTTATCACTCTTATTTGTTTATTATTTATTTCCAATCGGTTTAATTAATAAATATGTTAGATATACTAAATGGTTATATGTATTAGTAAGACAATGAGATGATCAACTCTAAAATTGTCGACGCTAAATGGCCTTAAACCAACAAGCAAATGCACATTACATGCGCCCCTCCTGTGATACCAGTGCAATTAACAGGAGATGCACAGCCGGGGGTCATCATGCCAAACATATCTTAAACTAGGCCTTTAAAGCTGCACTCTCACAGATCGCGATCCATGGAAACCCCTCCTGTTATACCAGTGCAATAAACAGGAGATGCACAGCCGGGGGTCATCATGCCAAACATATCTTAAACTAGGCCTTTAAAGCTGCACTCTCACAGATCGCGATCCATGGAAACCCCTCCTGTGATACCAGTGCAATTAACAGGAGATGCACAGCCGGGGGTCATCATGCCAAACATATCTTAAACTAGGCCTTTAAAGCTGCACTCTCACAGATCGCGATCCATGGAAACCAATTGTGTAAGACTGCTGACAAAAAAATATGATCGCAGATTTTTATATTTGAGTTCAAAAATTTACGTTGAATGCATTTTTCTTAAACTGTAAGTAACGGTTAAAGCCTTAAAACATTAATTTTCGAACAGAAATATGAAAATCTACGATCTGATCTTTTTGTTAGCAATCTGATATCATTGGTTTGCAGAAATAATTTACGCAAACATTTGCTCTTTCCGAGACAAAAAGTAAAAATGTTGTTTAAATGGTATATCTGTGAGAGTGAAGCTTTAAGAAAGAAATATTTGTTTCCGATTTCCCGGTCTACCCTAAATTTTGCACCCAACATTATTTTAAAGTGCCTTCAGACACTTGGTGTATATTTTCAGTAGCTTGTAGCACCAGAAATACGCGTATTATATACGTGTTATTATATTGAACATTGCCTCAGACTCAATGCAAACAGTTAATTTGCTTAAAAATAGCATTAGAGCACAGCCTGATTTATAAACAATAGGGCCATGATGGCCCTGAATCGCTTACTTGTTATGTGAATGAAAAAGATATACCCATTAATGTGCATGCAGGGTTACAAGCTTTGACCGGTCATAATACCTATTTTCAAAGAAGATACATATTAAATTTTGATATGATATTAAAGTGGGAAAATGTTGATTTGCATCACCTTACTCTTGCAGGAGAACTAGATTGAACGACCTCATAAATTTATTTTCTTCCATCTTAGCAAAATTGTTTTCCTATAAAGACCTATGCGGCTCCCCTTGCTTCTAGAGTAAAGAAAAAAACTATTGAAAATTAAAAGGTTACAGTCAATTTTCAGTATATTATATACAGCTAGAGAAAAATGATATATCAGATAGATTTTTAGTGTTAACAGAAATTCAGCCATTTTTTGCTATTGCTGTTGTATGTCAATCGAGACGCCTTGTATTCTTAAAGACGATCACCCAACGAAACTTCCTGTGAAGTTTTAATAAATCTGAGTAGTTTCAGACGACATTTTCTTTTAAAGGAAAAAAACAGGAAGTCGAACATTTTTATGTTGACGTCTTGTTGTATTTTGAAGAACGTTGCCATAGAAAGCTTCCTGTGTGGTTTTACCGAAATTTGGCCAGCTGGTTTCCAAGAAGATGTCTTTCAGGCAATTGTTGACAGACGTACTGTACGAGGACTGATAACATTAGCTAACAGATACATAATATTGAAGTCATTCAACGCTGATTTGTTTAGAATTTATTAAAGGTTTTTTGCACGAACTTTCAAACATCACAAAGGCACAATAACGAAAAAGTTAAATGTAGAGAGTTTCATGGACGGGTCAACGTCAAGAGAAAGTCATCACTGATATGTCACATGTAAAAGTCGATATCAATAGAAGAAACTGGTTTTCTGTGAAGTACAACCCATGGAACACAATGTAATCATTTAACACATAGCATGAACTTTAAAAAATAATGCAGTAGTAACAAAATCAAACCCGTGAACATATTTTACTCTAAATGGAGACATTATTCCTTCAACATACGGTAATGCATTTCTTCATGCAGCTTTATTTGAGTTTTGAAATGATTTCATTTACTCCTCAGATTCAATTTTAAGAAAACAATAACCAGACGAACACTGGGGCATAACTCAATCATTTTTGAAGCCAGATATACATAGTGTTTAAAGTCAGAGATATGCGCCTTGCTGTACATGTGCGTATTGTCACTGGCAACATGTATACCAAGTTCTATTTGAATATCTTGGTGTGTTTTTTTAGTAATGGCGAAGGATTACGGTAAAGCTTTTGCATGACAATATAGGCAAAGTCACCTATCCAAAAGCTACACTTTTTAAATATAAAAACAGACAAGCTAAAATGAATCAATCAATCCTGAAACACCATGAGGTATTCAGAAGCCGCATTGTATTTTCATAAAAGTACACATGATTTGCTTTTACAATAACCGAGCCAAAATACACAGCCTATTAACCCATTCCAACCTCAATTGCTACTCCCCATTAATTCTGCCTTCAGTTTGTTTGCAATCTGTCGTCTCATTTCTATTTTCTTCTGTTCCTCCTCTGAGATTACAGGTTTTTTCTCCTCTTGTTTATCTCCCTTGAGTGTCTGTCTGGCGGCGCGAGCGGAGGCCGGACGCTCTGGATTGCTCTGTTCAGCAGTTAGAAGCTGTTTCTCCCGCTCTGCCTTCTTCATTGCGATCAATTTGTCCCTCTGCTGTCGCAGGTACTCCTGACGCTTCTTGATTTCATCTGCACTCATGCCCGCCATCGCAGCCTAATTAAAGGAAATGAACAGAAGTTTCTATTTATTCTTCTGTCTAGTATATCTTAATCCACTTATTTTGATTGAATTTTAAGCATTCAAAACTCAGAGGCAAATAATCACCAAATCGTATCAGTGCAAAAAACATGGTTTTGTAAAAAGGCAAAGAAAATTGCTTACCGCTGCTTTCTGCACAGCCTGATCTCCTCCAGAACTCTCCGTCTGTGCTGATTTCAGCCAGTTTGCAGCAGCCTCGCTACTTGACACCTTGGATGGGACAGAGGTCAGGGGCAGAAGCCCTGGGCCCAGCACGGTTTGGGAGAGCCCTGATGTGCCATCTGAAGTCCCAGCTCCAATGGGCATGGTACCGGTAGCCCCTCCAGGGGTTGTTACAGTCACCGTTGGTTGGGTCTGCTTAACACCAGGGGTGCCAATCACAGGCTGTGATAAGAGACATAAATGGGTTATCTGACCTATATAAAGACTGCCTGTAAACTCCTAACATGACACTAGTCAAGCGCAATAACTGAAAAATAAAATTAAACATTTAATGTAGTAAAGGCATCATAGCCCACATATATACAGGTAGTAATGCTTTGAATATAGTTTTAATAAATACAGACATTTGAGGTATCTGCAGACATTTAACAGAACATTTATCTAGACCTAAGAATTTATATATTGTACACTTATGAGGTTATAAAGGCGACCGCAAGCCGGTTGACCTAGCAATGTATGTAGGAATAAATACAAGAAACACACTGCATTGATTGATAATGGGCATTTATTCAAAATGCCATAAAATAAAATAAAATTCAACAGGAATAGGTTGACAAGTGTTACGTTATGTTTCCCGTAACACATCTGGGTGGGTAAACTGCCAAAAGGCAAAGCCGCAGCCAGCTCATTGTAACATTATAAAAAAAAATTACATACAGTTATTCAATGAATAATATGCAGTTACCAGGTCAATTTGATATAAAAACGTTTATCAAAATTTGTTACAAATATATATTTTGGCTAATTAAAGTAAGCTACCGTACTTAAGCGTGTCCACACTCTCCCTTCTTTAAGTGAGTGCATAAAAACTTATGATGACTGCATAAGAAAACGATCTGAGCTGTTAAATCTTAGTTCTAGATGTAACATTAGAAGCACATAGTTACCTGTTGTTTCTTTTCCACCTGTGGTTTTGCCGGGGCCGGTGTGGGAACAGGAATGAGGGGGGCCATGGCCTTGGTGGTGGGACCTTCTGAAGTACCCTGCAGTGACAGCCCTACCATTGCCTGCAGAAATACATGTCCAAGTACAATAGAAGAAACATTAAGTATGTATATGAATGGCACACCAAGTTACAAAGAAATATAAGTAGTTCAGAGCAATATTTGGCTGTCAATAAGTGGTTGTATATATAATATGTCAAATTTAGTGGGCAGACACTGTAAATATAGTTTTCTTGCCGATCCAAATTTCATAACTCTGGTTCAAACCTGACAAAGGTATTCTGCCCATACACATTCTAACCAAATTTGGTGATGATTGGACAAAGGCTTCTAAATCTGACAAGAACAATTTTATGTTATTTATATAAGTATATGGCGATAACTCCAGAATGACTAGAGTGATATGGCTGGTAATCAAATCTGTCCAAGATATTATGCCCATACACTTTCTGACCAAATTAAGTGATGATTGGACAGAAGACAAGACCAATTTTAGGTGCATGTAATATGTATAATGGAAGGGCAATAACTCTTTAGTGACTTAAGCAAATGTCTATGTTTTAAACTTGTTTGAAATATAATACCCATAGAAATTCTGACTAAATTTGAAGATGATTGAAAAAAGGAATCAAAACTTATTGATCAGACAAGACTGTTTTCAGGTTATTTCTATAATACAAGGGCAATAACTCTCCAGTGACTAGAGCATATTAATATGGCTGGTTGTAAACCTTGTTCAATATAAAATGCCAATTACACAGTCTGACCAAACTCTGTGGTGATTGGACAAAGGCTTCTTAACTCATTGATCGGACAAGTCCAATTTAAGGCAATTTCTATTATCAAAGGGCAATAACTCAAGAGTGACTTGAGCAATATGGCTGGTTATTGAATTTGCCCGAAATATTGTGCCAATACACATCCTAATCAAATTTAGTGATGATTGGACAAAGGCTTCTTAAGTTTTTGAGCGGACAACACAATGGATGCAGCATGCCCGCCAATACACCATAACACTACAGGTAAAACTATTTACATCCTATTTTCAAACTGGCTCATATAAATAGACAAACTTTATACCAACAAAAAAATAAATAGCAAATACAATCTCTCACTTGGTTAAGTTTTTCCTGTTCGGACTTCTTGTTTTTCTCAAGCTGTAGGAACTCGTGCTTAGAGATGGCAATGGTGCTGGCCATCTCATCCTTGTCCTTCGTCGTCTGTCGCTTGAGCCGCTTCTGTTGCTCCTCCTCATATTCACGCTTTGATTGCCTGTTGGAAAGAGTTTAGCAGTAAATAAATAACGGCAAATTGATTCATAGCTTCCATCTATGAAGTAGACCTTATGGCCACAATGGGGCCATCTTGAATCATGTCATCAATTCATTGAATCCTTTGTTCTTTATTGTAATAATGGTAAGTTATATTTTGAAACAATAAGTTTTGCTGTAAAAATTTATCCAGTTTTTTCTTAATTAACAAGTCTATTTCTGCTATTCACATAGTATTCAAACACATTTCTAGATAGTGTCTTCTAATAGTTAATAAGATGCCCTCAAAGAATATATACAAAGCGAGAGCTTCTTCTTGTATATGCAGTTATGTCAATTTCACGCTGAGCCCTCTGTAGGCACTTTCCAAATGTAGCTGCACATAGGCCCCATAGCCCTGTGCAAAGACAGTTTTTTTTCAAATAAATAGCACCCAGGGGCAAACATCTATCCTCGCCTGTTGCGTTACAGTTGAAAAAGGGACATAACCCAAAAGGGCAGAGTTATAGGCCTTGCTATACATAAGTTGAGGTTTAAACATTTGTCACAACAAACTCAAACGACACCAAGGCTATGATAATACCTCAACTTGTCTTCTTCAAAAACAGATTATTTAAAAATAAATGAATCAGAATGTCTACAGAAAACAATTTAAAATTTTCCAGATTTACTTATTAACAAGTTTATCATGTTGTTTTATGGTCAGACTATAATTATGTACCCAAAAGAAAGAGGGAATTAACAAGATCGACCTTCTGATATATGTAATTATCTTATTTTCAAACTCCCGTTACTGGAAAAATAGAATGCCAATATGGACTTATTATTATGCTCTCTTATGTTCAGACCAGAGTTATGTTCCCTAAAGAAAGAGGGCATTTTAATATCACCTTGGCTCACCAATGATGTCATCTTCTCATATTCTTTCATCAGGGAAATGTGCCAATTTGAAGTTCTTTGAAGTATTCTAGCATATACATCACGAAACATGTCTATAAAAGATAAACAGTAAATTTCCCATACTCAAGAACTTTGCGCATGATTTCTTCCTCATTATCTTGGGGTCGCGGGGCTGGGGGCGGGGTCGTCACTGACCCTTCCATCAGGCTATCTGGTAATGCCCCCTGTTGCTTCAGAATCAACATCAGAGCCTGCTGTTGTAGCTCAATGTTCTTCTGTGTCATCATTGTCACAAATATGGCATAGTCCTCCATAGCTAGTACTAGCTCAAACAGTCCCTAAAGGCACAAAAAGCAAAACTACATTTTGTTACAAATATGGTGTTGATTGCATAGTCCTTTGTTGCTAGTTCTAGCTCAAACAGTCTCTAAAGGCCCAAAAAGCAAGGCTACAATTTGTTACAAATATTATTTAGTCCTCAATCACTAGTACTAGCTCAAACTTCCTTAAAGGAATACATAGAAAAATACATGTAGAACAGTTTGTAACAAAAATGGCCTTGTCCTCTTATAATAATGGCTAAAACTACATGTAGCTCAAACAGTCCCTACAGTTCATTATAGCCTGATCGTGATAATAGAAGAAGTTGGTTTTACAGTCCAAAACATTATGATAGTGTATCTTAATGTGGAACAACTGTGTGAATTGTATGCAAATTACTAAAATAAAATCTTATTCTAGACTGTCAATATTATTATGATTTATATTTAGTCACTAATTCCACATATGTTTACATATCCCAGCAATTCACACTGAAATTAACCAATACATGTATAATGCGAGTCCAGTCTAGTTTAACAAGATCTATAATTTATTCAACAGAAAGTCTTTTTACGGGTACATGTTGGTTTTGTTTTTATGATGTTCTTCTCAAACAAACAGTATCACATGTAATAGGCCAAGAGAAACAAACCTGAAACACATCTCTCTTTGAGGGCCAATATGACCTGGTCATTTGACAGTTTCGTGTCCTTCATGAAGGCATCCAGCAGGGACTGAACCTAAAAAGGGAACAATTGCCTTATAAATCAGTTAAAAAGTGTCCACATTTTTTTTTCATCGCACATGACATTTTGCCAGACATCTACATGTACGTGCCTAAGCAGGATACTTTGATGTCACGCGGGACAATTTGCACTTATCAACAAAGTATTTATTGTTTGGCATTCATACATGAAGTATTCGTATGTGCATGAAAAGAGCAGTGAATATTTCATGAAGTTTTATAGAAAACAGTCACAGATAATATCAAGTCTATTAATTGTTCTGATGAGAAAAAGATTCATAGGGTGTTGAAACAGCTGACAGTTTTGACCGGCTAAGCTTGCATTTCAAATGTATGCATATCACGTAGATTACGATACTCCACGGATCAGTCTTCTTGTAAGAAAGGACATGTTTTCATTTTGAGAGGCCATGAGGTTTCCTCATGATATCTGGTACCTGAAATGTGTTCCATAGAGTATTCTATAATGTTGATAAATAATTAAATGGATAAAAACACATACCACTTCTTTGTAGTCATAGTGAACTGTTTTGTACTCTGGTAAATCATCTATGCTTGGATCAAATACTGAAAAAGTAACTAAAAAAATTAAAGCCATGAAAATAATTGACAAATGGATTTTAAATAAGTACGTTGTATAAAGCAATGATATTCGGAATACTGTAAATTGTGGTGGAAAACATTAATAAGTCTAGGTCTCCAGATAATTTTAACTCAGTTTACATTTCAGTCTAATCACATTAGGCCAACAATTGTTATTATCTATTTAACAGTTAGTCATCATCTTAATAAACTGCGCTTTAAATCACACAAAAATGCAAAATTGAGCCAAGATTTTCATTAACTCTCTGTAAAAACAAATACAATAAATTAAAATCGATGGTCCAAACTGACTTGGCCGAGCTTCTCAAAGGGCGAAATCCCACCAGGGGCTGGTTGCTCAAAACCTTAATTAAATTAAACAGTATGTTACCTTAATCATCCGTTAAACCCATAAATGACCGTTACCTAATGGTTAAATTGTTGTTGCTCATGCTATTTAACACTGCCGTTAAGAAACGCTAGCGTTAAATACTTAAGAGTCAATTAAATCCAACTTCTTGTCCAATAATTCATCTGTCACCATCATTCAGCATCCAAACCGACATCTCATCTGCTAATAATTCTGGAACACAAAAAAGGAGAAAAAATCTTATTTCACAGCTAGTGAAACTATAATAATAGAGGAATGTTTGGGAGATTTTGAGACAAGGGAAATGTTGACACATAATTTTACAGATAAAATTTCTAATGAGAAAATGAAAAGAAAATGGGAAGAAATAGGAGTTAAATGGTCTGCCCTCCGTGTGCTGTTAGGACTGGCGATTAGATCAGTGTAAAATGGCAGAACATGAGGGAAAATGCCATGGCTGAGATAACAAGGTAGCCTGATGTTATAGTTAAAAGATGTTTTTTGTTAATATTTAGAAAGATATTCAGCATGACAGATGTACTCAATTTAATTCATTGTTATTCATAAAGCGACTTAATATACATGTTTTAATAAAAAATACTGTTATTTTTAATTAAGAGTTAACCTTCAAATTTACATGTTTATTCCACCTCCTTATTGATACTTAACGTTGTGTCATACAGTAACAGTGAAAGGCTCCAGCGGAGAGAGAGTGGGCGGGTACAGACACTTGAGAAGGCCACAGAGCATTTAGCGAATAGAATTGTGTGTATACATGCCATGATGCCAGTTTTAATCGAGTTGTAGGGACGCTGATGAGCCAGGTAATTTCGTGATAAACATGTTATTTTGATATATAAAACATAAGATCGTCTGACAAAGGAAGGGGATTTCTTAGTTAGAATAAACAAATCACAGGGCCGAATTCTGAACATCCACTCTCACTCACACTCCAACCACATTCCCGTAAGGGACACTCAAGTGATCACTTGAGTGAAATAAGGGAAGTAAGACTCAAGTGATCTGTTCGGATTCACACGCCTCGCTAACACTCCACTTCATCAAGTGACCAATACAGTATACATGTATGTTTACATGATCATATCGGATGATCTGTTTGACTATGGTGATGTTCACATTATACATTGTAAACATATGTTTATTTGAGATTTCAGTACCTTATTGTTAGACATGACGACAAACAAATGACAATATTTGTTATTCTGAAACTGAAATTTACATTTAAAAACAATTGATTAATAAAAATAAACGTTTTGGATTGTAAATAACTGTAGCAAAATGCGTATTTTGTTGTTGTTGTTGTTGTTGTTGTTGTTGTTGTTTTAAATATGTAGCCATTTTCCATTGTACCATGTGATTTAAATATGTATTCATATATAATCTTGCTTTTGTATTCTGCATAAAGCGGTCTTGGGCGTTTGAAAATGAAATATGAAAGTTGAAAACACTTAATAAAAAATAGCAGATGGATAGAATTAATCTACATCTAATGGGGAAACTACACCTCGGAGTGAAAAACAACTCAAGAAATGTTAATAATAATAATAATAATCATAATAATAATAATAATAACAATAATATTAATAATAATAGTAATGATGAGATGATGATGGTGGTTGTGTTGGTGTTGCTGGTGGTGGTGATGGTGCTGCTGCTGCGGGTGATGATGATGAAGATAATACTACTACTACTACTACTGATAATAATAATAATAATGATAATCCAACTGAATGTAGGCTGAAAAATACATATCAGTGATCACTTCCCTGACCATGCTCTGAAATGGCCTAGCGGCGTAAAGTTAGCGGCCTGGCGGCCTAGCTGCCTGATGTAAATAGCGGCCTAAAATTATTTCAAAGCATTTTATATGTGTTCTTTTCTAAAACAATGATAAATTAAATGGTTCTATTCATAAATCAACATCCTTTAGCGGATATCAGCATTTCCCCCTTTTTCTGGGCTGCTGGATTGAGTTTTGATGATTTTTAGGCCGCTAGAACACGAGGCCGCTTACTTCACGTCGCTAGGCCGCTGGACTGCTTGATTGACTTAATGAAAAAAAATCGCTCCAGCATGATGAATCTGCATAGGATAGGAAAATGATTATTTTAGCTTTGTTTTAGAAGAAAACTCATATACACTGATTTATCATATTTCCCAATTAAACGCATGAACAATTAAACATTGAAATAGAGAACAAATTAATGCCACTAGTCCGCCAACTTCACGCCGCTAGGCCGCTTACTTATGCTAATTCCGAGTACATTTAGCCACCTGTCTTTGCAGCCATCGATGAATTGCAACTTTGCTGGACGTTTAAGATCATTACGAAACAAAACAAATATATGATTGGCGCATCCTTTTGAAAATTTGATTTTTTTATAGATGGCCACGTTATTGAAATGAAGGTACATGTACTTAAATAGATTATCCGGGTCTCTTAAATATTGTCTGGGAACAAATATCTGATATATTTCATCGTTTCTACTTGTCATGTACTTTTTTCACACACACTTATTCAATTGGTATTCTCAACCAATCCTCAAAGGCGGTTCAAGTGGCCTAGCCGAGCACTCACAAATGTCCCACTCACGCAAAACACTCGAGTCTCACTTACACCTGTGAATATGGATATAACTTTCACTCGAAATTATCTCGACCGTTATGTGATAACAGAGAACTAACTCATTGAGTGTTAGAGTGATTGTTCTGAATTCGGCCCATAGCCTCAGTGATTTGGTGGAAATGAGCTGAATTTTGACCTTTACAAAATTTAGTGACCCCTTTGATGAATCTGAAGAAAAAAATAATATATTTTAGGTTATTTAAGGTTAAATGTCACTAAATTTGGTAAAGGTCAACATTCAGCTCATTCCCACCAAATCACTGTGCATAGCCATTCGGAACTCCTCGGCCATTATTTTCAAAAACAACTCACAGATTGTGTTTCTATTTTTAGTAACAAAATTCTCAAGACGAAAACACTGATTATAATTGAAGTAGGCGAGTAACACGCCAAAATACACATTTGGAAGGCATACAATGATATTGATTTCTAACCTTAATCTATTTCCAAACGGTGATTTTGCCATAAAGTCGTGATTTCAATGTAAATAAAGGTATCTCATGTTCACGTCCTTCACCTTAAAATACTTTGTCTAAGTTATAACGTCCAAATAAAAACCGACTCCGACTAAAGATCAAGTAAACACAGTCGTCTCCCTTGTCTTAATAGTTACACCATCATATTATTGTGTTTCGCAGATGTTCTTTCGTTCATACCCAAGATAACGGATGGAGATGATGAGGGGAGTGAAAGGATTAGTTCATCAAAGTTGCCCCCGTCATCCAAGGTCCTAACGGCAGCACAGCCCACTGCAGGACCATCAGAGAGCAGCCACAAGGTGGAGTCTTACCATGCATAGAAACAGGAATGTGTGGAAGTGTTGCATTAGGTCTCAATGTTGTACCATGGAATATCACGTGATCAAAATGGACCAGCCAACATTATTATTATAAAATAAAACTATACATTTTGTTTGATAAAGAACAACCTTTATAAACAAATAATTGTATACACTGATTAAAGAAAACGAAAACATCAAGATACCAAAAACGTTGTTACAAACCTTTGGGCACATTTAATGGGTATTTAATAACTTGTCCTCAAACTCAAAGGCTATGGGTTTTATTATATTTTGGTTTACGAACCTTAAGTCCGGGTTCATCAAAGCTCAATAAAAACGTTTCGGAAGATGTTTTTCTTAGCTTAAATAATCTGATTTTTAATAAATGGGTAACTATGAAATGTCAATGATCATTCATTACCCATAAAAATAGCAATGATATTATGTAGGAACTGTACGTAATCCAACATTTACGAATGATCACACGACAACCCGTCAGCCAATCAAGTCGCAGGAATTTCAGTTAAGATACGTCCGTCTTAAGTTTACCCACAAGAAAACTTGTTGTGAAAGGGGTCGGTATTTTACCGGAAAACAGAAAAACCGGAAAACACTTTAAAGTTCATAAACATATGCAATAGAGTTTGCGAAGGAGTGTTGGTGTCTGGGGTTCATACGTATATCATATACCAACATATTAACATTCTTACACAGTGTTTGGTGCTGATATTGTCAGAACAGTGGCCGGGCAGAGGTTTGGGTGGTTACCTGTGGGTAGGGATTGACCTAACCATGTGAGACACTATGCTATGCTTTTACACGCTACTGCTTCTGATTATATTAGCAAAATCTAGTAGTATTTAAATTACACGATAAATAAAATACCTCCTCTTTGTAACACCTTCTAAGATATTTCCTATCAAGCCATATTAATTATAATATTTAACCAATTACACATCAATGTAGCGTGCTGTTTTCCCGATGTATATAATGCTACTTATAATTAAACTATTTAAATGTATACGATTATCCTTTAAGTAATACTCTTGAAAGAACTTACCATTTTACAGTAGTATGTCAACTAGCGGATCAGGGCGTGTGTGGATTGCCCGTACAGCTGGGGAAACTAGTAGATGTTACCACTGTGTTCAGTGCTCAAATCCATCTTACTTTTTATAATTGTATGCATGAATATAATAAGGAACAGCTTTTGTAATTGCTTGTTCAAATATTTGTACCTTTTTTAAACTATTTGCATTTACTTCCAGGTCACAAGCTCATTGTTATGTTTTGATATGTTATGAATGTTTGTTATTCATGTCGGAAAAGAGCCCATTAAGCTAATGTTTTCTTGCCATCATATACTCGACTCTATGTAAATCTTTAGTTTAGTAAAAGTCCATTAAATCATCAATGATAAATTCTTAGATTTTTTATTACAAATTTACATGACGATCCAGCTCGACCCCACCAATATGGTCTGGGACCACTCCCGGATAATGAGATATGGTCGACTTATGTTCCTTTAGGGTCAATGTCGTGGTAACCTTTAAATCGGTTTCCGATCAACATATGAAAAAAGCTTAGTACCCCGAACTTGAAAGAGATCCCTGAAACATTACCAGTACCTCAACTATTTTTATGTCAGTTAGTCAAAGGTGAAGGTCGTGCATGGTGACCTTAAGCTAAAAACCCGATCTCGTTCAATAACTGAATAATGCTTTTATCCACTTACTTCAAACTTGGTATCCTGATTAAATGCATTTGCTTCCTTTTATTCATGTTTCAAAAACATTCGCGACGTTATTGATGCTTTGCATCAAATTAGTCTTGTCAAGATCATCCAATACAAAGGTTGGTGCTGCAGGCCAAGCATTAAAACGTATAAATTCAAGCTTTAAAACATAAATCATTTGCAAAATGTTTCAGTTGGGCAAAATTTACGAAGGATTATTGCATCAGAGATTTGTTTAGATTTGGCATGCAATTTTACGGAAAAGTATGAATATGTTTCTGTGTCAAAGGTTTAAGACCATCTAATTGGCAAATGTCTTGATGATATATATTTTCAAAAACGAACAGTACACGTAAAGTTGCTCTCTCACAGATTCATTGTTTGGACAACGTTCTTTTTTTTCTTGAATGTACCGTTTTAGCGTAAATGTCTGGAAACCAGTGATTTAAGACTGCTGACCAAGTAACAGATCATAGATTTTATATTTACGTTCGAAATTAAATGTTTTATGACTAAAAGCGTTACTAACACTTTAAGAAAAAGTTTTCGGCACAAAACATCAATATTTGAAGTTAAATATAAAGACCTGCTCTGTAAACCTACATATGTATGCAGAAGTACATGTTTATGTATAATGCGTGTTTCGTTCTAGATAGCCCACTATTGCCCGGTGTAAGCTTATTCAGTTGTTGTGAACACGTAGTACAAAATTAATGTTGTTGGACTTTCATTGAATGCATACACATATTTACAATATAACTTTTTATGCACGACAACACAATCATAGGATCTGTTTAAAACTATCGATGATTTAAGTTATTCAATTATTAAAAGAGTAACAAAACATAAACATATTTAACGAATATGTTGTTTCATTTTTAATTTTGATAATTACCGTTCAAGGGCGGTAATCCAATCATTTATCGCTCAAATTATTTTGATGCGTGTGTGCTCTGTTTGTTGTGTTTGTATTTGTTTATATGTGTCTCATATTCATTGTCGTTTGAGTCCTTGCCGCGCGCCTGTAAAAGAATATTCATTGTATGATTGAACTATGTATTAATAATTTCAAACCACGTCCGCTTTGAAAAATATAAAACACAAGCATAATATAAAGAATCCGGTTTTCAAATAAATCTTTATATCTCTTAGCCTTGATGTATAAACACACAATGAAAACAACCAACAACACTCATACATACAACAGTATGGACGCTCATTGAATGTTCTTTTTTCTCAAATTCTACATGGCGGGGGTGATATAAAATATCAACCGATTATGACAACTACAGTAAATTGATATAATTCTTTTTCCTCTGCCCGTTTTGCATGAAGTTAGCTAACCCTAGTGTGTGAGAGGTATTATTGTATTAACTGCCGCACACATGGTAAAGACTTAGTATGTGTTTTAATATGATCAATGAATGATATATAATTATACAATTACCTGGCTTATTTGTAAAGAATGTTGGAACAAAATGGCATTCACCTATATTGTCGCAAAATTTGGCACACCATAATCCGTACCAAGCAACTCCTGGAAGTTCAAACCAGGAATCCGTAACGTTTTCAATGGCATAAAGTGCATTAGCTGGTATAAGAAGAAGCAGTGAAACTTGTTCGTAAATCCCCATTTTTTTGTATTTCCTAACAAAAGTGTTTATCATTTTGTCTATCCAGATTGCCAGTGTCCGGAATATTTCTCTTAACAGGAGACATTATTTTATCAAATAATGCCAAATAATCTCTAAAAAGTTGTGATATTAGTTTCCGTTCAACTTTATAATACTTTTTAAACAAAAAAATCCAAAAGCTTTGATTTCCCGGCTCAAAAACTGATGTTATCATGTTTTCAGTTTTACTTAGTCTGGGTGTTTCAGAAGGTTTCTTCCGTGACAGTCAACGATTTGACTGTTGAAGCGTAGCAGGCAACACCCCAGCAAACAATTGACGTTGGAAAGACGTTGTAACAGCGTTGGAGCATACTTCAGACAGGATCCAATTGCCCCATCAACCTCATGTTCAGTAGCAGTAAACACTTGCTGAAATACATAACCATCTTGTCAAATAAAATTATATGGACTTGAAACTGCTGAAAATAAAGTTTTGATATCAAATTCCACACAACAAAATTTCTCCAGTTTTGGTACAATATTTGCTGTATTTTTTCATTATCTTTTAATTGTTTTACTTATTTCAGTTACTAGAATCTGTGATCAAATCTATCGCGGATTAAATCATTTTCAGTGAATAATTGCTTTGTTTTCCTAGAGCGGGCACCAGTGCTATTTTTATAAGAGGTGAATGCGCAAGACTTTACCTGGTACTCACTTTAATAATAACATACCAGTACTTAAATGATTACTGTCAAGAAGCAGATTTGACTTGGCAAGTATTACCTTGAACACCTTGAAAAACTTTGGAAAGTCATTTTCTCCTTTTTCCCTTCACGGTAAAGCTAGGCATAACATCATCCGTCATAAACCTGCCAGAAAGGGGTACATAATAATATAAATTTGATAACAATATATCCCAGCAAACACATGACGTTGGATCAACGTCGGATATAGGTTGGATTTAGGTCGCGACGTCGGCGACTTAAATACAACGTTGTATCAACGATGTCAGTCCGACGTCGCAATTAGACATCGAACCGACGTTGTGATTTGGTTATTGTTTGTAATAGGTTGTATTTTTCAAGTTAATACATGATATACACATGATGTAACAAGAAGTTGCTCGAAAATCGTGAAACTGCTGCAAATAAATAATAAAATTCGATCATGTTATTATTCAAGTTGCTTCCCTTGTCTGTGCCCTTGGTTTCTGTAATTGGAATTTCCGCATAGTGTCGCATGTTTATAGAACTTTTTCTTTCTTTTTTTGTTGTTGTTAAAATTCATATTGTTAAACAAAAATTAGCATAAAAAATTATATCGATAGCTTCTAATCATGTCATTTAGATAATTCCGAAAAAAAATGGATGTTTAATTCCTTATCTTAAAATAGACGCGCGCAATTTTGAACCCATTTTGATCCGCCATATTGCTCATGAGGTGTACGAATATTGAAGAGAGAGAAAGAGTCAATTACTCCTATTAGAGAGACTCGACCGTTCATATTTTAAATAATACAACAAGATAAGTTGATACAATGCATGATGAACGGTTTATAGCAATAATTTTCTGGTGTTTTACAAGGTTGTTTCAATGAAATGTTAGCATGTTACAGAATCCAGTAGATTGCACGTGAAATTCCCATAACAAGTCAAACCCGTTCATAACTTATTTATTTTGAAAAAAATATCTTTAATTTTTGTGTTTAGAATTGTTAATAAAATTTTTATAAAGGGATAAAAAATTATTTTTTAAAAAAAATGATAAAAATGAAGAAGTAATAGAAACGTTTCGTAAAATGATCGGAAATTGATGTGAAATCCAATTTTTGTAGAACTGAAAACCACTCATAACTCAGTTATTTTAAGTAGTACTTGAGTTAACGAGTTAAACATGTGGATTCTTATTAATCAAACATGCATGTGTTCTGAACGTTAGCATAAGGAAATGGAAACCATCTTATGATGTTCAACCACGTCAGAATACAAAAAAGTCAAACTGATTAATCCTGTATTCCTGAACCGGCTGAATTCTGAATCTGTGAAATGAAGTGTACCAGTACCAGGATATTATACAGGGCGGTTCCAGAATTTCAATGGGTGCTAGGTTTGTTACGCATAAGTACCCCTCCACCCCACCCCACCCCCGCCAAAACGGAACAGGTTTGCCTTTGACCAGAAGTGATATGGGTGTTGGGAGACAAAGAAAGAAATTAAGATTTAAACTGCCTGCCATATTAAATATGGCACCTTTCATATAAAAAAAACTCCCAAAAATTTAAATTTAAATTGTCATAACGGATAGCAAAAGGATGGCATTGCCAAGTAAAACGTTAGTTGAGCCAAACTAATATTATGGGAGTGCAAACTAATTGAATGGCAGTCAAGTGATAGACAAAGGGAGTGTCAAGCTATATAAACAACATGGAAGTTTAAAAAACCAAGATGTCTATTAATGGAGAACAATCTGTTAATGATCAAATTTTGTATATAAAGAAAGACTGACTCTTACATTCATTTAGGCAAAAGAATAACATCCCTTAAAATAGATTAATAGATCACAGTTACTTGGTATTTGGACTGCATTTTTTGGCCAGTCGAGCGATTAATCACTAGGGTGATCTCTTGGACTGAGAATCATAAAATATGTGTTTTAGTACATAATAAACAAATAATCAACTGTTTGTCGTTTATTTCTACATATTAAATATTTTACAATTTTCTACAATCTTAATCATTCACAAGTTATGAAGGTTAGCAGATTTCGGGTTGAGACATATGTGTGGAAACGAGCTCAGATCTACAAGAATTTTTCGATAAAACAACTGTATACATCGCATGCATGTTCAGAAGGAAGTTATCTTCAAGGTAAAGTTTTCACTGGCAGTTGTTGTTGTTGAGTTTTATGAGGTTTGCCCGCGCCCTATAGTGGCTGCATTATGTCTTGACCCCGTTACATCCCAAGTGTGACTGCGAAATATTTTTTATGCCAAAGGAGGGGTTTTATTTCCACCGTTTTATGGGATATTCGCCAAATGAGTAATTTTGAACCTCAACTGCCGCGGGCCCTACGATGAATAACATCTAGAGTGGTCCCAGTACAGTATCACTGACAGTATTCGAGTCGTTGCATTAAATGTCATCATGTATACCAAAAGTATGTTTTACTCGTATTACGGCATTCATCAACTATACCTTTTGTTGCTCACTCGGTGATATATATGCACAGAAACAAACAAAATCTATCGGCCTGTCCAGTAGTGATCACTGTGGCATGATTACCTTGGAATTATGTTATTCTATCACTAATTTAATTGTATGAGAGCATTGTCCGGATTACTAATACTTAGATTGTGTTTATAATACTAAATCTAGACAAAAGTTGTCACAATTTCGATTATGTTCACATAATTTGGAAATTGAAAGGGGTAGATTTAATAATGTTATTAGGGCAGAACGTAAATGTAAATTATGTGCACAGAATACTGTTGAGTCAGAATTTCACTTTCTACTATGTTGTTCCGCTTATAGTGATATACGAAGAAAACATGGAATAAAATCACACTGGCCTAGCTTACTTAAATTTAAGAATTTATTATCCTGTCAAAATGTTAAGGTTATTAACAATGTTGCTAGATTTATTTCCGATGCAATGAAATTTCGAGAGGAAAAACTCCAACTTTTGGCTGCTTCTTAATTTTACTTAAATAATAATAATGTCAAAACTCTGCTCCATTGAAAACTGTCAGAAGAACATACAATCAAAACTGAACAAAATTGAAATTGATGTCAAGGCTGTTTCAGGCAAAGTTACTTTAGTAGAAGTCAATGTTGCCTCGCTAGAAATAAAAATTTTTGAAGCTGACAAAAAGTTAGCCGAGTTTGAGCAGAGCCGTGCGTTTGATAGCGAAACATGCGATGAAATCAAACGTAACCACACAGAACTATTAAACAGTATTAAAACCCTGAATAATGAAAACTCGAGCATATCAGAGAATATATTAGATCTTCAGTCACGATCAATGCGCGATAATTTGCTTTTCTTCAATTTTGAAGAAGAAAAAACGTTCGAGGATCGCAAATCTGAAAATTGTTTGAACAAAATTATCCAGTTTTGTGAAGATGACCTAAAAATCGAGGACTCTAAAAGCAAAATAAAAATTGATCGCGCTCATCGCATTGGTCATTTCGAACATGGGAAAAAGCGACCAATAGTTGTCCCCGGAACCAGCGCCGCGGAGACACCGGCAGCCAGGATGGTCAAGGACAGCCACGCCCCAGCTAGGAAAATGAACAGAAGCAGCTTCACTTTTTATCTTGGAATGTTCAGGGTTTAATTTCAAAATTAAATGATGCAGATTTTCTAAACTTTATATACTCTTATGATGTGTTAATATTTTCAGAAACTTGGTCTTCTAAAACTACCAATCTCAACTTAGAGAATTTTGAAAGCTTTTCATGTCCTCGTCCAAAATGCAATCGAAAGGCTAAACGTAATAGTGGCGGGGTTATTATTTATTACAAGAAATCATATTCGAAGGGAATAGAACTTGTTAAACTAAATAACAAAGGTATTATATGGTTTAAACTCAAAAAGACTTTTTTTGGGACGGATAATGATATATTTGTCTGTGCATGCTATATACCACCAACTGATTCAAATGTTTATACGAACGAAAACTCTCTTTTATTTGAATTTGATTTCTATGAACAACTTGCTGTCGATATAAGATGTTATAGTCAGTTGGGTGATATAATGTTAACAGGTGATCTTAATTCAAGGGTAGGTCAACGATCAGATATAATTGAGAATATTAATCTTAATCGATATGTTGATATGCCGGAGTACGATGTTCCGCTTGACGTACTACCGCCACGCTCGTCTTTCGATGACCAGGCTAATCCTTTTGGTAACAAATTATTATCACTTTGTAAAGAAAATAGTATATTTATCGTTAATGGTAGATTAGAGCCAGGTCATTTTACATGTCATAACTTTATTAGAAACACATTTGCTTCTAGTGTTGTTGACTATGTGATAGTAAATTACAATTTATTTACTTGCTTAGATAGTTTTAAAGTTCTAGACGCTACAGAGTTTTCCGACCATTGCCCGATTGATTTTTCTTTGAATTGTAATACTCTTTATGATGATACAAACTTGAATTCTACTTATGATAAGATTATTTGGGATACCTGCGATGCCAATGTGTTACAACATGCGTTAGATGGTAAAAAACAATTATTTGATGAAATTACCAATAATTTATTACATGACAATGTGGACTTTGATGTATGTATAAATAAACTGTGTGATCTTACTTATGATATATCATTTCAGCTGATTGGAAAGTCTTTTAATGTAAACCCTCTACGTAAATGCAACACTAGAAAATCATTGTGGTTTGATGTAACTTGCAAAGATCATAAAAATATATTTTATCTTTGCAAAAGGGTATTTAAAGATTCACCTACGAATGAAAATCGTTTAGCTTTTTTAAATGCTAGAGCTAGCTTTTGTGATGTTAAACGCAAAGCAAAGCGTGTTTTTTATACTAAGGAACGTAAAACATTATGTACTCTTAGTAAGTCTAGACCAAGAAAGTTCTGGAAATATATAAACAAATATAAGGCTAAGCCTATTTCTAGTAGTCACGATGTCAATATTGATGATTTTATCAAACATTTTAAGGATATATCAAATACTCCACACTTCAGCTCATTCGACAACGACGATTTTTTAACCAGAGAGGAACCAATAAATGTTTATGATATAGACTGCCCTTTTACGATCACAGAAATTTTAAAAACTATTTCAAATTTAAAAAGACATAAAAGTCCTGATATGCAAAATAATGTTGCTGATTTTTTCGTTGATTCTAAGCATTTTATTTCTCCCTATCTTGTTAAGATTTTTAATTTTATCTTTGACAAAGGAATTTATCCTGAGGCTTGGTGTAAAGGCGTCATAGTTCCTATCTTTAAGAAAGGTGATCGATCTTGTGCTGCTAACTATAGAGGTATAACTTTAATAAATATTATTGCTAAAATATTTTCAATTACATTACGGAATAGAATAAACAAGTGGTGTGAACGTGAATTTATATTAAACTCATCTCAATTTGGGTTTAGAGATAGCCGTAGCACAACTGATTGTATTTTTATATTACATACTATTATTCAGAATGTTATTAATAATAAATACAAGTTGTATTGTGCCTTTATAGACTACGAAAAAGCGTTTGATACTGTCATACATGAAGCGCTTTGGATTAAACTTTTGAAATCTGGTATGAGTTGCAAAATGCTTAAAATGATTCAAGCTATTTATCTCAATGTTAAGTCTTGTATTAAAGATTCTGCTTGTATGTCATATTCTGAAATGTTTAATGTTACTCTTGGTGTTAAGCAGGGCGAACCATTGTCTCCATTATTGTTTATATTATTTATAAATGACATTAATGATTGTATAGATTTTACCAACCTTACGGAAAAAGACTTACGCTTGCTATCCATATTCATGCTACTATTTGCTGATGATATTGCGTTATTCACTACCAGTGCAGATAGTTTACAATTACAACTGGACACTATATATCAATATTCATGCAAATGGGGCTTAAAGATAAATGTAAATAAAACTAAAGTTTGTGTTTTTGAGAAAAGAAAAAGCAATTGTACATTCAATTGGTCTACCAATGGTGATATTATTGAAATTGTCAGTGAATTCTGTTACCTAGGTATTAAGTTTCATTACACTGGTAATTTATCACGGGTAATAAATACTTTAAATGAGCAAGCTTTGAAAGCATATAACCATTTATTATCGATATTTAGTCGTGTCAATATAGATGTTAAAACAAAACTCTCATTGTTTTTTGCGCTTGTTGTGCCAATTATTCTATATGGCTCTGAGGTATGGGGGATTTACAACACAAATGACGTCGACAAGTTGCACTCAAAATTTTGTAAATTGCTGTTAGGAGTACGCCCCCAGACTTCAAATGCAGCTGTGTTTGGTGAGTTGGGTAGATTCCCATTGTCTATCATATGCAAGCAAAGAGCTTTAAGCTACTGGGCTAAGGTTATGAATAACCCAGATTCACTTATGTTTAACGTTTTTACTGAACAATGTAATTTATATAATGGTTTAAATAGAAATATCGCTAATAACTCATATATAAACCTATGGTGTTTATCAGTCAAACGGGTGTTAGATAATCTCGGTCATGGTAATATTTTCTTTGAATTTAATGCTGATATCAATTATATACCAAATTTGGTGCAAAGACTGAGAGATCAATACGCACAACAATGGAGTGATATATTGTCTAATCAACCCAAAATGGAATACTATAAAACATTTAAATGCAAATTTAAATACGAAAAATACTTAGATTGTGTTTATAATACTAAATCTAGACAAAAGTTGTCACAATTTCGATTATCTTCACATAATTTGGAAATTGAAAGGGGTAGATTTAATAATGTTATTAGGGCAGAACGTAAATGTAAATTATGTGCACAGAATACTGTTGAGTCAGAATTTCACTTTCTACTATGTTGTTCCGCTTATAGTGATATACGAAGAAAACATGGAATAAAATCACACTGGCCTAGCTTACTTAAATTTAAGAATTTATTATCCTGTCAAAATGTTAAGGTTATTAACAATGTTGCTAGATTTATTTCCGATGCAATGAAATTTCGAGAGGAAAAACTCCAACTTTTGGCTGCTTCTTAATTTTACTTAAATAATAATAATAGTAATGTCAAAAATATTGATTATAATTAAAGTTATTATGAAAATGACAGAAATGACAATAATTAATCATGATATAGTTTGTATAACTCGTTAATTACTTAGTATATTGATTATTTCAACTGTCAATATATATACATTTTCATATGCATTTTATATTATATTTGTAATATTTGTTCATGTACGTTTGTGTCTTGGCCATATCGATATTTATGCAATGTGTAAATGGCCAAAGGCAAGATGCCGATTTGCCAATAAAAACTTGAAAAACTTGAAACTAAAAAAAAAAAAATACAACATAATTTGTAGGTCGTCTGTTTTTCATGATAGCCTTTGTGTCGTCAGTTGTGGCGAACAAAACCTTTAACCGTGTTCATAACTAAAATGAAACATTCAAGATATGCACATGAAACTTGGTACGCATGTTAGCAGATGCGATACACTCATGTATATAAATGCCTATATCTCTGACGCTAATAAGTGTCGAGTTATGCCCCTTCTTCGATTACCAGGATTGATGTTTGCTCCGTGTTGCTTGTTTTTCGTTTTTAAAAAATCCGTCTTTGCCTCGGGCTAGAGTGCCTATATCAAGCTATGCCTGGGAAAATGCATCTTTAGGGCTGAGCGCAACACTAACTTACATAAATTATAAAAGTAGAGGAGTTACAACTGTTTTGCTTTTTAATGCTAAGCCTTTGAATTACATTAATTGGTGACACTATCTCGAATAGTAATTTAATAATATGGCAGAAATATACTTAGTAAGCTTGTGAACCCTGACGAAATATATTCAGCAAAACCATTTGTTTCAAACATATATTATTGCAATCAAAAATACAGAATTCAAAAAAAAAGATCACATAACACAATTGTTGATAAGATGGTTTATGTCCTTCGGCCATAAGGGTTGGGCTTGATATATAGTAATATATTTATTTTACGTTATCTAATCAATGCTGACCTCTTTCCAACAGGCAGTCGAAACGTGAATACGAGTTGGAACAGCAGAAGCGCCTCAAGCAACAGCCAAAAAAAACGACAAGGACAAGATGGCCGCACCATTGCCATCTTTAAATATGGGTTTCTACAGCTTGTGGAGGACGTCCGCACAGCAAATACTTAACAAGGTTCTGTTAGCCTTAACCTTGTCTAATTTTCAAATTGTCATTTTATTGCATAATATCCGTGCCATCATTATCGTTTGTTTTTTACTTTAACCATGGCAATCCAAGATATCAATATGAAAATGGATATCTTTATGCAAGTGACAGTACACGCATATGGAAAAATATCCTTGAATATGGCTTTAATAATTGTTTAGTTATGTCCATTGTCCGAATGAAAATACAATCACAATTAAAGCATTGATGTTTGCATTCCAGCAGCGCTTTTGCTAAGCTCTTGTTTAGCCCTTTGGCGACATTGTCTCACGTCTATCACTCTTGCGGAATCTAACTTGCCTCTCGATCAACACAATTAAACAAACAAACCAGTGCTGTCGTTGTGACATTCCAAGTAAGGTCAGAATGAAAGAAAACAACAGCATAGTTTCATAGATGCTAATCATATATACATGTTTGTACTTATAATATATCATAATCTACAGGAACAAGTCGAGTAGCCAAACTTGTTTAAAAATACATAGACCTTAAGTCCACCTATGTTTATAAAATTAACTCTTGGTACAGAAATTGCTCTACGGCCGTATTCATTAACCATATTAGATTTAACTTATCAAATATAGATTTTTAAAATGTGACAAATAGAAGACATTTTAATCAACTCTTCTTGTCAAATAGATAACACTTTTGACAAATTACGCACTTGGGTCATTAAAACATTGAAAACGAATAATAACGTACTATGACTAGATAATAGAACGAGAAATAGAATAGTTAATGCTCAACTACTAGGCTTTTCCATGGACATTCCATCATTGTCACGGTATGCCTTTAAACAGAGGCATGGCAAAAGTTTCGACTGCATCTCCTCCGTATCCAAGTGTATACACAAGACAATCATATTCTTAATTGGAAACAAACGGTAGGCGCAAAAGTATGTAACCTCACTAGCAATACATGTATTGGATAAAAAATCGTCGTTAATTATCGCTAAATGAAATTGGAAGTTGGATTTTTTAATTTGCATCTCTTGGAAACAATTACTTGATTGACGATATAGTTTTTTTGTAAATCAGTCATTAACTTACTCTGTTTTCACTGGAAAGTAAAATGAAAATGAAATTCTACGACTTATCGAACTTTTAAAAATAGTTTTACAGGACCATGTCTCTCTGCCTGTCGAGGGCGTTTGACGACATGGGGATCAACAGTTGGATGATAAGGAGAAGAAGAACCACATTCCTTACAATGGAGAAAAACGAGGCGATCACTTATAGACTACAAGGGTTCGATTGTTCCTGTTTCAATTTCGGAAGTCAGTCTGAAGTAAAAACAACACCGGGACTAAACTCCGATATTGACACATTAAATTGTGTAAACACCAAGAACATAACCCCTTGGTCTGATTTTGAGCCCGAGGGGGGGGGGGGAGAAATTGTTGATTATGAAGAAGGAGACGTGCTCTCCACAACATTACTTACTTCAGATGATCAGACCATACTCATCTGAACAAGACATAATTCCTAATCATATGTGTTCGACGTTGCTGACAGGAAAGGCCGCGTATTATATGCTAACACACTATCTGGAATTTCGCAGAAATAATCGCAAGGGGAAATCAAAGCGCTGATAGCGCTGCATGAACAGGGTTTTATACGGGTTTTCTCCATTATGATTCGCGATCATGTGTGTATTAATAAGGTGCTGATATGTTGCAGAGTGAATCTAAGAGTCCCCGTGTAAAACAACCACATGGGCCGCCCCAGGTTTATTGAATCATGATGGTAAATGAAAAAATAATATTTTAATGACAATAAAAATTATGTCGCTGTGTAAGAAGGCAAACAAGGATGGAGAATGTAACCAATCCAAGCAGAACTCCATCATATGGTGTTACATATGAGTATATATATATACTGATCAAACTTTACTCATTAGAAAGAGTTTGCACATATTTGCCTCGTTATTCACAAAACAACTTCGAAAATACAACAGATTAAAGAGAAATAGTTTCTTAATTAAAATGATGAAAAATTAAATAATTGATTTCAAACATTTTTAGATGAAAAACCTAAAAAAGTTATTAAATCCTCGATATTTTCTCATATTTACACCAAACCAGCAAAAATAGAAATCGATTCATTTCAATAAAATTTCATTTTCAAAAATAAATGCACAAACATCCGTCTATACGTACACTATAAAAAGTGTAAATATATATATACAAAACAAAGTTAGCATAAAATCTTTAATTTCAAAACTTTTTTCCTTCATTGTCTATATGGTCAGCAACTCTCTTCTATTTCTATATCGTCAGGTAATACATCGATCCGACCTGTCAATCAGACTAATCATTATTGACCAATGAGAAAGCTGCATAATATTCACCGAGTCCTGTCCGCCATCTTTACCCACACTCACAGCAGCGATAACTGTTGACAACCGGACATTTTATTGAAGTTTTAAGACTTATTTGTGAAAATGGTTAAACGATGCGGATGGGGAATATGTTATGCGGATGAAAGGTATCCGGAGGGACTAAATGGAGGCGGATTTAAACGATTTCCTACCTATAATCCGACATTGAAAAGTGCAAATGCTGGATTAAAGCCTGTGGACGGCCACACGAGAAACTGAATGTTAACAGGATAAACCAGCACGAAGATGTCTGCTCGAAGGTTAGTAAATTAAAATTTGGTTTTATCGTAAAACGACCAAAATACAATAATTTCAATTAAAATTCTGAATTCTGCAAATGCAATTTTGTTTACTTTCTTGTGTCCTAAATATTGACTTCCATGATCATGCTAGTTGAAACCTTAAACAGTTTCCATCAGGTAAAGAATGTGTCAAGTTTAAACTACTGTTTTATTGTATAATATGTTACTGACTGGCATTGTGGAGTCTTGTCACACTAATTATATTTTACTATTATGCATATTTAAGCACTTTCATGGAGGAAATGGACCATCTAAAGAGTATCCTGACCCATTATCAGCTGATGGCTGGAGAATAACATCTTCAAGAAAACTCCACACAAAGCGGTCACTTGGAAAGGAAACTTATGGCAGCATTTATACACAAAATGCAAGTGTATGCATTTTATACAAGATATCACATGCCTGTACGTTAGAGTTTTATTTATCTTTATGGAGTGCGCGAAAGATTGAATAACATGTACCATGTAGGATAAATTGCAAAACTGAGACTGTATTATTTTGTAGACTTCTACTCATTTTTAAAATGCCACTGTTCCTTTTTCAATACCAAACAACAGCATTATAGTTACATATATTTTAATACAAGTATTTGGTATGTTACAGAACAGAACACTCAAAAGAACTGAAGAGAACATTATTACACGGAAATTATTCAGTTTTTTGTGTGTAACTTTGCATATAATTATATCAACATTACAACAATTTCTTTCAGAGAAAAGCTGGTCCAGGATCCTGCAGACACTGTACAAGGAGTAGAAACACAGACCGAATGTCCATGTAAGTGAAACCAACACTCTAACAATGCCTGTGATCTTGTTGTCAGTTCGATTTTACTTCGGTCTTCACAGGTTGTGTGGTAATTTAATGGTGTGAACTCTTTCGGTAAATCAATAGGTGCTGCATTTCAATCAGAGGTATTCCCGCACTCTTGAGAAATGGTAGGAGTCAGTTTTAAACATCTTGTCTTAAATGTAAAATTTATTATGTATTTATTTTCAGGGACATCACCTTTGGATATGTTTGCATTTACCGCTCAGAATGCTTCCCTAAAAGAACAGCTGTCACAAAAAGAAGTCCAAGTTGAAGAATTACAGTTTGCACTTTCATCAAAGTGTTATGAAATTCAGATTTTAAAGCAACTGGTGGGAATATAAACAAACTTTAAATGTCGATATATTTCTGCTCAAAGAAGCAAGAGTTAAAATTTGTTTAAATATTATACAGGAATCATATGATTTTATTTCTGCTTCTTTGATATAATTGAATAACTGTTAGTTTATTTATGTTTGGAAAAAAGCATTGTAAAGTGAATTGTTTGTTTGTAGTTCATTTATTTAATTAAATTTAAAATTTGTAAACTTGGTGTGTGTATCCATCTGGCAAAGGACAGGTTTCCTTTTCCGACTGTGCTACTATGACTTGGTTCACTCTAACTGGCTTGATCTTTGATCCCTTTGGCACATTCCATTGTTGGGAAATACTTGTGCAACTTTGTTGATCAGGAACATGGGTGAAGTTGTACAAATTGAGTTCCTGAAGTGACTTGATTAAGCCAACCACGTGTGAACAATGACCGCTCAATCTATAAAAAATGAAAACAGAGATTGTTGACAGAAGTTGTCAAAACAAAAGCATGATATCATGCTGTGGAATTGGCATGTGTTTATCCTACACTGACCCGTGAAGTATCATTTGACTTTCCAGATGTTAAATGTCTAAAACGAGGCAGTAACTAGAAATATGAAAACCAATAAATTGAAATACAACATATAGTATATTACTTCTTTCTCTACTCGACGACTTGCAAATATTTTTTTCGTTTTCCGTATTACGGCATGAAATGTAAAAGACATGGCGATCCAAAAGTGCTTATATTACACAATGTATATTTAAGAATAAAGCTGCTGTATAATATTTTTTTTTAAATACAATTGGAAATCCACATACCCTGCCTTTCATGAGCAATACGTATATCGTATGGAATCCCTCTCCACATCGACACTTAACATATGAGGCTTGTCGTTTTTTCTCATTGAAGGCCAGCATCTCGCGGTAACATAGCAGATACTTTCCTCTTCCAAAACTTTAATGTCATGAATATAACCTTGTAGAAAGTAATTTAATCCCTTTTCTAAGACCTTTCCCTATAATTTGGCCTTATCTGGTAAATATTTAACTGATATATTGTCCGGAATCTTCGCAAGAGAATCGGATTTTGATGTTTTCGTAGCAGCGAGAGCCGCCATTTTGAATTTACGCTTAAGGCGCGTAGTAACAATATCTAAGGGGCCGGAGCTTATCTTGGCATCTCGGATCGATGTATTCGTCAGCGCTTTAGTACTTGCCTTTCATGCGTGCGTTTGTTATTCCCACGTTGGCTACCGCGTGATGTTTTTAGCAGGGAAACTGTGCGATCATTGAGATCAATGAGACAATTGTTGCTTTCTAGGTCATTCCAGGTTTTAAGATGAGAATACATTTGCAATTCCTAAGCGAGGGTGGGTCTATATGTCCAGGTTACCATATGTAGCAGTTTGATAGTTCAAACAACAAACACAGTGTTCTTCAATATCTCTATATTCAACATTATCGAATGTAGATATAATTTCGGAGCGTCCTGAAAATATAAATATAATTAATCATAAGATAATGAATAATAACATGTGTATAAGTTAACAACAACAGCAACAACAACACAGTACATACAACAAAACGTTGACATGGAACTTACTGATTTATGGAATCAAACACTCCTACTCCCTCGTACTCCCATGGTGACTTCTGTTATCCATGCATGTTATCATCTGTAACCAAACCCGCATATATTAGTATATGGAAAGAGGCTAAAAGAATATCACGGTACTGCCATTCTCGTTTACAAATACAAAATCTGCTAATGTCGTGAAAATACATGACAAAACTAAATAAATGCAGCTGAATGAAATAATGATCATTCCAATCCATTGCTAACCCAAGACAAACACAAAAGACAACAAATGCAAATCAATACTAACCATCAGAACATCAGATTCCAAGTAAAACAAGTTTTCTAAAACAAAGTAACACAAACATCTCTGTTGACTTCAACTGGTCATGACACTCAATCAAGCTTGAGATTTCCCGCTTCTTCTTTACAAAGGCAAGGGAGACAAATCTGATAAACTTACTGCATTATCTCATTACAGGATTATCTCTTCGACTGTAAATTCACTTGGCTTCACCATTGTGTCACGTGATTGAATGATGCGCTTTGAGTGGATAGTAATTCTTTGTTTACGTTTCGATGTTCATTCATTTTTTGGCGCAGGAAACTACTTTAATGTTATCTTTATCTAAGTTCAACAGATTAAATGATTTAAATAGTTATTGCGTAAATGATTGCTTCTTGCTTTGTCAAATCTACCTCGGTTTTGGAAACCTAGCTTGCAATTTATATAGTCTGCACTTTCTCAAACTATATTTTTGGTGGTAAATCGGCAGGCGACATTCGTTACTATTAATAGGAATTTTATGTTGTGAGTGTCGAGTTTGTGGCTACACTGAACAGGGTTGAAAACAACCCTGTTCAAAAATGAGCCTCACTACTCCAGTGTGTCAAATGTATGACATCGTGTACGTGTACTGGTGTAGGTCACCTCCACTTGAATGCCACAAGTGGTTTACACGACCGAGGCCGACACTGGAACTGTTCAGAGACTTCAGGGAGTGTGGTAGGTCCTTGTTCCTGGTGAATACTTTGATAGCCTTGACAAATATAATTAATTAGTAATTTCTCCTTGTCCTATTGAAAGAACACTGATGTTTATGATGAAAACATCACACCTTTAATATTATGTAGTTTTGAAAATTCTCAAATCTCACTTCATCAACCCCTGTTTGAAACGAAAAGCTAACAAGTTTTTACTGCAAACTGCACTCGTCATTGTCGTGGAAAGATTGCCGCCTGGTATGTGGAGAGAAAATCGCCTGATGGAATGTATTGTTTATTGTTTGAAACAGTTTTTTGGTTGGACGAATACTGTTATGTGCCCATACTACATTGTAGCAGGCGTAAATCTTTTCAATAACAAATTCACCAATCACCAATGAGCAAATCGTTCTACGATCCTTTCAAACACAATTGACAATCCAATAGCAAAACTTGCAAACATACATGAAGACAAATTTGGCAACCGGATTGTAAGCACAAATATCATAACTGTTCGCTACAATGTGGGGTGGAACAAAGCGGCAAGCATGAGTGTATAACGGTGACTAAGTGTCTATGCTCACTGTAGAATGAATAAGAATCTTCAGCTTATTCTGTTTAAGAAATCTGATTTGATGTATGAAGAAATGAAGACATTCTTCGGCCTTTATCTTTAAACAGTGTGTGCATATATGCATGGGTGGTTAATTCCTCACATTGAAATATATTTCCTCTATATTTCGAAACAGTTTCTTAGTATTGTGGCATCAACAGAGGTATCATGTTGTATACAAAAGAGTTGTGATGTTCATAGAAATTCATAGTTCTCTGTTTGGAAGTTCCCTAGATACAGGTGTGGTCTCATCAAGACTGAAGTTGGCTATTTTTCACATATGCCAAAATGAGCTCGAAAGGGAAGAGCGCTGAATGATGTCGATGTATATGTGGCGGCATATGCATTCCGTATGTTTGTCTATGTCTAAGTTAATCGGGTGTGACCGTGTTAGCCCTTTTCTAGTCGAGCGGGTGTGACTATGTTAGGCTTTGTCTGAGTTTAGCGGGTGTGACTATGTAAACCCTTTTTTAGTTGAGCGGGTGTGACTATGAAAGCCTTTTATAGTTGAGCGGGTGTTCCTATTTAAGCCTTTTTCTAGTTGAGCGGGTGTGACTATATTAGTCGTTGTCTGAGTTGGGGGGGGGTGTGACTATGTTAGGCTTTGTCTGAGTTGAGCGGGTGTGACTATGTTAGGCTCTGTCTGAGTTGGGCGGGTGTGACTATGTTAGGCTTTGTCTGAGTTGAGCGGGTGTGACTATGTTAGGCTTTGTCTGAGTTGAGCGGGTGTGACTATGTTAGGCTTTGTCTGAGTTGGGCGGGTGTGACTATGTTAGGCTTTGTCTGAGTTGAGCGGGTGTGACTATGTTAGGCTTTGTCTGAGTTGAGCGGGTGTGACTATGTTAGGCTTTGTCTGAGTTTGGCGGGTGTGACTATGTTAGGCTTTGTCTGAGTTGAGCGGTTGTGACTATGTTAGGCTGTATCTGTGTTGAGCGGGTATGACTATGATAGTTTTTGTCTGAGTTGATTGGAATTGACTATCTAAGTCTTTATCTTATTTGAGCGGATGTTGATATGTTAGACTGTTAGAGTTGAGCGGGTATGACCATGTTAGTCTTTGTCTGAGTTGAGCGGGTGTGACTATGTTAGACTTTGTCTGAGTTGAGCAGGTGTGACTGTGTTAGCACTTTTCTAGTTAAGCGGGTGTGACTAAGTTAGTCTTTGTCTGAGTTGAGCGGGTGTGATTATGTTAGACTTTTTCTGAGTTGAGCGGGTGTGACTATGTTAGGCTGTATCTGTGTTGAGCGGGTGCGATTATGTTAGACTGTAAGAGTTGAGCGGGTGTGACTATGTTAGACTGTTATAGTTGAGCGGTTGTGACTATGTTATACTTTGAATTGTTAACGTAAAAAATAGCAATTATAAAATTAATAAAATATTTCATCTTTGTGAAACCTGATCTTACAACTCAGAATGTTAAATACGTCCGACCGAAATTCCACTTAACTGTGTCTTTTTTTGCCGTGGTAAAATGCTCGTTCCATCTACCATTTCTTAACATATGCAACAGCTACACTAAATTGACTGATCGAGTAAAAGTTTTATAAAAAAAGGGATCGAATTAAAAATAAGACACACGAAAGACACAATCTAAGTCCCCTAAGTGGGAAACGGGTTTGGAAGCTATCATTTAATGAAAAAATCGGTCGACGGGCCCCTGGATGCGCTATAACGGATACCTTACATGGGACACACGCAACTTTCAAAAGAACACAGAACGCCAACACAGACATCAGCATATTTGTATTAGTTCATGCTGGAGTAACCGCCCTGGAACCTTCAGCGAAACATGAGTACCAGAGGCGGATCTTGCGGGAGGTGGACGCCGGTAAATAAACTCTAAACACCTAATTTTAATATTAAATTTAATTCTTTAAAGGGACCAGACAGCAGCTGATAAAAATGCAAGAAACTTGAAAGTAGCAAAAACTTACATAAAATACATATCGTTGTGTTAAATGCATTGAATCTTACTTACTGGTGTATCATTTCGCTTACGGCACATGCATCTTTCACAGTTTTTGCGTAATTTTACAATTATTCTAATTTACTGGGATACTATAAACTGGGAAACCAATGTGCATTATTTTTAAACGGGTTAATTCAGTTGAGACAGTAATAATCGTTTAATCATGTAAATTGATGTACTGTCGGCCTCATACTAGCTCCTCTATGCTTGTTTAGAGGAAATACTGTATTTGCCGATTTTGAGATCCTCTGGTGTCAAGTCCCTTTAATATATACAAAGAACTTCTTAATAAGTATGTCCACTATGTAAGATGTATAAAAGTGTTCTTGATGAGGACAATAACGTGAATGATATTTGAGCCAGATTTATTGCCCTTGTTCAAATTATACTTATTGTCATAGTGATTATAATGTATACATGTATCGATAATACAACGGATACAGTTAATGTAGAATATGAAAAAGGAAAACACAAATACAAGGCAAATGATAATAAATATCGTTATTTCCAAAATACAGATTTTCGCAAACCAAGGATATGACAATATCTCGAGCTTTTGTAGATAAAGCTCAGGCTAAAGCTCTAAGCCCACAAACTTATCTAGGAGTCTCTCACATGTCTCTCAGTGTGATGACCAAAACACTTGGGCTTTGTTAAATCTCTGGCTTCTGGGCTTGTCCCTGTAGTATCTATTATTAAAAATGTCGCTAAGATCAAATACGTAAAAAGCGGCATAATAAGCATGTGCACGACAAAGCATTATCGTTTTGGAAAGTCAAGAACAATGCATTAAATTATGATATTTGGCAAACGGTTTATCAAAATCAAAACCAAACAAAATCGAACTAGAACTGAAAACCTCACAAATTTAACGCTGGTCTTTTTAACATGAACGCAGACTCAACTGTAGTTTTTTTGTCGTTTCTCGATAAATTTGAATAAGGTATCACGTTCATAAAGATTGATCCAACAATGGTTTTCGCGGAAATATAAGTCAGTTGTTATTTGTGCAGCGACACTTGATACAATACAAGGCCGGGACTTCAGATTCAACCATTATGTAACAATGAGGCTAAAATGAATGAAGTGTATAACAGTGTAGGGCATTTTAGGTTGTTTACGGTTGATACCAAACTAGTTTCAGTTTTGGTTTCAAGAGTTTCTGACATTTGGAAACCACTTTCCAACACAATTGTTTTCTATTAATGATCTCCTGATTTGGTGTCATATGAACTGTAAAAAACTCGTGACATTTAACCTAAATATTTTTTTTTTCAGATTAATCAGATTGGTTACTCCTTTTAACAATCTAGCATGAAATAACTATCGATTACTGCAGTTTAAAAATGTCAGAAAATCTCGATAGGAATGAATATCTGAAAGTATATAAACTTCAACTAGTCTATAGTTAACCTTCTATTTCAATATTTGACAAAATGCATCATTTCCGACCAGATATTGTCTTGGAGAGTACCCCTTTACATCCCCTGCCAACACTTAAAGCAATTAAGTTAAGGTTCTAAGGGAGGGTTGCTTTGGAAAAAGCTTACGCCCTTTCATTTCGCCCCTTCTAATGTCAAAGTTTGGATCCGCCCCTGATTTTGCAGGCACGTGTGTTTATATAAGAAAACATGTATTTTCATTTTAGTCGATGGGAGGAACTAAATTTTAGAATACATCATTTAAATTTGATCCGCATAAGAATAGTACAAATAAATTAACACTGTTAAGATTATCTTTATTCTGTAAAAAAATAATGTTTTGTTTAGATAGTATTCTATGCCGGTGTTCTTTGTTCACATGATATAATTTTATAATCATAATAATATGTCTCATTCTCCATCTTTGAACTTAACCCATTATCATTATCATTATTATTTTGTTTTAAACATGTTTAAATGTTAATATTGTTTATTCTATTGCATTGTTTTGTCAGATGCTCGAAATGAGCCTTGACCAATAAACTTTCTAAACTTTTAAACTTTTTTAAACTTTAAACTAACTAAGTTGACGCCCTTTGTATAACCTGTGTTGAAAGTAATGTTTCATGACCGTATTTTATAGATGTTCTTTTCAAGTAAACATAATCCAAACTCTTGCTCAGTTTTGAATGAAAACAACATCACCGTTATATCCTAGTCATATTGTAACTTTAAAGCGATGGCTTGCTAAAGTTTGTATTGTAAACATAACAACATAACTTATTATGCCCTTTGTTATTGTCATCAGAAACAAAGACCTTTACACCAAACGTTACTGTCTCCGGGTCATATCACAGCATTCATGGATTTCAATGAAAATGCGGCGAACCAATCATTCGTTGGGAACGATAGTCTATTACCATTCTATATTCATAAGCATGTAAACATACTGAATATTGTACACTTTTTGCTGTCATCTTCAACTTGACCCTTTCTCGGCTAACGTTTCGGCACTATATCCTGTTCATGTCGCGGCATGGACGAATTTCCATGAAAAATGCGGCGAACCAACCAGCGTTAAGAACGATAATTTGTACTATTTTTTTATTCATAAAAATATATAAATGACAAATGATGCACCTTTTCTGACTCTGATATCAATAAAGGTTTAAGATAAAAGAAGTAAATGATTATTGATTGGATGGAAATTTCGAAATTAGTATGAGTGGAGTATCCGGCCTGGTGACCACACAGCAAACTCACATACGCCGGAGCCGGGAATCGAGCCCGGGTCGCCTAGATGAAAAGCTAGTGAGCTAACGACTGCGCTAACCTGACATGCAATAACTCTTTCTATAATGCTATACCAATGAGAGACACTTCTACTACTTTTATCTGAGAAGAAACGGGCGTAGTTACCTCGGGATTTGTTAATATTGCTACTCCTACTGAATTTCTTGATTATCTCTAAAATAACATTTACCACCCCATTCTATTTCCCACTTGTTAGATTAGTTTGACTGCAGATGGGTTTCTTGTTAAACGCATATAAAAAAAATCCTTTTGAGGCAATACAAAATCTCTAATCGTTTTAATTTGTTGCCTAAACCTTTCACATTTAGGATGCATATTGCCCTATAGATCCATAGTCAAAAACTAGATCTAAACTGAGTTTCATCACAAGCCCAGATATCTTGCATATTATCATAGGGAAATGCCAAAAAAAATATAGTTATTACGGTGTAAGTAATACGAACAATCATTTTAAGTACAAACTAAAATAAAGAAAAATACGGGCTGCTGAAAAAAACAATATGCATGTTAGGTTTATAAGTGAGAGAAAATCCGACTTAAAAAAACACTTTTCATATGCAGACTTAATTTCAAAATCATTCTTCATCATAGTAAAAAAAATAATTGAAAGGTTGATGAATGGAAAATTATCAGAAACATTATAGAAACAAAACACTATTTCCTGGTTATATTGCGGCACACGATTTCAGAGAAAATGCAGCGAATTTGTTGGTGGAAATAATTTGTACAAGTTTGTACTCATAACAATTTCAACATGTAGAATGCTTTACCTTTTTCGATTGTCATCAGATACAGGGCAATTTTGTGTCAAACGTTACGGCACCATCTCCTGGTCATATTGCGGCATTCACAAATTTTAATGAATATTGCGAATAACCAAAAGATCGTTGGGAAGGGTTATTTCTACAATTGTGTATTCATAAGGATGAATATATGCAGAATTATGCAATATTTTCAAATTGACATTAGAAACAAAGCATCTTTCGAGATGCGTTGCGGTACGTTTTCCTGTTATTTCCCTTTCGGAACGAATATATGCACCATTTTGTATTCATAACGACATGTACAAGACGAATGATGTACCTTTTTCGGTTGTCATCAGAAACATGACAAGGCAACTTCTTACTAAAGGTTAAATTACGGCACGCACGAATGTCAATGAAAATGCGACGAACCAATCAATCATTTGTAGGGTATGATCATTTGTAACATGTTGTATTCATCAGGATGTATATCTGCCGAAAAAAACACCTTTTCTTTATTGTCATAAAAATGGCAATTTTGTCAAACTTTACGGCACTATCTCCTGGTCATATGGTAGTACATTTATGCACGAATTTCAATGAAAATGAGGCGAAACAAACTTTCGTCGGAAGAGATTATATTTACCATTTTGTATTCATAAGGATGCAACCATGACGAATGTTGTTCCTTTAGTTAATTATCATCAGAAACATGGCACTTTTTGCCAAACGTTGCGGCACTATACCTTGGTCATGTTATGGTTTGAAGAATTTCAATAAAAATGCGGCGAACCAATCGATCATTGGGAACGATAATTAGAATTGTCAATGAAGAATGCGTTGAACAAGTAATTCGTCCCGAAAGAAAAAAAACAAGCCATCATTAGCATGTCAACAGCTAGAATGTTGGTCCTAAATTAATTGTCACAACAAACACGACAATTATAACCAATCGGTAGGGCATTTTTTCCCGGCCCTATTGCGGCAAGCACGAATTTCATGAAATATGCTTGTCCCGAACGAAATTTCATGATCCATTTTAAATTGCAGCAAACAAGAAGGCTATTTTACCAAACGGTACGGAAATATCTGCTCGTTATTTTGTGGCATATACGAATTTCAATAGAAAGGAGGTGTAAACATAATTCGTCCCGTACGTAAAAAGCAACAGTTGTAATAATGAGCATGTCAACATGTAAACTGAAGTATCTTGTTTTATTTACAAAAACAACAACAACAACACTTCAAACCAAACCTTACGGCAACATATGCCCGTCATATGGCGGTGTGCACAAACTCAATTAAAAATGCGGTGTACAAATAATTCATTCCGAACGAAATAAAAGGTATTTTTTGTAATCTTGAGCATGGCAGGTAGATCGGTGTTCCTGTTTTTTTTTGTTTTTTTTGGCATTTTTTAAAAAATTGTACAGCAATACATGTTCGTCATAATTTTAATGATAAAGACGATGCACTAAACGTTCGTCCCAAACGGATAAAATATGCATTTTGTAACCATGAGCATTTAAAAAAGTGGCTCAAACTGTTGTTGTTTTTTGCATGGAGCTTAACATAATTTTACACTGTCTTGCAAAAAATGAAAGTTTTCAGTGTAAAAAATGGTAAAAAATCATTGCCCGTGGAACTGTGTAAATTTGTTGTTTGTAGCCTTATTTCGTCTTGACCTCAGGGTCATATATTACTACCAAATGTGAGTCACCGCATTGGTCAACCGCATGTTTTCTTATGAATAAATTTTGTGTCTTGGATTGTTTTACAGCAGCCATTTACTTGTTTTTCAATTGGGACTGTTTTAAAGTGAAAAGTCAGGTTAGTGTCTATATGAAACGTATAGTAAACATAACTGTGGTCTTAGGCCTGATATAGAAGAAGCTTTTGGAGGGGTGGCCGATATTAAATTGTCATAAATTCTTTATTTATTCAGATATCTGGTTGAAATTCGGCAAGTTGACTGCTTAACCAAATAATATTGGTGTTTAAGTATGAAATTTGAAAATATAATATTACATAATATAAATTAATAATATATAAGTTTCTTATATATTTTTACCTTTTAAAAAAGACCTACATTCACTTTCAAATAATTGTTCGGAAGTACTTCCTAAGGCTGGCACCTAATGAAAGAAAGCCTCACTTTCAATTCCAAAGTATAAATGGAGGGATTTTTTAAATATCAACAACATAAATTTGCTGAGTGACAATTCACGGTCAAACGCCAACAGGCGAACGGCCCCCGCATATGGTTCGGACTCCACACACTTTGACCAGCCATATTGCGTTCATACCTCGATAATGACATCAACCCAGCAATTCATTCCTTAAATATATGTTGTGTTTTGTAGTATTGTGGTACGCCTACTGTGTTTCATAATCATCAACATCTGGTGGAAATAAAGATTACTGAATTGAATTTAATTGAATTGAACATAACATAATTGAGTAAATAAGCTACAGATGGTTTAGTTACAAAAGGTAGAACTAAGTCCGACAAACCGATAAAGTTGACATTTCACATAGTCATCGTGTCGGGCAGCTGATCAGCTGATAACAAAATATCACAGTATATAGAATTGGCACATAATAAATAGAAAAAATTCACGTATTGATTATTTGGAAGAGACAGTACCTCAAACTGCCGTGTTGAACCACAACCTGTATGTGAACTATACAATAACACCTTGCAAACAGTACTTCAACACACAGCAATTCTCCATGTGTAATGGCAGGAATAAACGATGGACCTGCGTTTGCTCTGATAACATAGGTGTATGCTCAACCGACCGATATCACTAACCGATTGCAGTGATATTTATTAACCGATTCTAATGTTATTCACGAACCGATTCCAATGATATTCATAAACCGATTTTGATGATATTCACTAACCGATTCCAATGATATTCACAAACCGATTCTGATGATATTCACTAACCGATTTCAATGACATTCACTAACCGATTCCAATGTTATTCACATTATATAATTATTACAATGATATTTAATAACCGATTCAAATGACATTCACTTAACGAGTCCAAGGATATTCACTAACCGAATTCAATGTTATTCACTATCCGAATTCAATGTAGTTCATTGGTTGATAGCAAGCAGATAAGGAGCTAATGCCAACCACGGCATCTATGCACAAGCTGATAAACTAATGGTCTGACAAACGTTTCTCCAGATACCAAGGCGAAGGACTACCGCCTATCGAAACGTCAACTGGTTTTGAATATCAAAATATATGTCGATGACTTTTTTGATGTTCAGCTACATAAAACAAATTTTCCAACCACAAGCCTCCCCGATGTAAACAAGCGCCAGCAATGCCAGCAGGACGCCAACTATCCCAAGGAACCAGTACCACAAGTTACCGCCACCTCCGCCCCGACCCCCTCCGCCTGAACCACCCACCACATTTGTCTTTTTTGACCCACCCTTCACTCCACCACGCGCTCCGCGAAACTGGACATTACCCGCTGGAAATATATATATCGATATTACAGGATCATGCAAAGAGTGTAGTTTATCTACAGATGTGGTTAATTAACAATTATTTGGCATACAATAAACTGAACCACTCACATCCTCGCGTTATGATAGCAAGATGACAGTCTAGGTTGATTTTATCAATCGTACAGTTTGATATAATTGTTATTTAATTGTTTTTACTATGTTCGAGAGTTTCACGTTTCCTTGTTTGATTATAATGATCGTGTTTCTAAAATGAAAATATTTATTAATTAGAGTTTCAAATCATTTGGCTACAATAGTCATATGCTTAAAAAATGACGGACTAGTTTTCTGAATTATTAATATTACAAAGTGGTATAAATTCACTTCCAACAAAAACTTCAAGGACTAATACCGGATGTCGACGCACATTTACACAATATTCAATATTTAAACTTTTATCAACTGAGTTCCGCACTGGAAGGAGATGGCTGGGTGGTGCTGTTTAACGGCAGTGGTTACAATAAATGTCTGTAACTCTTGTGTTGCTGATGTTATCTGGTATCTGGTTGATAGTGGTGTTGTCTTGTGGTAACCTTGAGGTATATAAGGTAACCGTATGGTTTGGTATGAGTTAACCTTGATTTGGTATGAGACTACCTTATGGTTTGGTTTTAGGTTATCTCATGTTTTAGGCTTCCTTATTGTTTGGTATGTGGTTTCCTTATGGTTTGGTTAAGGTTACTTCATGTTTTGATATGAGGTTACCAAATGCTTTAATATGAGGTTACCATATGGCCTAATATGAGGTAACCTCATGATTTAATATGAGGTTTCCTTATGGCTTGGTTTGAGGCTCCCTTATTGTTTTGGCATCAGGTTACCTTCCGGTTTATTTTAGGTAACCTCGTGTAAAGGTTTGAAATGAGTTATCTTAAGGATTGATATGAGGTTACCTCACGGTTTGGTATGAGGTTACCTTATGGTTTGGTGTAAGGTTAACTTATGGTTTGTTATGAGTTTCCTTATTGTTTTGAAGCATCCTTAAGTTTTGGTATTAGGTCACCTTATTGTTTAATTTTTAGTTACCTCATGTTTTGATATGAGGTTACTTTGAGGTTTGGTATGAGTTTCCTTATTGTTTGATATGAGGTTACCTTATTGTTTGGTTTGGGGCTACTTTATGGTTTGACATGAGGTAACCTTATGGTTTGGTATGAGGTTACCTTATGGTTTGGTTTGGGGCTACTTTATGGTTTGACATAAGGTGACCTTATGGTTTGGTATGAGGTTACCTTATGGTTTTATAATAGGTTACTTTATAGTTTGATATGAGGTTATATTTTGTTTGTTATGAGGTTATATTTTGTTTGATATGAGGTGACTTTATGGTTTGATAAGAGTTCTAATATGGAATAACCACATGGTTTGATATGAGGATACCTCATGGTGTGATATGAGGTTAGCTTATGTTTTGATATGAGGTTACATTATCGTTTGGTATGAGGTTCAATTATGGTTTGGTATGAGATTACAGTGTTGTTTGATATGTGGATAATATTTGGTTTGACATGAGGTAACCTTATTGTTAACATATGAGGTTACCTTATGATTGTATATGAGGTCATGTTATGTTTTAATTTGTTGTTCGTTTTGTATGATTTTCAAGGCAGCTATATGTCTCAATGCGTGTCTTTCGTTGTAGATGTGGTAAGCCTTTAAACGACATCGACAATTTATATTTCAGCTGGTGAGTTTTACGGTACCCAACATGTTTGAGTGACAGGTTTCGAACATATAATTCTCGAACACATCGCTTAAGGATCCAACAACGAAGGCAGATATATTTAATTCTGAAGAGGGCTCCTTTACCATTTTAGACACCCACTAAAACTGCATGTTCATTTTTATAGTATTTCAGAAGTATTTAAATCAAAAAACGGCTTTTACTTGTAAAATACTCGTGATAGAAATGTATACTTGATATATGAGTCATGACAGATGACAGATGACTTAGTTATGAGTATCCGAAATTGACAGAAGGCATTGTTAACACTCGACTATGGCATTCCACAACCAACTCTTCTTAAGCTATGTTAAATGCCATTACGCCTCACGATAACATTTTAATATGATTGACCGAGAGATTCTTACCATGTGACCATCTTAAGATCAATAACAAATATTTGAAACGCCTTATCAAACATACTTTTAACTTGGTGAATGTCAAACGTTTTGGGTAAAACCATGTTTGTCCATTATCAGTAAATATAACCCTAACATGTAAATACCATAGGAAATCGTTGTTTTATCCCGACCCCAACCCCACGCACACATAAAGTCACTGTTAGCTCATAAGTAAACATTTGATATGACAATGTGTTACAGTCATAGAAATTAAGCTATGTAGTCACCAGCTAGTCGGGCCAGTAAATCACAAATTTAACTAGCCTAAGTTAAAATTCACTAGCCCAAATATTTTTCTTATGTCAACGGGTTAAAATAACTGATGATGCTGCGTTTTTATTGAGCTCACTTTTTCAACGAAGAAATGATAAACCCCTCATTTTGTCTAGTTAACAACGTAAAACAATAGCAGAGAAGGGCATGTATTGCTTTGCAATTGTGTGGCCATTTCTGAATTTAATTAACATTTGATCAAATTCAACCTCTTTTTGAGAAACACATCTTGAAGCTTCAATGGGCGTGTCTATTGGATTAAGCCTCAAATCTTGGTGCAATTTTGATGTGACACTAATTCCTTGGCATTTAACATCATCAAAATGAATATCACCATATCCATCTGTTGAAAAAAGGATGACAATTCTCCGAAAGTTTAAGAATCAAATAAATTTTGCATTGTGATCTCAGTCGCAAATTGTATTTATAAACAACGATCACCATTGGATATTGGGAAGCATCACATTGATATGAGCGGTTTAGGCCGGATTGTAAGTCAACCAGAGTGAAAGTATTAACCAGCACATTAACATTAGGGTTTTGGCTGGTACAAAAGTGAAATTAGGATTTTTGTCACTAACATTTCGGGCTAGTACTTTGAGGATTTTCGCTAGCCCAAGAGAAAATATAGTAGATTGTTTTGCTGTCGCACTAGTGCTAATTCCGACCACTGATGTTATCAAGATAAATTATACAGGCTGCTTTATTAATTAATATGCCCAGAGTGTATATATATCACTGTTTTGTAAGAAAAGTGAAAACTACTATTTAGATAGCAACGTTTATTACATATAAATATTAAAGTTAACATATGCCTGAGGTAAATATGATGCAAATTTATGTGACTTGCAATAAACATGACATTTTACACTACGGTTTTAATATAAGCAAATAACCAGCATAAGGAATAATAAATATAAATATAAATGAAAAGGAGGTACATGCATTTTAATGTACGTATAACGAATATGAATAGAAATCAAAAGGAGGTACATGTATTTTAATGTACGTATAACGAATAAATAGAAATCAAAAGGATGAACATGTATTTTAATGTACGTATAACGAATATAAATAGAAATCAAAAGGAGGAACATGTATTTTAATGTACGTATAACGAATATGAATAGAAATCAAAAGGAGGAACATGTATTTTAATGTACGTATAACGAATATAAATAGAATCAAAAGGAGGAACATGTATTTTAATGTACGTATAACGAATATAAATAGAAATCAAAAGGAGGAACATGTATTTTAATGTACGTATAACGAATATGAATAGAAATCAAAAGGAGGAACATGTATTTTAATGTACGTATAACGAATATAAATAGAAATCAAAAGGAGGAACATGTATTTTAATGTACGTATAACGAATATAAATAGAAATCAAAAGGAGGAACATGTATTTTAATGTACGTATAACGAATATTAATAGAAATCAAAAGGAGGTACATGTATTTTAATGTACGTATAACAAACATATTTAAAAAATGTATTAATATTTCATGATCAGAGTTGGATAGTGAGTAGGATATAGTATAATATTAATAAAAAATCGAATATGTTACGTAATGAGCAAGCGAATACAAATATTTAAAGAGCTGTCGGTCGATCGTTGCCCGATTTTGCCTTAAATTTAAAATGGCAACTGATTAGTGGAAGGCATATTTAAACATAAACTACAAGTGTTAAAAAATGAGAATATAATGACATGCAGCAACAATAGAAGCTGGTGAGCACTTAAAGAACGACGCAATCCTTGTCATTTCATAATCAGCACCATCTTTAAAGGGTCTCGCTCAAGTTTTTGTAAAAAAATGCACTTTTCTTTTGTATAACGAACAAAAGTGTGGCTAATCATTAGGAGAGATGTAACTAAGATACTGACGACTGGATCCCTTCAACAAATGTTGATACATGTATATGCTTAAATAATGTGTTTGAAGTTCACGATTTTTAATAGCATTAGTCACGCGATTCAACAAAAGGCTTACTAGTTAATTTATCCTTGAGTTTGGGGTGCGTTTCAATAAAGATTTTTATCGTAAGTTGAAATTATCTTAGTGTCATAGTTTCATTATTTTAATACATATTTGAGTGAACTGAACTCGAGTCAGCATTGAAAATGAACGCCAAATTGAGTAAATAAAAATAATTGAGGTGCATGTATTGTTAATCTTTATACAGGTTTAAGAGAATTGGAGTTACGACTAAAATCCTTTATTGAAACGGCCCCCTGATCTTCAGTATAACATCTGGGAGTAGGATTTGTCCCAGATAAAATGTTTTTGGAACTGGCCCCAATTGCTTGAAACACCTTATGTCCCTTAAAAAAAGATTAAATGTGAGTCACTCTATTCAGTTTGTTTTGCAATAAATTGTGTATTTTATTCCTTTATATAAAGAGTGTTGAGACTCTCGCGGCTGACCTATAAACCATTTATAGGTCCGTACGTGAGACTGTATAAACGGAAACCTTTTTTTTTAAAGTAAAATGATAGGCTTTGTTTGAAATTATAAAATCAAGTTTCATCAAGGAATTTGGCTTAAAGAAATACTATAATAATAAATTCGGTTGTCAGGTGGGATTACACCCTTAATGTGAACTGACGGGGATTCGTTACATTCGGAACTCCTCGGCCATTTTTTCAAAAACAACCTCGGATGTATATGGACGGTTTACATACTTAAAAAGTGGTACGTTTAAGTCCGCTGCAAATAGATCGCGTAGTAATCTTATTTAGTAGTTAAAATTTATGACTTAACTCTTGGGAATCGTAATTATGTTTGCAATAATACACTTCACTGGCAATCAATTTAAACTGAGAGCAATGAATAGAACTCTTAAACACTACATTTAATTAATGCTTTTATTAAAAAAAATACGGACTACTTCAACAGATGTACCGGCATACATCCGAGGTTGTTTTTGAAAAAATGGCCGAGGAGCTCCGAATGGGATTCGTTATTTTCCTTAAGACAATTTGGTTAATTTATTTTGACATAATCGATGCAAATTATTCTACAATATTGACATGACAAGTTCACTTAAATTATTTTAGGGGATCCCCCCTAATGTATGCCCTGACTAGGTGGGAAGGTATTCGTTAAACATACATATTCCATTACTTTATTTATTCACTATAAACTGTGGTTGTATGTAACCTATACGATAGCGATTGAATATTTCGTCACTAAGAACTGTCATCTGTCAAAATTCGGTCACAAGAAGGGAATGTAACAAAATTTGACCAATTTTTGAGATGACACACAGTGAAAAACGTACCCATTGGTTTAAAGAAGGTGGAATAGGACTTGGAGGTAATTTTCATAAATTGACTTTGATTAAAAGTGCATTAAATGATATTAAATATAATTGATTCGGATATCCGAAAAATAGTGACACTTGTCCCAATTTTAGTGCTGGTCAAGTTATGTGTGTCAAAAATTTATCCCTGCGAAGGTTATTGAAAGGATCTTAAGCATCACGCCTGAATTTTGATCAATTACAAACACTGCAAGTTAATAATTGAATATCGGCCTAGATGATGCATAGCAACCTTCAGTTAATGGGCATAACCTTTAATGGGTTAAGGTTAATTAGTGTATGATGGACTGTCACCGACATTATCAGTGGCTGATCAAGGATTTGACATAAGAGGGGTCGTAACTTAGGGGTGTACCCTATTTACTTGCGCCCCTCCCTCAGAAACCAAATTTATTTAGTTTAAAGTGTTGGCAGGGGGTTTGCGGGTCCTCCCTCAAGAACAATTTCTAGTCTGAAATGGTGCATTTTGGCTGTATTATTTTATTCCCCCCCCCCCCCCCCCCCCCCCCCCCGATTTCGCTAGAGATTACTATATATATTCATTGTCAAGTAAAATAACCTCAATTCCATGCCTTTTTGTTTTCTGTTTCGATAATCGATTATAATCGAAAATTGATCGGTTTGGCCTGAAATTGGTGACAATCTAATTGTACTTGGTATTAATCGATCATTGATTCAACCAGCAAGTTGATTCTCTTTTTTCCTCTTGTTTTTTGCACTTGGTTCATTACTGCAAACTAAATTTAAACTAAATAACTCAAAAGATACACATGATTTAATTACTTATTAAATAAATTATGAGTTGTTGTATAGAAATAAAACTACAATTAAGGTATGGTATACAACTGGTTGTACTATTGATGATATATATATAAAGGTTATTTGAGTAAAACTATTATTGATAGTCAAACTGGATAACATTCCCAACACTACTCTTGGACCTTGTCAAACATTAAATTAATTGTGTGGCTTATCCTGGGTTAGTTGAACAGCCTTTCATGCATAGCTGTGTTAGTTCTTTCATGCTTTTTTTTCAACTTTTTGCTAAGTTTAAAGTAATATAAGCCTTAGACATACACACATGACTTACCCAATTAAAATATTAATATCAGCTGTAGCCATGTGTGCATGACAAACCCTGTGTTAGTTTCATCAACCTAAGCAAAGCATGAAGTACTAGTTCATCAGCCTTAACCATGCATGCTTGACTAACCCTACAATAAGTTAGATGGACCTTTGACTAACCCAGCGTTGATTATCTCAGCCTTAGTCATGAATGCATGGTTGACCTAAGAAAGTTGAACATTGACAGCCTTGGTGAAATGAAACGTCACTTAAGTTCATGAACTTTCTTAATACCTCCGACAGTTAGTAAACGGTTCCCATTATGACTTCATTCTATATTTAAGAACAACTCCAACTTTATATTATTTCTTGTCAAATACATTTATTTCTTGTTTTTTTTTTAAAGCACTAGTACATGAATGTATCAGGTATAAATATCATATCACATCCAGTATAAGTTTATTGGTTTTTTTTTTACAATTCTATAGCACTGAGGTATCCTCAACTGAGACCTTCTGTGGCTCTAAAGAGGAGTCATCAAGAATTGCCCTCTACTTCTTTGCAATATATTGGTACTATGGAACCATCTAGATGTAGAAAATTCTTTGCTACTACCTCATCAATTGAAGAGGGAAATTTCCCTCATTCAAAATCTGAATTAAAAGTTAAGTTGCACAAGGATGGATTAAACCATCATGCAGCCATACAAACGTGGGGAAACCTTTATAAACTCAATGACTGACTGTCCGTATCCACCTTTTCCAATCAATAACTAGATGATTCTTTGGCTCAGGAAACTTGATATGCAGGGTTGTCATGACTAGCTTAATAGGCCAAAGGTCAGAGCACAGAGACCTTAAGCTTGAAAATGGTTTCCAATCAAACACTAAGATCATTTTGAAACTCAAACTTGGTGGGTAGGTAGGTCGTGAAGCAAATCACGCAGATCAATTTTAAGGAGAAAAACAGTTTTGGATCCATATCTGACCAACTTTTGGGCATAGGAACATCAAACTTCGTAGGCAGGTTGGTCATGACCAGTAGATGACACCCTTTGATTATAATTGAAGTAGGTCCAAGGTCAAGGGAACGGTGACTTACCCTGAAAAAGGCATTTGGATTTATACATTGTAACTAAATAACCTTTCCCCCAGCAACCCCAAACTTGGAAGGAAGGCAGGTAAGTCATGACCAGCAAATTACTGCTATTAATGTTGAGGTCAAAATCTAATCCTGGTCATTTGCCATGTCTGTGAAAGTTCATGTTTTATATGTATATTTCATGTGTTTCTGGTACGGATAGAAAAATCTGACCCGAGGGCATGCGCGTTAGCCAGTAACAAGTCTTGCCGAGTGCCCGAGGGTCGGAATTTTCGATCCGGACCGTAAACACATGATTGATATTTTTTCTTGCATATCTAAAATTATCAATTTGTGGAAAAATTGACTTAGAAAACGCACTTTTGTACATTTCACCAAAAAAGCGGGTGTGACATTGTTTACTGACGTCATAAAGCGCAGTAATTTTAAATCACTATTGACGCATTTTTTCGATTATTTATTTTCATATTTTAATTAAAAGTATTGCTAACTTATATAATCGATTGCGCTTTACTGAAATGGCATAATTTACTTTTCGCAAAACCATACAATAAAAGAAATCAGAAGTGGCGCGTTGTTGCGCGTGACTCATCACGTGGGGGTGTAAGACGGGGTTTTCCAGCACTGGTCACATGACCGGTAACACACGTCCGGAAACACACATCCAGTATGCAAGAATCATAGTTCTTACATTAGTTAAGTTATCAATCTTTCATTAGTTTTTTTTAATTATTCAATGTCTTATAAATATTTTTTACAGTGGGTATATTGTATGGGTTAACAAACACATGTGTCGGGCACCCATGGGATACCCTAAAAACCAAGATGCAAGCCCAAGCAGGCTTCGAGAAAACCGGGCTTTTCCAGACACTCACAAAGACTCTCAGGTCCCAGGGTGTCATTGGTCTGTACAGGTAATAACATTAATTACGAGAGTCACCAAATCTTTGTAATACATGTACAAGGAACTAGGGCATTTAAGGCATTTACAGTCGCCAAAATTATCACAAGCTCAGAAGCCCTAAACTGGTGAAATGTATTCCGGGCTTGCTAAAACTCTAAAATTTATAAAGCAGGGCTTGTTCAAAAATTTGATGCCAGGCGAAAGAATAAGAATTCTGTCTTATCCATCCAAAAGACTAAGTTCGATGACTGCATTTTTATACCGAAAAAATAACCAATTTACCACATTTAGATTGCATTTTATACCGAAAAATTAACCAACTTACCACATTTAGATTTTCTATGCAGTAAATGTCTTGTATAAAATTTAATGTTAACAAGCATGTATGAAATAATGAGTTTCATAAAAAAAATTCTGAAAGGTGAACAAAATAGGCTGATGCAATAATTTTGATTTAAATTTAATGCCTTATCATGTTAAACTCATTTCAATTAAACGATCAAAACAAAACAACGCATACAATTTGTGTACAGATAAAAAGATTAGGATATTCTGGTGCTTTTTTAACTGTGGAATTTGTAGCCACATAGCTATTTATTAAAAAATCAACATTTTTTAAAAGGCTAATAATTATATTTGTTTTACAAATCATATGCTTTTTTTGGTTGTTTTATCATTTTCTCTAGCGACTGCTGCTATATTTCACCAAAATATTAAAAAAAGTCAGTCCGAATATTTTTAATAGCTTGAATATACAAAAAACAATCACTTTTTGTTAAGCAATAATGCTTCAAACAACGCAAGAAAATGTTATATTAATATGTCTCTGACAGAGAGCCTGAAAGAGTGGTATAAAAATGTGGCATGTTCCACAAATATTTTTTCAAGATTTCAGTTTTAAATAGTTTTAGGTAGAATTATCGTGCTTCTTAGTTGAAACTAATGTTGAAAAAATGTAATAATAATTGCCTGCTTGCTCAAATTCTTTGCAGCCAAAATCAAAAAATCCTTCCAATTTATTTTTTAATTGGTGTGGACTTATATATTTTATTATTTTCAGAGGATGTATTCCGCCTCTGTGGGGGTCTGGCATTTACAGATCCGTGCAGTTTGCTGTATTTGAAGGGGTGTAAGTATGACAGGAATTGGGATCATTTAAGCCCAGTTACCTTTTCTGCCTGGTCCTATTTGACCCAGTGACAATGCACACACTGGTCAATATCTGCCCACTTTTATTACTGCAGTATTGTAAGCTATTCGTTCTCATATATTGCTGTCCACGCTCTTTGGATAGCTGCAGAGTATAAGTATCTTCCATGGCCGAGAGTGTAAGATGGGTTCATTCCGACCCGAGCGTAGGGTGTTTTGCGGAAACGAGGTTTACCGAGTTTCCGCAAAACACCCTGCGCGAGGGTCGGGATGAACCTATCTTATACGAGCGGCTATGGTAGATGCTTTTTCTCCCACCTCAGTTAAACAAAATTAAGTAAAAATGTATTTTTTGCTGGAACTCTTTTTTGCTTAGTGAAAATAATTGCGTATGGATATGCGATAGCACGTGGTTGTCATGGATATACGCGCAGTGATCCATTTAATGTTAATAGTCAAATCTGAGGAGAATGAAGCATTATTTCTTGAATGGTGCCTGAAAACTGTTTTATGGTGACATTTGAAGCGAGAAATAACTAATTAGCGTTCTTAATATTACCATAAGACAAGATTTCCTTGATGCTACTGACGAGTCTTCAACAAGGGAGCTAATTACAATGTGGTAAAAGGAGTTCCATATGGGCATTTTATCTTCGCCCGTGGGCAAGATCTACTTATCTGAGGTGGGAGAAAAGAGTGTTCAGTTGGCTCTGGCTACAACGCAGTGAACACATTAAGAAGCCAACAAAGACGAGGTTGTGACTGATCACCACTGCCTGCCCCGACATCTAGAGGGTGAACCGAGATAAGGGGCAAAACGGTGTATAGTGGGTTGGCAACACATCTTTGCAGTTCTTGTGAGAAGACAACCATATAGACAGCTACAACAGAACAGAATATAGAACACTTACAGAGATTAAAGAAAGGGAGGATGTAGGGCCCAACAGCAGGACGGATTCAATGACAATGATCAGACGCAAACAAGGGATATCGAGGACTGATGATCCATCAGACGAAGAGCGGCTGTAAGGCGGGTGTAAAACATCAGCAACACAGAGAAAGAGGTAAAATCTGGTTGGTTGTCCAACCACTGTACTGGAGGTCTCTCAAGCCTTGTGTGTTCGCTGGCTGAAGGCGTCTCTACGTCGGGCGTATCTCTGGCGGTAGATGACTTCTTGAGTTTGCTGAGCAGTACACAAGGTACTACTCATGAGGAACAGGAAGATGATGGCCAAGAAAATGAAGCAGATTCGCCAATCTTTAAACATATCTATACTATTGGAGGCTCTCCAATATTGGGCCAATCACATCCTAGATCAGCAGGATGGTCAATCAACAGATGAATCCACACAGGACGTGTTAACTTTCCTGGGTCATGGCGCATATCACCAATGGCGGAAAATAGTATGGCCCTGAGGAAAAAGGTATTTACGCTCAAATGATACAGAGAAAGAAGACTAAGTGCAACTCAGGAAACAGATACGATCAAGAATAAAGACAATTACTAATTTAAAGAGGCATAGACGTAAAAGGATGGAAAACGGCAAAGAAGAGAACAGCGTTTATCCCAAACCCTTACGAATATACAAGGAGTTAGTTAAGCGATTGGAAAGTCTTGAAAGCTCGAAATTAGCCAGGATGAGGTTTCCTTGCATACCGGACGTGTGTTTCCGGTCATGTGACCAGTGCTGGAATATAAGTATCTATCATGTGTTTCCGGTACGGATAGAAAAATTCGACCCGAGGGCACGTGCGTAAGCCGGTAACGAGGCTTGCCGAGTTACCAGCCACGCAGCGCGCCCGAGGGTCTGATTTTTCAATCCGGACCGGAAAAACATGATTGATAATTTTTCTTGCATATCTGAATTTATCAATTTCTGGAAAAAATGACGTAAAAAAAGAACTTTTGTACAATTACACCAAAATCCGACCCTCGGGCACGCTGCATGGCCTGGCAAGCCTCGTTACCGGTATGCAAGAAAGACAAGTCTGAACTACCTGGAAATGTCAAGGCATGGATTTCTCCAGCATGGTCTCCTGCTTAGATTCGTCTGGCGATTTATGGTCATCCCTACCAGCACGGTCGAAATTAGCAGTCAATTAGCAAGCATCTTAGTATGTGGTTCTACCTGCTCGCTGTGTGATAACATGATCGCTGTGACATAATTATGCTCTTCTTAAATTTTCTTGCTAAAAAGGTTTGGAACCTGGGTGGTATAAAAGGCGGCACGACCATGTTCTTAGAGAAATGACAAACACTCTAGAGCATGAGGGGAGGAAAGAGAGAACCCTAATAAAGACAGGCCCATAGTTGACCAGGAAGGTGTCGATCTCCCCACTGGAAGTTAAATATAAAGGTTTTCCATCACAGTCAAGTGTTGAAAAATGCTGGGCGCCGTGGGTACAAGGGACAGGTCAGAAAGCCACCGTCCACGCCCAAATCCACAGAAAGAACGTTCAGTCGGCCCTGGCTATGCCACAGAGAACAGATTTAGTTGAGGCAGTGACTTCTTGCCCCACAATCTAGAGGTTGTACCGAGATATGGGGCGAAAATAGATGGGCACTCGGCTGAAAACGTCTTTGTTTTGTAGTCCATTTTATCTTAACAACATGTGATAAAATTTAAAAAAATACGACTGACACGCAGTTTCATACACATTATATAATACACACTTTTATTCAATAAAATATCTCATGTGAGCGAAAATTATTGCCTGAACGTGTAGAGATTGTGAAAATATAGCGCAAGGGGAGTAACTACAAAATTGGCTTTGTAAAAAGTCACAGAAAAGAACTAAACTGTCTCTCTTATAAAAGCATTTGCATTTTCATAGTCATTGATCAAGATGCAATTGATACAGTCACGTCTCTGGCTTTTATTATAAAAAGTAACTTCTTTTTTATTTTATAACGTACTAAAAATAGAATTCTCATTTGTCAGTCTTGCTTTGTGCGTGTATATCTCATAGTTTTATTGTTTGTGGTGTCATTGCCATTCAAATGTCAAACTATTTCTTGAAGATGTATGCGTATACGTATATACATGTATTTGTTCTTTACAGGTACACATTACTGAATGAGCCAAACTTTAATTTTGAAATTCCTCTAACTGCTGGGCTGCAACCGTAAGTAATGTTTCTAGTTTTCTAGTTTAGTGTTTATTAACAGTGACATAATGCTTATGCTGATAAACTGTGTCAAACTGGCCAATGGTATCGAATCATTTTAGTAGGGTTTGACATATAGTGATCAAACTCGGTATATAAGAAGAGGTTATGGAGACCTTTCATGGGATTGCGTTTGGGGCCCCTAGGATCAAGGTCGAGGCCACTGATACTATAAATAGAAAACTGGTTAGTACGAAAAAACTTAAAAACTAAAAAAGTTAGTGTTGACATTTTGCTACCAAACTTAGGAAGAGGTAAGAAAGAACTTTTTATGGGATTGTGTTTGGGGCCCTGAGAGTTATGGTGAAGGTCAAGGTCACTGTTGCAAAAAAATAGAAAATTGTTAGCACTTGATAACTTAAATTAGGAATAATTAATGTAGACCTTTTATTGGATTACTTTTGGGGCCTTTAGGGTCAAGGTCACTGTTATTTAAAATAGATAATCGTTTGGTAAAGAATAACTTAGTTAGGGTTGACAAATTGTGACCAAACCTGGTATGTAGGAAGAGTTTATGGAGGACTTCCATATATAGGATTGTGATTGGGGCCCCTAGGGTCAAGTCACACCGATACTTGAATAGAAAAACAGTTGAAACTGAATCAACTCACACAAAAAAGGCTTAAATCAATCATTGAAAACCTGGTTTTGTCGCATTGCGGTGTTTCATTTTTACTTTTTAATTTGACTTTTTTAATTGCTTGTGACAGCCACATATTACATCATTATTAATTTCTAAGACAAAGTGGCGTATATAGTCGTATCGAGAGCGCTGTTATTTTTATGATGATTCCCGTGTTGATTCTGATGTTGATTCTGATGTTGATTTCTTATGTTGATTCTGATGTTGATTCTGATGTTGATTTCTTATGTTGATTCTGATGTTGATTTCTTATGTTGATTCTGATGTTGATTCTGATGTTGATTTCTTATGTTGATTCTGATGTTGATTCTGATGTTGATTCTGATGTTAATTTCTTATGTTGATTCTGATGTTGATTTCTAATGTTGATTCTGATGTTGATTCTGATGTTGATTTCTTATGTTGATTCTGATGTTGATTTCTGATGTTGATTCTGATGTTGATTTCTTATGTTGATTTCTGATGTTGATTCTGATGTTGATTTCTAATGTTGATTTCTTATGTTGATTCTGATGTTGATTTCTTATGTTGATTCTGATGTTGATTTCTTCTGTTGATTTCTGATGTTGATTTCTAATGTTGATTTCTTATGTTGATTTCTGATATTGATTCTGATGTTGATACTAATGTTGATTTCTAATGTTGATTCTGATGTTGATTTCTAATGTTGATTATGATGTTGATTCTGATGTTGATTTCTTATGTTGATTCTGATGTTGATTTCTTATGTTGATTCTGATGTTGATTTCTTATGTTGATTCTGTTGATTTCTTATGTTGATTCTGATGTTGATTTCTTATGTTGATTCTGATGTTGATTCTGATGTTGATTTCTTATATTGATTCTAATGTTGATTTCTAATGTTGATTCTGATGTTGATTCTAATGTTGATTCCTTATGTTGATTCTGATGTTGATTTTTAATGTTGATTCGTTAGATGTTGATGGTTTTCGTATTGCAGGCGGGTAATTATAGCAGGTGCAGTAGCGTCTACCTCTAGAGCTATTATAGAAACTCCACTGGAATTTGCCAAGGTATGATAACTCTGCAAAAATCTCCTTATATTTATCTAAAATGATGTTGATGAATTGTTCAATAACATTTGTCTACTGTTTGTATGATTAAAGATCATATTTTTTTATCCTACTTCATATAATTTGTAACATACAACATTGCATCTTTGATAAGATTTAAATCTCTAATTTTACCAAATTAATACTGTTGAACGTATAATGAATATCATTATACCAAACTTAATACAGTTTTTAATTTAAGCATAGCGGCATTGATAATTATTTCTATTATAAGCTTTTAGCTTCCTCTTTGATTTTTAAACCATTTGATGATTAAAGGAAGGAAAGTATAGTCGATTACCCTAATCAGAAAAATATTGATAAGAGTTTAATGCTCTTTCAATTGACATGAAAAGTATAGAAATAATTGTGATAATGCACTTGTTATTTTGTGTCTACGAAATCCTGATCGTTATATTCAGAACGTTCATATGACTGTCATGTGATAAGGCGATCAAAGAATACATCGCTTAAATTTTCAAAGTGAACACAGAAATCAAGGACCTTGAATGACAATGTTGAGCGATTGTCCAACCTAAGTATGTTTTAGTGTTCTGAAATAAATCATAACATTTAGTGTAAACATGAACCTCGCTGGGCGATGAACTGTTCTGAAACAACTCCTGATTTTCCCACAATGCTCTGCGCTGTTAACGCACGACATTTCAGGATTTTTTTTTAGCACCAGAAATCAAATGCCACAATTTTAGACCCACACTTTACATGGTACTTGAACGATTTGATTTTTGATTTAAGGATTTAATTAGACCCACAAAAATGTTAATTTCGGATCCCTGGTGACCCCATATGATTTTTTTTACAGAAAAAGTAAACCAAAACATACCCAAAATAAACAGTCTAAAAGCTGGGGTCAGAACTGTGGCAAAAGTAGCAAAAACTGAAATTCTTTATTTCAGTGTAACTTTCCTTTTAGTGAGTATTGATGATGAAATTTGACGAATTGTATTACTGTTTAAAATTGCTCAATAAGTTGATGATTTTTTTATGTTATAAAAGGGATATTCTGAAAATATGATTCTGGACTTGGACTTGAGACTGCTTGTAATCATGGCATCTTTATCAATACTATGTTTTATAATTCGCTATTTCTCCAATAGATTAAGAGACAAACGCAGCAAACATGGGAACTCAGGAAGGTGTACACGGTACGTATTATACAATTGTATATTAAGGAAAGGTATAAGTCCATGCATTAGAAATTAAATGAATTGATTCCAATGGAGCGACAGCGACTGTAGGAATTGTTTGGTTAAATTGTAATACAAGATATATAACCAATGTACAGTTTACCATTGAAACTTACGAGCTCGTATATTTGAATCGACGCAGTCACATACACCAATAAATGGAAAAGGGATTACAAAATACTTGCTTCTGATTGACTGATTACATTTAATGCGCGTTTATGTGACGAGATTTAGATATATTTATATGAATATGCTATGTCACGTACACCAAGAAATGGAAATTAGATTACAAAATTCATGCGCCTGATTGACTTGTTGTTAAAGCATTGAACTGTATAGATTGATTGCTGGTTTCATTTAATGCGCCGTTTATATGACGGAATTGACCCTCCGCAAATATGTGCAAATAAAAGCAAATACCTACTGGATCAAATTTTCCATCGGGAGGCAAATGTTTGGTCCCGTCGGTATTTCATATATAAACGCAAAACCTGATTTGCCGATATGGGATATTTTCCTTTTGGCAGGTTGTTTTCAGTAAGTATCCACCACAATGACACAATATAGGATGATGATTGTAATAAAGTTTTTTTTTAAAATTCTAATCAAACTTTCTAGCCGAAAATTTTAAGCAAAATTATTCTAAAAACGGCTGATGTTTTCGCGTTTAGTGACTTGGTATCATTTGAAGCTAGTATACAAGTATCAAAATTGTGTGTGAAAACGTTTCGATACGTAAAAAGGGACTATACTTTTCAGTAGATTCAGTAACCTTTTTTAGGTCATAATATTTAAAAACATCCATGATTCTTTTCATATATATCAAAAAATCAAAACAGTTACACAAAAACAGCTTAATTTAAAGTATTTTTCTTACAGTCTTACAATAACTTGCTGAGAGAACACATGACCTTGGACTTTTACATTAGTTTCTCTAAATTTTCAACTGGATGGATGGTGACTTACTCAACCTTAATTTAAAAGACTTAAATACAATGTCGACACAAGCTATTTATCATATTTTTTATTATTAACATGATTTATTAGTATTGGCTTTTTATTGAAAGTTATATTTAAAGTTCGAACTGTTTTGGCTACGAAACTAGTAAAAGTAAGTACTTTCGATCATCTAGACGCTTGCATCTGACACTGTTCTGTATTGAATTGACTCTGATCAAAGCGGCTGAATGATCGAGACTAAGAAGGTTTCCGTTACCACATGTAAGCGTTTATTTGTCATAGTAGCTGTGTCTGCACTGCCGTCTGCATTTAAAAGTTATTTTAAACGCTATATACAGCGATATTTTTAATATACAGTATGCTAATGATCATGGATAATTAGCGATCCCTGCATTCATCAAAAATTTTTTTTTATTATTAACATGATTTATTAGTATTGGCTTTTTATTAAAAATATTTTTTTTTCAAGTTCCATTTTAGTCCATCAAAGACCAAAAGATACCACTGTGGGTAAACAGGCCCTGGGGGCAAATGTAACTCCGGGGCAAATGTTAGTCAAATAAACGGGCTAAATGTAAAACTAGGTCAACGTTCTTATGGTTTTATCATAAGTCGTTTCCGACTGAGTAGATTTTAATCTTCTAGTATTTCAGCATCATTAAACGTGTCTTAATGATGCTTATAAATCGAATTATACCTCTTTAGCACTTGTTACTAAAACTACCTTAGAACAAGTTCAATCAACTCGAGACTGCTGATTTCATATTTTTTTTATGTATTTTCAAAGGATCACTTATTACATTCATACACTTTTTTGCTAATGCCACAGACGGCAGCACTCAGATACATGTAGCGATATTATACGTAAACTTTATCCACCTTGGTTTCACTAATCACAGTGTCTCTCTAGTCCGTTCAAGATATCAGCAATAGATATGAAATTATTATGCTTTTGTATTTCATTGGTCTTGCTATAAAATAAAATATACTCACTTTTAACTTTATCTCACCTTTTCTTAGATAAGCTCACCTGATTTTTTTTTCTTTTCTTATCTAACAATTCTTTATTCATCATAACATGCGTTATCTTATGTTATCTTATGTTATCTTATCTTACCTTACATGTACCTTATCATTACTTATCGTATGATATCATACCATATCATTTCTTATCCTTTGTTCATATAGTCTTTTACAGTATTATACCTTATCTTATAATTGATAGCCTATCACATCTTGTCTTATCTTGTCAACACTCTCTCTGTTCATATAGGGCTTTGGAGTTACTTGGTTGCGCACCATGGGCCTGATGAGTTCATATTTTATCTTTGTGGACACGGGTAGGCGAAATTTCCCCGAGTACTTCGCCCGGCCCATACTTGGACCATTTCTCATATCAGGGATGGCAGCTACCATGGCATGGTGGATTGTGTGGCCATTAGAGTACATGAAATCACAAGTCCAGAGTGGTTATGCCAAGTAAGTTTATTGTAATAAAAACCAAGCTTGATATATGCTAACAAAATCATTAGATTTTCCAATCATAACTTCAGTTTGATTCTTTTGTTTGATATAAACCGAAGTCAGTATCAAATCTCTCCGCAGGTATAATATTTTAAACATTGATTAACTTTATGTAATTATATCTACCAAGCTTGATTTGTCCAAAAATAATTAAACATTGCGGTGATAATATAACACTGCGTATTGCGTCAATGATAAATGACCAGTACCAGAATGGGACTATTTTCCTTATCCTGAAAAAAACTGCATGTGTCATAGCCCTGTTTAAATCGGGTTCGAAAGAAGATCAAAACCATACCAGTTTTAGGGAATATCATTCACGTTTCACAGCATTAAACAGTTTAAAAGATGCATAGACTTAAGAAGTTGACACTGACAAAAGTGCTGTGGCTTAAATTTTGACCTAAGAAACGTCTTGAGTTTAGTGGATGATTAGATTTATTTTGCGTAATCCTAAGTTATACCGTTTTTCGTCATTACAATATTTTTCAATCGTTTTTGACTAACAAGAACAGTAAAAGTTGGAAATGTACTACCAAGCCTGCTTCCAATATATCAAGAGTGCCACATGGATATATACTTGGTCCGCTCTTATTTCTTATATATATCATCGTTATATATCTATATATATATTAATGAGATTGCACTTTGAAATGATAATGAAGATATCAATTTATTTGCTGATGACTCAATATTGAACACAGGTTGCAATTTAACTAGAGTAGTATGCTACATAAAGAATAATAATTACCTCATGGTCGATCGGTGCAAAATAAATAACATATCGTTATATCCAATTAAATCGAAATGTATGGTTATTAGAACGCTCCACAAATATTTGAAAGAAAAGTGATTCGGTTCTAATAAATGTATATACATGGTAATTCATATTAACGTGTATGTTTACCAGTATTATACAACTTTTAGTGAAAATATTAAATATTCAAATTGACTGATCCTAATTATGTTTGCAGCCAAAACGAGTCGGTGCTGAAGAGAATGGCAACCGTTATACGTGAGCGGGGATTTTTCTCCCTATACCGGGGAATTTTGCCCGGTACCATAAGAAGCTTCACAGCCAATGGAACGAGTATGGTTGTCATGACGTTTGCACAGAGAAAGGTTTCTGAAATGGGTCTTAGGGATTGATGGTTATACATGTTGATTTTAAGCTTAAAGAAAACAGTCAAGGTAAAGAGTTGTTGTCGTTGGCAGCAGTGTGCAAAAACTTTAACCTTTAAGCCATCACTAAAAACTGTATTTAAATAAAACTTGGTACACATGTTCTAACAGACATTATATGCATAGTAAGGCTATGGATTGAATAAATGTTGAGTTTGTCCCCTTGATCGACTGAAAAAAACAACAGACGAGCGTTGGCATGCGCTTTTGTTGACTTTCATATGTATACGATTTAGTCTGTGTTTCGAGGGTCGATGTATTGTCAAAACTTTGGCGGCATTGTTTTTGTCAACATATGTATCACGGCAGCTTGGGAGTCATTTGCAGCAGCATGAAAAAAAAAGCAGCATGTTAACATTGAGTAATAAATCAAACACTTTATTATAAGATTTTATCATAAAGCTCTCGTGAACAGACTTTATGTTGGCATTTTGTTTTTTGAAAATGGTTGAATTTGAGTTATTTTGCACTAGTTCTATGAACAAAGACCAAACAAAAACTACCAGGTACTCATTTGAGTCCAAGCCTAAACTTAATTTACATTACTAATGCTGATTCTTATGTCACATATTTCAATAGTTATTATCAATAGGACCAATTTGGACTTTAGTCCATGTTTTATCATTGTTACAAGTGGATCTTTTATTATTGTTATAAGAATTTTATTACCATGTACATGTATTCAGGGAGAAAGATTGCTGCCACATGTAGGTGGAGTGTTAAGTGTTTTTACATCCTTATATGTTAGATATTACAGTTTATTGTATTCGCATTATGTTGCGTTGCGATGTTATTTGCTCAAATTCACAAGGAAACTTAATACTCTTGCGAAGATAAAATAATGAGATTAATTAATCAGGTTCGACAAGCTGACCTAGGAGTGACAGTCTACGTCGGCGATACGAACTGTGGGTGAGGGGTGTCCCACGGGTAGTTAATGGCTATGCAAAACAGGGATATCGAGGATATTCAAAATACCAATATTTCTCTGAAAATAAGCATAAAAAGAAACAAACAAAAATGTTAATTGTTTTTAACTAAGGTCATAGAAAAATGCTATTTTCTAAGACTCTCTTAAAATGATAGAAAAACGATATTACATTAATATCGTCTATATAATATATCACTGGTTAAATTTTCATTTTTTGCAACGAACGTGTTATGTGAAAAAGAGAATCTTACATTCGTTGCAGTTTGATACAAAATGTCATGACATTTGTTAAGGAAAGTTGTAAAGCTCGTCAACGGCTTATTTCATAACTTTTCCTAACTGTAATGTATATACATTGTTTTTGTACTCATGTAAGCTCCTATATTTACTGAACTTTTTGCTATGCAAGCTATGCAATATGTTACATTATTATAATGTACGGCTAATGTTAATCTCATCAAAACCAGATTCCAAATAATCGCTTCACGACTTTACGCTATGGCTTTTATTGAGTGCAATTGCTAATGAATATACTAGTTGGAGAGGTCAACTTCAGGTGACACCAATGCCATGTTCTAAAGTCGCATGCAGGACCGCGAAATGATTTTTATAAAATTGGTTTATATAAGTTTGTGTTAGTTTTGTAAGCATACAATAACTGTTTTACATTTTATTAAAGTTGCATATTTTACACACTTTCTTCCACGTTTTTGCATTCTTTGAAAACAAATATGTATCATATTGAATCTCAAATCTAAACATTTACTGTCATTTAGTTGTATAGAGAATTGCAGTGAATTGTTTTCAAGTAATCCAGGTAATCTTCTACAAGTTTTAATGAACATATTTCAAGGGATGTATTTCCCTTTGAAATGAATAATTTGCATCACACATTTTCTCAGAAGTAGCCAGCTATGCCTTGTTTGTGTTTACAGATGATCGTGTTTTTCTCATTATTTTAAATGATCACATCAGAGGCATTTATATAGCTAAGCGCCTTTTCTTTTGAATTAAAAATAATGATTTGATTACCGTTAATCAAGAATTTCTAGTCAATTAAAAAGTTTGTGATATTCAGAAACATGATTCCATTCCCTGGAATTATAGTTAACTATAGATTTTATTTTTTATATTAGAGGAGAGAAATATTCATAAGGTATTATTATCATTCTGACATTTTGTTTCACTAGAATATCAGGAGACCATATTTTTACAAGGGAACAAATAAGCACGATTATTTATATGGCGTGCGTCGCCCTCGAGTTATGTAGCTTCATTTCTATTCATATTTTTCCAAATATAATTGGAATATTAGGATTTTTGCTCTAGTACGATGAAAAACATCATTTCGATAATTATCCTGTCCTAAAATTATCTGAATACATAATAATTGTTTCGAAGTAATTTAAAAAGCTACAAACGTCTTTAACACCTCTGACAAGCCAACCTTTACGTGTGCTTCCTTAAAGCAGGGCATTGCCGAAGAAAGTTTTGATATACATTTATAACAACCCGTTCAATTTTTATCTTTAAGGATTTTAGGGACAACCACAGTTACCATAATTTTCAAAAATAAACCCTTCATTTTAGTAGAACAATGTTCATGCATTGGCCAAAACTGTTAGTTGAAAATGCATTTTACATGTGTAATACAATGTTTATTGTATGTTTCGTATGCAAGATATTTTATACATTGTATATTTCTAATGCTAGATTTTGATTTCATTTAACATAGCCATGTAATTTTCTTGGTTGTACAATGAACTCTTAAATATTGTGTTGTAATCTAACCTTTATGTTTGATGTAATTATTTGTACAATAATTACGATGATATGAGATGGGTGCGCGTTTACATTTGGTATAAATGATAAATTGTGGCAATTTGGGGTTACACGTATCAGTTGATTGTTAATGGAGAAATGATATAGGAGCTTATTTTAACATTTTTCATGTATGAGAAGTTGATAGAAGCTACATCTTAAATCAATAAACTTTTGATGGTGTAAATATAATATTTATTTAATATAGTATCGTTTATATAAGTTTGAAAATGATATTTATTAAATGTCTTATGGTCAAGACCATCTGGGAGCAATATGTCCAAGAAACTACTCCTGTTATATCCTCAGTATACCATTCATGGCCATGATGGAAAAACTGTCATTGTTTACCGCCGAGGCTTGTCTTTATAAATTTTAGAAGATACAAATTAAGCCCGCATTCAATTCTTCTCATTAATTAAAACGTTTTTTTTTTGTAAAATGCAAGATACATTTAAATGATTTTGAGGTTGTAAATTTGTATTGTAATAAAACTATTAATCCAAGAGAATGATGGATTTCCAAAACAAGTAAATAGAACAAAGGATGGCATGTGTTATTTACTACAAGCTCAATGGGGACCATTTTTTTACAATTATAGATCTCATTAAATAAAGGCAGGGTAAAGCTCATGATATTGGCACAACATCTTTAGGTAAAAACCGCACATAGAATCGTTGGCATAAAATAGCATATATAGACTCAAGACTTATGAATTTGGGCATACTGCAGTAGGGTATATCGGCGGTAATTTCCTTGATTTGTAATCACCACTGCCTTGCTTTTTTGCGACTATTTTATTTTTTATGATATTTTTTCATTCGATTTCATATGAAAGTTATACAAGTATGCCTGATGTGAGAAAATAGCAGCTATGTGCTTGAACAAAATATATTTGAGATAGTAGGTTGAGCATTTTTCAGTGCACATTTTATAGGTTGCAGGAGTGGTTGTTCTTGGTTCGCGTATAATTAATGATATTTTTGTCTTTATGTTTTTTTACCGACATTTAGGCCTTGTCAACGGGTTCTTCCCTTCACCGTACAGTGATAGCTACCGTCACGTTATGGTATTCAAAGTCACGTGATGTAACAAATCGGAACTTTCTTTCATTTAAAAAAATATTTGAAAACAACATTATATTTTGGAAATTTGATAAATGATTGCATAAATAAGCGTTACAAACTTATATAGAAAAAACATCCAGCATTTGTTCATGCGGCAGAGATCTTCGCTGCTCGTCAAGGGAGATCAGTGCGTAAGAGATTGGTTAAATATATATGATGTGCCGTGAATAAATTGTTGTACCTATAACGCGATGTACCAATCGGAAAAAGTTTCAGGTAAAATCTGCACCAACAATTTTAGTTGCATTAAAGTAGAATATCTTGGTCATCGTCTTGTCATATATATATAGTTAATTTGTTTATAAAAGGTGTGCCATTGTTTTCTGACTGTATTTAAACCATATCATGACTGGCAGCTCATTCTGGTTTTTGATAAATGAAAATCTATGGGGGGTTTTACTTGTTGTTGATGCGTGTTTTTATTCTGATTGCTGATTCATCTAGGTCTGATGATATTTTGATATTGTATTATTGTGTACTTTATACATCATATGGCTGTAAAAAAATATGTATATTTTAAATTAAATTGGAAAGAAACATGTTTTGATTTAAAAGCGTAAACATTTTTTATTTTTTTTTTTAAAGTTGGAGATTCTCGCATGTACCCCGAAGAGTTTGGTTCATAATACATATTTCCTGCGACATGCCGCGATATGATGCGACAAAGATACATACATATAATCGCCGCGGATCACCGTAAATTGTCTGAGGAAAAATAAATTGTTTGGACCATTGTTACGACTTAGCACGAGTTGATTCGTTATAAGTAAGAATGTCTTTGGGTACTAACTCAACATTATAACAAAAATAGCGCTTTGATAAATAAGGATACGTGACTTTCATATGAAATGATACTTGGCTTCGTATATAATGAAACGTGGCTTTCATATGATATGATACGTGGCTTTTATATATAATGATACGTGGCTTTCATATATAATGAAACGTGGCTTTCATATGAAATGATACGTGACTTTCATATATAATGATACGTGACTTTCATATATAATGATACGTGACTTTCATATATAATGATACGTGACTTTCATATGAAATGATACTTGGCTTCGTATATAATGGAACGTGGCTTTCATATGATATGATACATGGCTTTTATATATAATGATACGTGGCTTTCATATATAATGAAACGTGGCTTTCATATGAAATGATACGTGACTTTCATATATAATGATACGTGACTTTCATATATAATGATACGTGACTTTCATATATAATGATACGTGACTTTCATATGAAATGATACGTGACTTTCATATATAATGATACGTGGCTTTCATATATAATGAAACGTGGCTTTCATATGAAATGATACGTGGCTTTCATATATAATGATACGTGGCTTTCATATATAATGATACGTGGCTTTCATATGAAATGATACGTGGTTTTCATATTATAATGATACGTGGCTTTCGTATGTTATATCCCGTTTAACTGCGTTGCAAAGCAAATTTCGCAAGATGAGGGGGCTAATGTTTAAGGTATTGCTAGACCTTCGCGCCTGAGTTCGTACGATACTCGTAAACCAGTACTGCGTTGTCGTTCAAATCTCTAAAATATTTTAAGAGTATTTGCAATAGTTCCGCACACAATGTCGCATTAGGCCCTAAATTATCTCGTTGAATGGTACTTTGTCGTAATGAATTTACAGGTTCAGCGTCAATCGGAACTCCTCCCATTTTTATCGAAAACAACCTCGGATGTATTTGGACGTTTTACATACTCAAAAATTGGCACGTTTAAGTCCGCTGCAAGTAGATCGCGTCGTAATTTTATTTAGCAGTTAAACTTTATGACTTTACTCATGTGAATCTTTATGATGTTTGCTATAAATCACTTCACTGGCAACCAATTTAAACTTAGATCAATATATACAACTCTAAAACAATACATTTAATTAATGATATAATTCAAAAATTTACGAACTACTTCAACTGATGTACCGGCATACATCCGAGGTTGTTTTCGATAAAAATGGCCGAGGAGCTCCGAATGGTTTAGCGTTTAAAGAGCTAACATACACGGTACTGACTAGTTGTTTGTTATGGACGGCGCTCTCCTACCATCGGGTCATTGCAACAAGGAACTAGGCAGATAACGTTGAGTCATAGTTGGCGTAGAAATGACGGAACTAGTACATTTTCGACGTTACAAACGATCCTGCGGCTTCAATACGCATGCGTTATTTCAAGGAGGGTACAATTTTGGCCACTATTTTCAAACGACACTCCTTTTACCACAACTCAAAAACACAAGTATCCACAACCATTTACGATCATACGTATATCGAGCGACAACCTTCGGCCAATGTTATTTGTGAGGAGAAAGGTATATGACTGCTGTAATCAAGTTTGATATATTGGATATGCTCAAATATACTACGATCTCGAACTGAAACAATTATCCTCAAGCTTATATTCCAAGTTAATGCTAAAGCTTAATTCTTGACAAATAATTACATTAAGTGCCTTTCTAGTTCTATAGTAACTGATTTTACAGAAATATTAACTATTAAGCCATCACCTGTATCATCAAAGGTTATACCTTAATTATATTCGGATGTTCTATTAGTACATACTTTCGATTTCCGCCTTCGGAATAAATTAGTGTTATCCTTCGAAAGTAGATATTTAATAATCGACATTAGAGGATGAACTTGTCCATAATATCGTTTAACATGAATAAAACATTCTGGAACGGTTTAAATATCGCAACGATTTCGAAAATAACAGTAAAAGTCGCAGTAGGGGATGAATAGGTGAATATGAATCGTAGTTCATGATGGAACATCGGAGTAAACACAAAACATAATGCATGATGGAACACTGGAGGGAATTGTAATCTTAGTGCAATATAAAACACTTCGGTGAACATGAATCGTAGTACATGATAAAACACGTGATTAACTATAATTTGTAGAACATGAATAACTTTAATTGTACGTGATAGAGCACTTGAGTGAACGCAAATAAAAACAACAACAGCATGATAAAATACTGGGGATGGACAAATATCGTAGAACATGATAAACTTCTGGAGTGAACACAAATCGTAAAACATGATGGAACGCTAGAGTGCACACAAAGCGTACATTATGACGGAACACTAGAGTGAACACAAATCGTAGTTAATGATAGAACATTGATGTAAACACATATCGTCGTACATGATAGAACACTGGAGTGAACGCAATCCTAGTACATGATAGAAAATTGAAGCGAACACACATCATAGTACATGATAGAACACTGGATTGAACACAATCCAAGTACATGATAAAACATTGGAGAGAACACAATCGTGGTACATGAAGGAACACTGGAGTGAACACAAATCATAGTACATGATAGAACACTGGATTGAACACAATCCAAGTACATGATAAAACATTGGAGAGAACACAACCGTAGTACATGCTAGAACATCGGAGTAAACACTCATCGTAGTACATGATAAAACATTGGAGAGAACACAACCGTAGTACATGCTAGAACATCGGAGTAAACACTCATCGTAGTACATGATAAAACATTAGAGTGAACAAAATCGTAGTACATGATAGAACACTGGAGTGAACGCAATCCTATTGCATGATAGAACATTGAAGTGAACACACATCATAGTACATGATAGAACACTGGAGTGAACACAATCCAAGTACATGATAAAACATTGGAGAGAACACAATCGTGGTACATGAAGGAACACTGGAGTGAACACAAATCATAGTACATGATAGAACACTGGAGTGAATCATAGTACATGATAGAACACTGGAGTGGACACAATCCAAGGACATGATAAAACATTGGAGAGAACACAATCGTGGTACATGAAGGAACACTGGAGTGACCACAAATCATAGTACATGATAGAACACTGGAGTGAATCATAGTACATGATAGAACACTGGAGTGAACACAAATCGTAGTGCATGATAGAACACTGGAGTGAATCATAGTACATGATAGAACACTGGAGTGAACACAAATCGTAGTGCATGATAGAACGCTGGAGTGAACACAAATCGTAGTACATGATAGAACACTGGAGTGAACACAAATCGTAGTACATGATAGAACATCGGAGTGAATCATAGTACATGATAGAACGCTGGAGTGAACACAACCGTAGTAAATAATAGAACGCTGGAGTGAACACAATCGTAGTACATGATAGAACGCTGGAGTGAACACAATCGTAGTACATGATAGAACGCTGGAGTGAACACAATCGTAGTACATGATAGAACGCTGGAGTGAACACAATCATAGTACATGATAGAACGCTGGAGTGAACACATTCGTAGTACATGATAGAACGCTGGAGTGAACACAATCGTAGTACATGATAGAACGCTGGAGTGAACATACTCGTAGCACATTATATTACTCTTGAGTGAACTCAAACTGTAGTTAATGAGAAACAAAGGGGTGAACACAAACCGTAGTCATTTATAGAATATTATAGGTAGCAGAAATCGTATGAAAAAGTATGGGCACATGTACGTTTGGTTGTGGTCACCAAGCCGGACAACTGGGTTTTCTACGGGTTCTTCGGTTTCCCCCATAACACAAGATCCCACTCTCTCCCAACATCGTACCAACAAGAGTGACCAAGCATAAGTTAATATAACTTTCGTTTTATTAAATATATTTTAAAGTATATTGTAGTACATGATTGAACATTGAAGTAAACGAAAAGGTAGTACATGATGGAACACTTGAGTGAATACAAATTGTGCTACATTATGACACACTGGAAATGCTAATCTTAGAACAGGATGGAAAATTTAAATGGTTATGAGTTAGAGTTACTACGATATTCAAACGCTGACAATTTTATTCCAGTTTGGATCAAAGTGTCCCTAACTGTTTTTGCTGGTGTGGTTCTATTTTTCTCTTGCGTTTCGTTGGTGGCATTTTACAATACAAAACGCACACCTAAAACTGCCAAGTTCTTGTCGATTGCTCTACTGTTGTTTGATTTCGCCACTTCATTTACATTTGCCGTGCGAAAACTCGTGAACAAGCAAAGATTAATTTTGCCGTTCAGGTTTTTGGAATGGGATGGAGTTTTGTAGCTTACATCAACGTTGCTATGATGTGCATTGAACGTCTCATTTTGTTTCAGTGGCCGAACTTTTACATTCGCCACATCTCATATTCTGTTACAGTCAAAGTATCTACTATGATATGGACGTTCTACCTGATCACATCCAATGGCTTTTTGATTAAGTGTTATGTCGAGGAAAAAGTGGCCTCAAAGGCACGGCTGTGTTTGAATGACATCGTTATCGTTTGGGTAACTTTTACATACTCTACAGCAGCACTATTTTCATCAGCATGTTTTCTGCTTATTTTGAAAATAATTTTTAAACAAAAGAATAAGACAAATGGAGAGAAGAAAATTGGTAATAGAGTCAATAATAATAAGTCAACTTTCACGATATTTGTGTGTTTTGTAAATTACTTGATAACCGCTATCATTTATATAACTCTTTTCAGAGTTATAACGAACAATGTAGTGCGTAGATTAGTGATAGACACCTTAATGATAATAAACGGACTGGTTGATACAGTCGTATATATTTTATGGTTTACGGAATGTCGTTTACAAATACTACGCTTTGTTGCTTAGCTTATGCCATCATTCCAGTCAAAAATTGAGCGAATGCGTATTGAAGTTTTTGACATTTCTTCACATTTCAATACACGACAGAGTGTATGAACGAGTGAACACGCACATGACCTGTCTCTTAATGAAATTTGTCGAGACAAATAATGGATGTTACCATATTCACTGGTTAAACCCTCCAATTAACAATTTAGTTGACCCTCTCACACTGTCACGATTTTTATACGAGTCTCGGTGAGTTTTCAAACATATGTCGCTACAATTAATGTCGCCGTTTGTAGCATATTGTAAGAATCTGCAAACGACAAACACTCTCCTGTTCACATCGTCAACACGCAACTGCTACAAAGTACTTTCAAAATCATAAACATGTACCAATTCTACGACCTGTTGCGACATAATATGCAGAGTGATAATGGATTCGATACGAAAGTTCGAGTGTATTCGGCATCCCTGCACAACGCGAGTAATCAACGGTTGGAGTTTCTATAAGTACCATATATAGGAACTACATCGTAGTTTAGCACTCATTTTCAACGCATATAAGATCAACCGGAATAACAAGTATAAAACGCGCTCATAAACGCATTTAGAGCTCGCCATATAATGTACTCGGTCGTATTTATATCGTACCCATATCGAAACTTGTCGGTCATGTCGTACAAACTAAATTTGTAGTTTAAATTATTTCTAACACCAGTTTAGTGCAAAAGTTATTCGTGCTCGTTTATTTCCGCAATAATCTCAAATACGTATCGAAAGAGTTTCCTAATAACGTACACATATTTTGACCAAAGACAACATGGGGCAATCCATGGCGATTTCTAACGAGTTTTTTTTATTTTCCAATATGGCGGTAGGTCGGAAAAGATGTCGTGACAGTGTCTCTTGAGCCTTACTGATGGTTCCAAGACGGAAACCCGAGCAGTTATTGATAACAACTTCCATATTCAAAATCCATATTATATGTTTTTGTTTTCTTGCAATGTTGTGCTTGCTCCATGTATGTTGGACTAGTCCTTTGTGCCTATAAAATTTGTGTGTCTAACTTATGACGGTTTATCCCGTTTTCCTGTTGTTTCTTTTATATTATGGCATTACATCTACGTGCTTCAAAATATGTGATTTAGTGTATGTTCGCGGTTATTGTTTTTGAGTCGTTTTCTGTTGTTTTTTATCAAATGGTGAAAGCTCTACTTCACCTATTTATTTAAGATATTGAAGTACGATGGAGCGTGATCTACGTCTACTGACCTATGCCATTGATTTTGTTTAAAATCAGTTTAAAGGCGAAGTTCCGTGTTGCAAGTTGTAGCCTAATTAAATTCGAATAACATGTTAAAGAGGCTGGTTTACGTTTAATAGAGTCAGACACATTGAACAAATTAATTTTGTGTGAAATGTGAATGAAATGCGTCTCACAACTATAAACTATCTACAAATTCCAAAGGTATTCAATTGTTAATAATCATGGATAATTGAACATATGACATCAAATGCTTTATTTTGGCGAAAAGCGTTAGAAACGAAAGTGAAAATTGAATAATTAAACTCTTAGATTCATTAACTTCTGTTCAAATGAGTACCTGCCAGCTGCGAAAATCTGTGAACGAGGCCCCTTAGTTCCGTGTGTCCGCATACTGGCAAATTTTATGCCTTACCAACATATCTTAGATCAGATGCAGAACATTGGTCATACAACATTTGCTAAATAAACAAATTTAAAAATATATTTACAATGCTATGTTAAGGCATAACATCAGCATGTATGCAGTTTCTTCGTAGTACTATAGGAACTAGTTCGCGAAATGTTTTCTTTTGTATATATTGTACATGTCAGAAGTTGTTTTTTACACGTTTTCAATTTGTTTACCTCTCATTCTATATGTCCTTGTTCATGGCGAAAGGCTTATGTATTGTCGAAATGCCAATAAATATCTTGAAACTTGAGATAATTCGATCTCATTTATTGTGGACTTCAGGACCATCTGTTTAAGTTTCTGGCCAAGCCAACAAGAATTAGAGTGTTATATATTTGTGTTTGTTTTTTAACTTTATTTAAAATTAAAGTGTATTGAAAAATGCTGAATTCTGAATATCATATTCAATAGAAAACCATTGTGATCTGTAATCCGGATCCTTTCTACTCAAACCATATTGAAACAGAGGGACAACTGGAATTCATAATAGCTTCATTTCTCTCTAAATAACATTCGGCTTATACTGCTTAACAGTTCGATGTTTATTTAACTCCTAAATACACCAGATTTTATTATTGACATTTAGGTTATTGAAGTAAAAATAAATCATATAACATTTTTTTAGATGTGCACTGTACAACCAGTTTTTAAATGAACTTGACAACAGAAAATACAATTGCAAGGAAAATGGCTTACATAAAATTAATATCGTTGGGTACAACGCATTGAATCTTGCTTACTGATGTATAAAATTCCTTCCGACACATTAATCTTTCGCCGTTTGCGTATTTCTAATTCAAGATTAACAGGGATATTTCCACCCAGTCATTTATCGACACTCATCACGTGACTTTTACATTCAAAATAAAAACACGTCTGGAGACTTAGAAGGACGGACAGTGTAAGGAAGCAAAAAACTGCTGCGAAACCCAGTGGCCAACAAATTTACATCTGTGATGAAACTAATCGATGCAAACTTTTGAAAGAGATTACCAAAGCTGAAAATATAAGCGCGCTATGTAAACCTCTTATTGGCAGGTCAGTTTGCGGAGATTATGAAACGATCACGTGACTTGCAAGATGGCCGGAAAAAAAACACAATCCACATTATTTTAAATGGGAAAACTTAACTGTGACAGCGGCGTGTGAGACGATACGATTGTTGCGTATATTCTTTAAATAATATAAAATGATGCACTATCGTTCAATACCAGCTCGCATTGACAAATCTAGGTTTTTTTTGGATATACTGTATTTGCCGGTTTTAGTTCCTATAATATTATTTTTTTTATATCTGCCCGCTTTAAAGGTAATGTGATTTGAGAACTCACCAACGCAAACGTCATACTTACACAGTAGTTGATAACAAGGACCCGATAAAACCTTTCTGAATAAAACAAGTTCATGCATTGGCTTTTCTCGTTTCGTAATGAAACAGCTCTGATTGTTTGAAATCAAAGAACACTTTATTAATTTAAGTAGAAGTTATTGTAAGAACTGGATAGCTTTCGAGTATGTTCGATATCGAAAGGATAAAAAAGTTTTTGTAATTTTTTGGTTGTGTGTTTTTCTTCAAAGAAATCGTATATGGGAAAATTCCTTATGCAGCATATCTTAATTACTGGCTTTAAATGCAAGCAAAAAACAAGAAGCGCATCGCATATAAAGTCATTCAAAGAAATAATTGGGATATTTAGCAATGTTTTGGGTTTCAATGTTTGAATTTGAATCTTGAAAGTCATATTAAGTAATAATACTTGTAAGGCTGTTCATAATATAAGGCTATTGAACTAATACTATAAGTATCTCGGATACTTTCAGCTATGAATGTTAACTGTTTGAGCACTTCACTTGTCATACAAAACATGGCAGTATTTCTTGAGTGTTGCCATTAATCCGATTCTGGATTTCAGCAAACACAGCAATCTTATTTAATGCAATAATGCCAGTAGTCTGAGTTTTAACGTTCGAAAATTGGCAATTACAATTACTTCTGCTGAAGTATCTGAAAAGTCGTTTATCCTACGCAATTAATGTCGATCAAAGTATATACATGTGGCTTAAATTATGTTTTTATGCTTAAACTTAATTAAAGATTAGTAATTATAACATCTAATGGCATATTAGGTTCTGTACTTTAACCATACTCATTTACATTTGGCGATCAAATAAACAATTGCAAACTTTTGTATAATCCGATTCAGATGCGGTTAATGACTTAATAATCCAGCTTTTGGTCTTTAGTATAAATGTTAGCTTCCGTAAATAGTTATAATAGATGAAAAAAACAGGGAAGAATCATGTAGTACATGTGACAACACTAGAGAGATTTCAATAGATTGTACAAACCCCATGACTGAAACGGAATGGTACAACTTAAACGAATGAAATGCATACTAAATCAGATCGTTTGGAGACACATTTCTTTTGGCAAAAAAGGAGCTGCAATACAACTGCAATACGAATTGAAGCACTGGAGTAAATACGAATCCCAGTATATGCTGAAAGAACGTTGTCGACATCGCAGTCAACGGAAATGGAAAATTTGACTGACTTCGAGTTGGATGTACTAAGATTTTCAAACCCTGACAATTTTATTCCAGATCAAAGTGTCATTTATTGTTTTTTCCGGTCTGGTGCTTTTTTTATCAGGCGTATCATTGATAGCATTTCACAAGACAAAGCGAACACCTAAAACAGCCAAGTTCTTGTCGATTGCCTTACTTTTGTTTGACTTCGCCACTTCATTTACATTTGTTGTGCGAAAACTCGTGGCAAATGCAAAGATTAACCTCGCACTTCAGTGTATTGGAATGGGATGGAGTTTCATGGCTTACGTCAACGTTGCTATGATGTGCACCGAACGTTTAATTTTGTTTCAGTGGCCGAATTTCTACATTCGCAAAATTTCGTATTCGATTGCTGTGAAAGTTTCTAGTGTTGTATGGACACTGTACTTAGTGATATTGAATGGCCTTTTGGTTAGATGTTATGTCGAGGAAAAATTGATTCAAATACGTTTGTGTTTGCATGAAATCATATCTGTTTGGGTAATGATAACATATCCTTTAGCAGCACTTTTTTCATCAGCGTGTTTTTTGCTGATAATAAAAATAATTTTGAAACAAAAAAATAAGACAAATGGAGAAAAGAACATTGGTAAGAGAGTGAACAACAATAAGTCAACATTCACTGTATTTGTGTGTTTCGTGAATTACTTGATTACCGCTGTCATTTACCTACTTGTGTCTGTGCATTTATCAAACAATATGGTGCGTAGATTAGTGGTAGACACAGTTATGATGATAAATGGATTGATTGATACACTTGTATATATTTTATGGTTTAGGGAATGTCGTTTGGAAATGCTTCGCATGATGGCTTCGCTTATACCCTCGCTGAAGTCCAAAGTTGAGCACATGCGCATTGAAGTTTTTGACATTTCCTCACACCTGACTTCGCGAGAGAGTCGATGAACATTTACATGATTTACATGATTTGTATAGATATTGTACCAGCTTTAATATGCATATGTTTCAATATTTCGTATGTTATAGTTTTGTATTTTCTAAAATGTTCTCTTCACTTATCTTTTTTTTAATGAGTTTAGCACAAAATCGTATTGTCCTTTTGGGAATAGGTATCTATTACTAGGTTATTGTATTTTAACGGTTTCTTTTAAGATTAACTTCTTTTTTTGACTACATTTCACTGTTCAGCTGTGGAAATTAGTAATAAAAATGTATTGTCAACATAAATACATAAAGAATTACGTAATAAACAACAGTTCATGTGACTAAAATGAAAAGGTAGATTGTACTAATTTACGTCATATGAGCATGATTAAATGAAACCGTAAAACTACAGTTTTTCATTCCAAACTTAGAGAGAGGGTTTCTAAAATATAATTTATTTCATCAGCTTTTGTGCCGTGTCACTTTATATTCAATATCATTATTTGTTTGTTACAATTTATTACAGAAATTTCAAAATTGCTCGGCAAAGATAAACAGCGGCGAAGTTTGTGTTCATATTTGCAATGGTATATCCAAAGGCGTATCTACTTAGTATTGTTAAAAATCATTTTGATACAGTTGTTTGGCTAAAATGTAGTAAATCATATTTTAAATTATTTTTGGACGTTGATGATTATGTACATATTGGTCGAGGAATGTGGGTTTTGCACTCAGCACGTCGTTTTATGTACCAAAAGACATGGGCTAAGTAATTTTAATACCTCTCTGTGCATGACAAAGTTACATCACTGACACGACATACTATACTTACTAATCAACAACTAATCCTTAGTGTGACCTTGAACATTAAGGTAGGGTCGAGGTTTCTGCACGCGATACATGCCTTTATGTACCGAACACATGTGCCAATGTAATTTAAATACCTTTTTGCATGACAAAGGTACAACCAAGACGCCAAGAAATGTACTGTTAACGCATGTATGCAGCATTCAATAAAGATAAACCTCTAAATGTGACCTTAACCTTTAAGGTAGGGACGCGAATCTTGATCACAACAATTCGCCTTTATGCACTTAACACATACGCAAAGTAATTTTAAAATACCTCCCTGCATGACAAAAACCGGGAAACAGGACGGATAGATGGACGGTGGAAATCACCTGCAACATCAAAGGTTATACCTTAATTCTATTCGGATGTTCTATCAGTACATTCTTTCGATTCCGCCTTTGGTATAAATGGGTGTTATCCTCCAAAAATAGTTATTTAATAATCGACAAAAGAGGATGAACATGTCCATTATATCCTTTAACATGAATCAAACATTCTGAAACGGTTTGAATATCGCAACGATTTCGAAAATAACAGTATAAGTCGCAGTATGGGATGCATATATGAATATAAATCGTAGTTAATGATGGAACATTGGAGTAAATACAAATCGTAGTGCGTGATAGAACACTGGGTGGAATAGTAATCTTAGCGTAAGGTAAATCACTTGCGTGAATACGAATAGTAGTACATGATTCAACACTTTAGTAACTATAATCATAGAACATGACGCACTTTGGGCTGACCATAATTGTTGTACGCGATAGAGCACTTGAGTGAACAATTTGTAGAAGATGGTAGAACACAAACCGTAGTCCATGATAGAACACTGAAGTAAACACAAACCGTAGTCCATGATAGAACACTGGAGTGAACACAAACCGGAGTACATGATGGAATACTGGAGTGAACACAAACTGTAGTCGATGATAGAACACTGAAGTGAACACAAACCGTTGTCGATGGTAGAACAATGCAGTAAACACAAACCGTAGTCTATGATAGAACACTTGAGTAAACACAAACTGTAGTCGATGGTAGAACACTGAATTGAACACAAACCGTAGTCGATGGTAGTAAATGAGCAGCAAAGGGATGAACACAAAACGAAGTGTATTATAGAATACTTAAGGGAGCAGAAATCGTATGAAAAAGTATGGGCCCATTTACGTTTTGTTAGTGGTCACCAAGCCGGACAAGTGGGTTTTCTACGGGTTATTCGGTTTCCCCCATAACACAAGATCATATTCTCTCGCAATATCGTACCAACAAGATTAACTTAGCATAAGTTAATTTAATTTTCGTTGTATTAAGTTTAAAGTACATTGTAGTACGTGATAGAACATTGAAGTAAACGAAAATGTAGTACATGATGGAACACTTGAGTGAATACAAATTGTGCTACATTATGACACACTGGAAATGCTAATCTTAGTACAGGATGAAAACTTTAACTGGTAACGAGTTAGAGTTACTACTATATTCAAACCCTGACAATTGTATCCCAGTTTGGATCAAAGTGTCCCTTACTGTTTTTGCTGGTGTGATTCTAACTTTCTCTTGCGTTTCTTTGGTGGTATTTTACAAGACAAAACGCACATATAAAACAGCCAAGTTCTTGTCGATTGCTCTACTGTTATTTGATTTCGCCACTTCATTTACATTTGCGGTGTGACAACTCGTGAACAACGCTAAGATTAATTTTGCAATACAGTTTTTTTGGAATGGGATGGAGTTTTGTAGCTTACATCAACGTTGCTATGATGTGCATTGAACGTCTCATTTTGTTTCAGTGGCCGAACTTTTACATTCACCACATCTCATATTCTGTTACAGTCAAAGTATCTACTTTGATATTGACTTTCACATGGAATGGCCTTTTTGATTAAGTGTTATGTCGAGGAAAAAGTGGCCACAAAGGCACGACTGTGTTTGAATGACATCGTTATCGTTTGTGTAACTTTTACATACAGCAGCACTATTTTCATCAGCATGTTTTCTGCTTATTTTGAAAATAATTTTTAAACAAAAGAATAAGACAAATGGAGAGAAGAAAATCGGTAATAGAGTAAAAAACGATAAGTCAACTTTCACGGTATTTGTGTGTTTTGTAAATTACTTGATAACCGCTATCATTTATATAACTCTTTCCAGAGTTATAACAAATAATGTAGTGCGTACATTAGTGATAGACACCTTAATGATAATAAACGGACTGGTTGATACAGTTGTATATATTTTATGGTTTACGGAATGTCGTTTAGAAATACTACGCTTTGTTGCCTATCTTATGCCATCATTCCAGTCAAAAGTTGAGCGAATGCGTATTGAAGTTTTTGACATTTCTTCACATTTCAATACACGACAGAGTCTATGAACGAATGAACACGCACATGACCTGTCTCTTAATGAAATTTGTCGAGACAAATAGTGGATGTTACCATATTCACTGGTTTAACCCTCCAATTAACAATTTAGTTGACCCTCTCACACTGTCACGATTTTATACGAGTCTCGGTGAGTTTTCGAACATATGTCGCTACAACTAATGTCGCCGTTTGTAGCATATTGTAAGAATCTGCAAACGACAAACACTCTCCTGTTCACATCGTCAACACGCAACTGCTACAAAGTACTTCAAAAATTATATACATGTACTTATTCAACGACCTGTTGCGACACAGTATGCAGAGTGAAATTGGATTCGATACGAAAGTTCATCGAGTGTATTCGGCATCCCTGCACAACGCGAGTAATCAACGGTTGGAGTTTTTATAAGTACCATATATAGGAGATACATCGTAGTTTAGCACTCATTTTCAACGCATATAAGATCAACCGGAATAACAAGTATTAAACGCGCTCATAAACGCATTCAGAACTCGCCATATATTGAACTTGGCCGTATTTATACCGTACCCATATCGAAACTTGTCGGCCATATCGTTCAAACTCGTAATCCTAAAATATGCTTTACTCTCGACCCAAATCGTGCCAAAGTACTTCGTGCTCGTTCATTTCCGTAATAATCTCAAATACTTATCGAAAGGGTTTCATTAGAACGTACACATATTTTGACAACAGACTACATGAGGCAACCAGCGGCGATTTCTGACGAGTTCTATATCTTCGTATATCGCGGCATGTCGGAATAGATGTCGTGACAGTGTCTCTGGAGCCTTACTGATGGTTCCATTTGGGTATAAATAATGAAAAAAGAAAGTCAGATTTTTTCTGTGCACATGAAATGATATAAATCCTGTTGCTTGTTCCTTTGCAACATAAGGATGCAGTTTTAAAAATTGTTTTCAAAATGGCGGCCTCAATTGAGATGAGATCATACAAATATTTTTTTTCTCATTTTCAACATACCATCTGCATTTACAAAAAATAATTTGGTAATAAATGTAAACTCAACTGTAAGCGATGTAATTGCTGCTATTAATTAATGATAATTTGATCTTTTTGTTTTGGGTTTCCCCACAAACGCTATGAAAAATACATGCATTGTAAAAAAATTAGTAACTTACAATTCTAAATTCTTATTTTTTTCGCACCACCCGTCCAACATTTTTTCAAAAAAAAACAATGTTAACCAATTAATAAAAAAATGACCTTATTTATTTAAGATTTTAAAGTACGGTGGAGCGTGATCTACGTCTGCTAACGTATGCCATTGAATACGTTTATAATCAGTGTAAAGGCGAAGTTCCGTGTTGCAAGTTGTAGCCTAATTAAATTCGAATTACATATTAAAGGGGCTGGTCTACGTTTAATAGGGTCAGACACATTGAACAAAATATTTCGTGTGAAATGTGAATAAAATGCTACTTACAACTATAAACTATCTACAAATGTCCAAATGTATTCAAAAGTTAATAATCATGGATAATTGAACATATGACAGCAAATGCATTATTTTGGCGAAAAGCGTTAGAAACCCAAGTAAAAATTGAATAATTAAACTCTTTCATTCACTAAGTTCTGTTCAAATGAGTACCTGCCAGCTGCGAAAATCTGTGAACGAGTCCCCTTAGTTCTGCGTGTCCGCAAACTGGCAAATTTTATGCCTTACCAACATTTCTTAGGTCAGTTGCAAAACATTGGTCATACAACATTTGCTAGATTAACAAATTAATAAATATATTTACAATGCTGTGTTAGACATTACATCAGCATGAATACCGTTTCTTCGTAGTACTATATGAACTAGTTCGCGAAATGTTTTCTTTTGTATATATTGTACATGTCAAAAGTGTTTTGTTTTTTTGTCACGTTTACAATCTGTATGCCTCTCATTCTATATGTTTTGTTCATGGCCAAAGGATTTTGTATTGTCGAAATTCCAATAAATATTGAAACTTGTGATAATTCGATATCATTTATTGTGGACGTACTACCTGTTTAAGTTTCTGGCACTTGTCTGAAAGCGCAAGAGCCAACAAGAACTAGAATGTTAAATATATTTGGGGTTTCTACTTTATTTAAAATAAAGGTGTATTTAAAATGCTGTAGTTTAAATATCATATCCAATAGAAAACCATTGTGACCTGTAATCCGAATCCTTTCCACTCTGACTATTTTCGGACAGAGGGACAAATGGAATTCATAATAGCTTCATTTCTCTCTTAATCACATTAGGCTTATACTGCTAAACAGTTAGCTGTTAATTTAACTTCTAAATACACCAGGCCTCAGTATCACGAAAGAACTTAAGACAATTGGTTATTGACATTAAGGTTATTGATGTGAAAATTAATCATATCACTTTTCTTTTAAATGTGCTCTGTACAACCAGTTGTTAAATGGACTTGGCACAAGATGATACAATTGCAAGGAAATAATAATAAATTGTCAAAACTTACATAACATTGATATCGTTGGGTACAACGTATTGAATATTACATACTGATGTATAAAATCCCTAACGACACATTTATATTTCGTCGTTTTTGCGTATTTCTAATTTCAAAATTAACTGTTATATTTCTACATAGTCATTTATCGACACTCATCACGTGACTTTTACGTTCTAAATAAAAACACGTTTTGAGACTTAGAAGGATGGACAGTGTAAGGAAGCGAAAAACTGCTGCGCAACCCAGTGGCCAACAAATTTACATCTGTGATGAAACTAATCGATGCAAACTTTTGAAAGAGATTACCAAAGCTGAAAATATAAGCGCGCTATGTAAACCTCTGATTGGCAGGTCAGTTTGCGGAGATTATGAAACGATCACGTGACTTGCAAGATGGCCGGAAAAAAACACAATCCGCATTATTTTTAAATGGGAAAACTTAACTGTGACAGCGGCTTGGGAGACGATACGATTGTTGCGTATATTCTTTAAATAATATAAAATGATGCACTATCGTTCAATACCAGCTCGTATCGACAATTCTAGGCTTTTTGGGGATAAATTATATTTGCCGGTTTTAGTTTTTATAATATTCTTTATATATCTGCCCGCTATAATGGTTATGTGATTTGAGAACTCACCAACGCAAGCGTCATACTTACACAGTAGTTGATAACAAGGACCTGATAAAACCATGCATTGGCTTTTCTCGTTTCGTAATGAAACAGCTCTGATTGTTTGAAACCAAAATTACAAAGAAAACTTTATTAATTTAAGTAGAAGTAATTGTAAACACTGGAAAGCTTTTGGGTATGTTCGATATCAAAATGATTAAACAATAATAAAAATCAATTGATAGCGTTCGCAAAAATTTGATATAAACTGATAATTTATCAGAAACTAACTAAAAGATAACCAAGTATATTGATTGTCTGTCTGTATAGAAATGCTAAATGCTATAACGCATGTATAGTTTTTGTCTTAACTTCCTCGGCCATTTATTCAATCTAAAACGTAAGAACATAAACATTTTTCATTTTTTTTTGGTGTGGTTTGTTTTTCTTCAAAGAATTCGTATATGGAAAAATTCCTTATGCACAATATCTAAATTACTGGTATTATTAAAACGCCAAGCAAAAAACAAAAAGCGCATCGCATAAAGCCATACAAAGAAACAGTTGTGATATTGAGCAATGTTTTGGGCTTCAATGTTTTAAATTTGAATCTTGAAAGTCATATCAAGTAATAATACTTGTAAGGCTGTTCATAATATAAGACTGTTGAACTTGAAGTAATACTATAAGTATCTCGGATACTTTCAGCTATGAAGTTTAACTGCTTAACAGCTTGAGCTCTTCACTTGTCACACAAAACATGGCAGTATTTCTTTAGTGTTGCCATTAATCTGTATTTCAGCGAACACAGCGATCTCATCTAATTTATATAATGCTAGAAATACCTGTTATAACTTTTGAATTTTGACTTGGCAATGATAATAACATTGTATCACTTGTCTTTGCTGAAGTATCTGAACGTCGTTTATCTAACGCAATAGGACCAGAATTTTTTTAGTTTTCGTTTTACGGGAGCGCCGTACCTAAATATTGCAAAACCCAAAAAAGAAAAAGATTCAAATTCCTAACTTTATTTTTATTTTTTCCGCCACCCATGTTTTTTGATCTCCGATAGAAAATAAAATTTAGTGTTATTTAACCTACTGTAATGCTAATTTCACAACAACAAAAACTATCGCGCACTATTTCCAAGATGGCGGAAGCCGGCGATTCGTGCTTATGATGTAAACTGAAATATGTTACATTGTTTTGTGATATCACATGCATATTATATGCCATGATAAAAATAAAACCTGAAACTTGCTTATGATCATCATCTAGGCGCGTGTAAGGAAAATGACCGCCTTTTACGAAAATGGATTTAGTTTGAAGAGTGATACACTGTTGTTCATAAAATCAGTGCGTTTGTCATTTTGTGATATTTCGGAACGGAATTGTATTTTCTTTTTACCAAAGCATAACATTTCTTAAATATTTCTGTGTGTAGACCGGTTAATACGGGGATACACTGATAATTGGAATTTGCTGTACAGTTTCTGACAGTGACAACAGAAAAAGACGAGAACGTGACATTGGATTTGGCTTGTTTGTCTAAAGACAATAAAGTTATACCAACATATCATACCATTTTAATGGGCATTGGCTCCTCTTTTTATGTCACCCATTTTAAAATGGATTGTTTGTATGTTGATTAAGAAACTATAAAAAATGGACTCTACTGTGCAATCTGGTAAGTTTGAGTTACATACCTTGTTTCTTTTTTGTACCTCCAAGACATTAAATTTCTTCATATGTGTTGTTTGTCTCAATAAACGGACCCAAAATGATAAAAAAACACATTTTAGACACAAACAATATGCCAGATGCCTTATGTTTTGCTAGTGCGCGTTTCAGTGACTATTAAAAGCACTACAAAAGTATAGATGCATACATGCCATATCCCCCTGCATGCGTAAAATACCCCGGAATTTCTACCCATCCCCCGGTCCCCCGCCAAGGGATCCATATCCCCTGGATTTTTTTTTTAATTTTTTTTTTCAAAATTGACAGTGGAAAGCATCAATAATATTATGAGTGTGAAATTCCATGAAGGACCATGATGACTAAGTCCAAAAATTATTGTAGTTTGGATGTATTTCTGTATTTATTCTTATATTTTATATGCATATATTGCGCAAATTTTCGTCGCGTAAAAATCCCCTGGTGTAATATCAAAATCCCCTGGGAAGCCTCTCAGAAATATGGCATGTATGTAGATGCTCATATTAAAATCATGCATATATGATAATTTATGTGTAATTTTTATCTAACCGTGCAGTGTTAAATACTGTGGAGTTACAGTTGAAAAATATATTTTCATTGGTGTGAATCGGTTGACTTGTGGCGTTAAAATGAATATCCAAATGTTAAAAAAAGTTCCTTAAACATGCATTATGCACCAGATAATGCACCAGTCAATTGTAACCATGGCCCCCGAGGTCCTTGGGTATATAGGGGATAATGAAAAATTCGGAAAATCCATCTTATTTTTATTTTATTGCCTCGACGCTCATCTTTGGACATCTTTTTCTTAATTTTATTCCCTCCTCCTGGCGCTTATTTTTGAAAAATTTCCCGTAAAACGAAAAATAAAAAAACTCTGGCCTAAGTGTCGATCAAAATATATGATTGTGCCTGATTATTTTCCTGCTTAAGCTAAATTAGTGATCAGTTATTATAACATTTAATGGCATATAAGGTTCTGTACTCGTACTAACTAACTTAACAAAACTCACTAACACGTACCAAATACGTTTATACCCTCGTATAATCCGATTCAGATGCGGTCATTGACTTAAAGTCCAGCTTTTGATCTTTAGCATATATAAATGCTTGTTAGCTTCCGATAGTAGCTATTTGATGCAAACATATGGAATTATCATGTGGACAAAATCGTAGTAAATGTGGCAACACAAGGGCGATTTTAATACATTGTACGGACCGTACAGAACAACAAAAATCATGACTAAAACGAAATGGTACAACTTGAATAAATCATCACATGCATTCGAAATCACGTCGTTTGGATTAACATTTGTTTGCAAAAAAGAAACTGCAATACGAATATAAGCACTGGAGTAAATTCGAATCGCAGTACATGCTGAAAAAATATTGGTGACAACGCACAGAAAACGGAAATGGAAAATTTGACTGACTTCGAGTTGGATTTACTACGATTTTCAAACCCTGACAATTTTATTCCAGATTGGATCAAAGTGTCATTTATTGTTTTTTCAGGTCTGGTGTTAGTTTTTTCAGGCGTATCATTGGTAGCATTTCACAAGACAAAGCGCACACCTAAAACAGCCAAGTTCTTGTCGATTGCCTTACTTTTGTTTGATTTCGCCACTTCATTTACTTTTGCTGTGCGAAAACTCGTGGCAAATGCAAACATTAACCTCGCACTTCAGTGTATTGGGATGGGATGGAGTTTTGTAGCTTACGTCAACGTTGCTATGATGTGCATCGAACGTCTTATTTTGTTTCAGTGGCCGAATTTCTACATTCGCAAAATTTCATATTCGATTGCTGTGAAAGTATCTACTGTTGTATGGACACTCTACTTAGTGATATTGAATGGTCTTTTGGTTAGATGTTATGTCGAGGAAAAATTGGTTAAAATACGTTTGTGTTTGCAGGAAATCATTTCTGTTTGGGTAATGATAACATATCCTTTAGCAGCACTTTTTTCATCAGCGTGTTTTTTGCTGATAATAAAAATAATTTTGAAACAAAAAAATAAGACAAATGGAGAAAAGAACATAGGTAAGAGAGTGAACAACAATAAGTCAACATTCACTGTATTTGTGTGTTTCGTGAATTACTTGATTACCGCTGTCATTTACCTACTTGTGTCTGTGCATTTATCAAACAATATGGTGCGTAGATTAGTGGTAGACACAGTTATGATGATAAATGGATTGATTGATACACTTGTATATATTTTATGGTTTAGGGAATGCCGTTTGGAAATGTTTCGCATGATGGCTTCGCTTATTCCCTCGCTGAAGTCCAAAGTTGAGCACATGCGCATTGAAGTTTTTGACATTTCCTCACACCTGACATCTCGAGAGAGTCTATGAACTTATGTAGACTTACTAGTCCATATAAACAGCCGCTTCAGAGTCTTCGACGATTTTTGATTTGGCGACTCTACGCGTCCATAACCCACTTGTTGTTTTCCTAGTCAAGAATGACAGATCCCAGCGCTAAGTATATTGAGCGGAAAGATATCGGGCACCTGCTAGATGGTTTCAAAATGGCGATGATTTATTGACTTGTGTTTCATAAAATACTTAAATGTAATAAGTAAAAGGCATTGGCTAAAATAAATAAAGTGTAACTTTTGTGTTTTAATGTAACAGTGAAGTGTTGTGGAGTAATAGTTGAAGAATATATTTTACATTGGTACTGCTTAGTTGACTTGTGGCGTTTAGGGAACAAAATGAATATCCAAATGTTAAAAAAGTTCCCTTAACGCGCATTATTGTGGCTAATAGACTTACATGATTTGTATAGATATTGTACCAGCTTTAATATGTATGTTTCAATATTTCGTGTCTTAATTGCTTTGTACTTTCAACTTCCTGTGTGCAATAAAATGTTCTCTTTAATTATAGTATTTTTAAATGAGTTTAGCAAAAAATCGTATTGTCCTTTTTGGATAACTAAGTATCTACTACTAGGTTATTGTATTTTAACGGATTCTTTAAAGATTAACTTCTTTTATTGATTAGTTTCACTGTTCAGCTGTGGATTTAAAAATGTATTGCCAACATAAATACATAAATGATAACGTAGTAAACAGGAGACCATGTCACAAATAGGTACATTGTACTGATTTACGTCATATGAGCATGATACAGGTATTCTTAAAGGAAACCTTAAAACTGCAGATTTTCATTCCAAACTTGGAGAGAAGGTTTGTACGATTTAGTTTTAATTCATTAGCTTTTGTTCCATGTCACTTTATATTCAATATCTTTATTTCGTTTTAACAATTTATTACGTAAATTTCAAAATTGCCCGGCAAAAATTAACAGCGGCAGAGTTGTTGTATATATTCGCAATGGCATATCAAAAGGCTTAACTATTGTTAAAAATCATTTTGATACAGTTGTTTGGCTAAAATGTAGAAAATCATATTTTAAATTATTTTGATTTTTGATGATTATGTACATATTGGTCGAGGGATATGGTTTTGCACTCAACACGTCGTTTTATGTACCGAAAGACATGTGCTAAGTAGTTTTAATACCTCTCTATGCATGACAAAGTTACCTCACTGACACGACATACTATACTTACTAATCAACAACTAATCCTTAGTGTGATATTCAACATTAAGGTAGGGTCGAGGTTTCTGCACACGACACATGCCTTTATGTACCGAACACATGTGCCAATGTAATTTAAATACCTTTTTGCATGGCAAAGGTACAACCAAGACGCGAAGAAATGTACTGTTAACGCATGTATGCAGCTTTCAATAATGATGAACCTCTAAATGTGACCTTAACCTTTGAGGTAGGGACGTGAATCTTGCACTCGACAAATCGCCTTATGCACTTAACAAATGCGCAAAGTAATTTCAAAATACCTCCCTGCAAAGACCGAAAAACATTACGGATGGATGGACGGTGGACATTTAATATTTCCTTCTTCGGAGGCATAAAAAGTAGAGTTGTGTAAATTTTCGAGCCCGCTTTCGGTGATCGGGACATAGTTTTTACAATGGCAGTTCCGTGTATGTGCGATTGTGCGTGCGTGACTGCGTGTTTGTGTCCTTCCAGACAAAATCTGTCCTGGATTTTCAAAAAAACTTGTCATGAAGGTTCACAATTATGAGACGGTGTGTCAAAAGTCAAGGTCAGAGACCAAAGGATGAAATGCTCCTTGTCTGGGCTGTATCTTGACCATACCTAATAGGATTCTCAAAATATTTGCCAAGAAGACTCACAATCGTGGGATGGTGTGTGGCACACACTACCCTCGTATATATCTTAAAGCTCAAGGTCAAGGATAGAGATCAAAGGTTGAAATAATCCTTATCCGGGCTATATCTTGACCATGCATAATAGGTTTCCAATAAAAATCATCATGAATATTAACTATGACAAGGTAGCGTGTCGCAGACTGGACCTAGGTCTTTACATCAAATGTCAAGGTCAAGGTTAGAGGCCAAAAGTTAAAACGTAGCTTATACGGGCTTTATCATTGATGTGTTAACGAGTAAAAACTCGGCATTATCGGTAGAACATGTGTATTTTCAGAAAATTCACACGTGCCGTTAACGACCGGTCTTTTGCCCGCATCAAAACATTGGACGCTGAGTGACCTGAGACTGCAAATGTCATTCCCAACTAATCCCGACTGATGTTATTTTTGCCGATTTGGTTCACATCAAACGACTTTGTGGACATGATTCGTTGTCATCTGCAACTCAATCATGCTGTTAACCATTTTACGGTTCTTTGCAGATGGTAACGACCTGAAAAGAAATATATTAACCCTGTTATTTAGAAAAACTAACTTAATTTATAAGTGAACTAAAAAGAAATCATATAGGATTCACACGTCTTTATATGTGTTTATAATTATCTTTGCAGTTACCGTTATAATTTACAATTTACAAAACGAAGACAGCTTTTACGGCTGATAAGTAACCATATTTTTCCATATCATTTAACTAATCGATTCTCTCTCCTGACCTTGATAATAATACAAGCGATTATTTAATAAAAAAAAACATTAGGGTACCAACATTCCGATTAGTTTGTTGTGCGAGATAAAACGCTGGGGAGCTTATATAACGTAAAACAAATTAAAGAAACACAACATATACTTAAAATCCGTAGAACGGAGAGACACTACTCGTTGTGAGTGGATCATATAAAAATCATCGTGCAGGACATTACAAATTAAATATGAGAAACAGATGTTAATAGGAATCATAGAAAAAGCGATTGAGCCTCCTAGTAAATAACTATCAACTAGAGTTATTAAGAATCTAAAAAGTTGAAATTCAGCTGAAAAGGAAAGGTAGTACAGAATCAAAACAAAACAATAATAGTAAAAAGTGTAGTAAAGAACTTTGAACTGAGGCAATGACTTATTGTAGTTAAGGACAAAACATCGATTAACTTAGAAGCATTGTGTTGGAGAAATGGGTTGATATTTAACTGTAGTGCAGGATGGAAAATTTAACTGATTACGATTTAGTGTTATCATTAAATGCTGACGATGCTATACCATTTGGAATTAAGGTGTCACTTTCTGCTTTTGCCAGTATGGTTCTTGTTTTCTCTGGAGTATCACTGGTGGCATTTTACCGAACAAAACGCACACCCAAAACTGCCAAGTTCTTGTCGAGTGCGTTGCTTTTGTTTGATTTCGCGAAATCGCTTTCATTTGCTGTAAGAAAACTAGTGGTGAACTTGAGGCTTAACATTGCGGTTCAGTTTTTTGGTTTGGGATGGAGTTTCGTGGCTTGCGTCAACGTTGCTATGATGTGCATCGAACGTTCAAAGTTATAGGAGACTTAATACAATATTTAAAAACTAAAATGTTAACATAATAAAACAAATACATAAAACTTATCACTAAACCTAAAAACAATTATTAAAACTGTTTTTGTTACCTAAAAGTCTATAAAAGTTGCATATGCGAATTGTTTCATAGTTTCTGATTAATCCAACGCAGTACTTAAAATGCTAGGCATACTCACATATTTAATATTTATGGATATTTAAAATATAAAAAGACAAACATATTACATATCATATTATTTTCAAATTAAAAAGGTAATACCTGTACAGTTAAAAACAGATAAGAATATAAGATCCATTAATGGCACTCAAATTTCTAATCTAGTAGTATAAAATATTCCTTCTAAGTTTTAACATATTTAGGCAGGATTTGGCAGTATATTTTACAATTCTCTCATCAGATAAGAGGAAGCAAACCTTTTCAGTATCATTATAGGAGTTAAACATTGTGTTAACACTACTAGCTTTTTGAAGCAGTAACTGACGAATTTCAGCATATGTCGAACAGTTAAGCATCACATGTATTTCATCTTCTATTTCAATATTACAAATTGGACAGATCCTATCATTAACATCTAGCCTTTCATATCTACCGGTCTCTAGCCTTATTGGCGCAACACCACTTCTGAACTTTGCAAGTGCTGATCTATGACTATATGGCATTAATATATTAACATAGTGTTCAGTTTCACAGTCAAGTTTAAATTTCTGGTACAACCTTAATTTGTTTGTACCGTGGCCAGTTTTAGCCATAATACAATTTACTGATACAAGCCACTCATCTACACAGACATCCCAATAGTTTTCTACAACAGCCCACCAGACTAGCTCTTGACTATACTAAGACACTTCAAACGTGCAGGTGGACATTCGGTTGTCAAACTAGAGATTTCAAGCGAATTACTTAAAGTGACATTCGTATTCAAAATCAATACATACACATGTATAACGAGCATAAATTTTGACTGACAAACCTTTAAACACTTAATAAATAATGCATTGATGGAAAATATTAATTACTGATAACTAGATTGTAACCGTGTATTTAATAGCAGAAAGCGCAAACAATAAAATGATTGGTAAGTGCTAAAAGATTAACTGTGGTCTACTATAGTATCGTAAGGTAGAAATACTGTGTTTTATGCTCATTTCTTTCAAACTCGGTATTGATATTTATTCATCCTTTTTGGAATATTAAAACAATATTATTAATTGTGGTAAATCTTATTTGGGAATAAGAGTGTATCTTTAAGTTTCATTCACCATATGGACACCAAATGTGGTGTTTAGCCTGCAATGTAAGACACACTTGATGATTAAAAGAAATAAATGTGATACGGATATCTGTCTCTTTATAAATTTTGCCCTCTTGGGTGCCCTACTTTGTTATAGTTTAAATAAAACAATTTCTTGGTGACTTACATTGAAGGTTTACAATATATACACTTCACTGTTCACACAGAATTCGTCAGGTTGTTTTCCTTAGTTTTACAATCAATCTCTATTTTAGAATACACGATCTTATTAATATTAATTTAAGTCATTCTTTGAATCCCAGTCGAAAGTTCGAAATTTGGCCTAGCAATTATAATAACATTCATCTCTAATGAAGTATCTGAAAGCCGTTCATCTTACGCAAATAATGGCGTTAACAATATATAATTATGGCTTAAATAGGCTTAATTGTAGGCAAGTAATCAGAACAATATAAAATAGAATAATATAATCCGATTAAGATCCAGTTAATGAGTACAAATCCAGCTTTTGTTAGGTATAAATGCTTGTTAGTGTCGGGAAGTACAATATACGATATATACAATATACGACATATGTTTATTGCATGAAAACATTATACAACGTTTTTAGCAAAAACAAACAGTGAATGGAGAAAAGTACATGTACATTGAAAATTTTCAAGAGTATAAACAAACAGGAAAGATGTAAGTAGTTATTAGATTTAAAAGAAAAACACAACAACATGTGGTAAATTTGACAGCATAATGGCGAATTTAAAAAAAAGTTCAAATCGTACAGAACAACAAACATCATGCGTAAATTTTATGTGAATAAATGAAATGTATACGAAACGTCTGTTCACAAGTCCCAAATTGCATCATTTGAATAGATTCTTACCAGCGTGTTTTACTAGCTGACTAGTGGTAGACATCGCTATGATGATAAAGTAATTGATTAATGCATTTGTTTATATTAAATAGTTTAGGGAATCGTTTAAAAATGTTACTCTTGATGGCTTATCTAATACCTTCGCTCAAAATCCAAAATTGAGCGCAGGCGAATTCAAGTCTATTACATTTCCCCACATCTGACATTAAGAGTCGATGAACATATATACACTAACATGATTTAAATCGCTATCATACCTGCTATAATATTGTGTGTGTAAATGCATTGTAGTTTGCTATTGTATTTTGATATTGTATGCAATAAAGCGTTTTCGAAATTACAGTATTTTATTTAAAGAGTAAAGCAAATAACTGTATTTTTTATAACGAAGTTGTCCATCTCTAAGTGTTTTGGATTTTCACGGCTTCTTTGAACGATTAACTTTTGTTTTTGAGTACATTTCACCGTTCAGCTGTGGACTTTATCAAAAATAAATAACGGATAACACAACAAACTGCAGTTCATGCAACGAAAATGAAAAAGTACATTGTTCTTGTGTTAATCAAATTATTTACGTCATATTAGAAGTATAAAGGTCATATTAAAAAGGGCACTTAGGATTGTCTGTCTCAAGAGTTACGTTTACACATACAAATCTAAAGGTATTGTAATTGTTTGTGTGTGGCATTTATCATATTGGCTATTTTGAAATATTCCACTTGAAGATCTAAGCATAGATATTCTTAATAATGTCTACTCAACACAACTCATTGCTGTTGAGATGTCTTCATACATGTTGGTAGTAGGTAACACAGATATAACTTGGTATAATTGATCACCAGCAGGGTCCGTGTTTTTTGTAATAATGATTAGCTTATAAGGTGGGGCTTTTCAGTTGTAAGTAAATGTTAAACCTGTCTGATTTAACATCATACTGTGGTTTCAGTATAAACAAAACATCTTAAATTCTTTAGCATCGTCAGATTCTTAACAAAATGATTTCCAGGACTCATTTACAATTAACAATCAAATACAGCACATAATCAGAACATAATTTTCTATCGCAAAATATGTTTGAACTTATCAAAAATACTTATATACTTAGATATAAACTTTTTTTGAAATATGATAACAAAGACATGAAACTTAATAAAACCTGGTAACTATTTAATTTAACAATTGAATAACTCTGAATGTTAAATCATCTGAATATATCAGAAAATATTTCATTCGAATTTTTTTTTTTAATGAAGAAAATTATCCGAAAAACAATACACAAAATTGTTGAACCTTGCAAATATGACAGGAGTGATCGTTACCTTGTTCTTCAAATATGCTGTTTTGCAATACAACATATATTAGCACATGCTCTTGATAGCGGTAGAAATGGTTTTCATAACATAACAAACATGAAGGACACACAAATTATATTAAATGCGTTGGTGTTGGTGCTCAGGAATTAACTAACTTATTTGCTTCCTTTTCTTATTAGGGGGAATATGAGAATAAAACCATATTTAAGAGACTAAAACATGAGCTTTCATCAAATGCAATTCTAAGAACATCTTATAAAATAACGAAATCACATTCTCATATTTTTATCCACTTCGGGTAAGGACCTTATCGAATACCACCCAAGGGAAATGCCAATACTTTATTATTTGGTGCATTGTTATTAACGCCATATCCTGTTACGTATGTGTATTCTTATACAATACTGTATGACTTTTTTTGCAATGAAAAGTATACAGCTATTAATTGATGATGAGAAGAGTATATTATACAATCATTTACTTCTTGGCTGTGGACAATGCTGTCAATTGGACCAAAAAGCAAAACAAGATAATGATGTCTTTATAATCAGCATATTCCACTGCTTATAAGTGAATTACTTTTTAATACATGATACCATCAATTTGGGAAAAAAATATTTTAACATAGTGATATATTACCTTTTAAATACATAGGTTTTTATGGTCCGATGCGTGTAAATTATTTAAATAGAATTTGAAAACTGTTCAAAGGTGATATTGTCGTGCAAAAATAATATCCGCCATTACTTTGCACTATATCGAAAAGTCGTATGTTACCCGCCTCGGACTTCGTCACAAAGATTTTGCAGTGGATTTTTTTTACGGCGAGACAATGCAGAAACTATGGTATTAGAGGATATTGATATGACAAGTCACGTGAGAGGCGCAAACTTCTAGACGAAATTTAAGGAATAAATGACGACGCTTATTGAATTTTAACGAGATATACAGAAATCTCTGCGACTTCTACACGAAATGATGCGAGTAATAAATGGCCAGAACTCGTGCCTGAAAGTGTAACAGAGGTATAACCGCATGAACTTAGAACTCTTTTTGTTCATTGAATGTCATGTTCGTATTGACAATCAGTTAGTAACAACTCATCCGGGTCCTTTTCCTAGCGTATGTATTCATACAGAGAGACTGTTACATTGCTAATGCAATCACAGAGTTTCGTCATGATTTTGACGAAATACAATTTGTTCCTGTTTCATTATCAACTATGATATTTACTTGCATTTTGCATCACCTCTCATTAAGAATATATCAAAACTTCAAACAAGTTACATGTTTTCAAAATATAGTATGTTTCCATAAGATTAATAACTAAATATATCAAACTAAAAGCGCTTAGAATTTAACGCCACGACATCATTGAAAGATAATTGTTGCTTCGTTCGAATCGTTCTTTAAATGTCATTATAATTATCATCAACGTTAGGTGTATTAATATTAATACCTAAAGCAGTTTGTTAGAAAGGCTAAACTAAAGTTTTTCGTCAAATGCCGTGAGTAAGCTTAGTTAGTGAAAAATAAAGCATAAAGTTATAGCATACACCCGCGTCTTCATAGATATATCCTTACAGATTTTGTAGTAATCTCAGTACAATTTCAATTAGGTCTAGTAATCTTATTATCTTACAAATCGATTCTCTCCTTTCTGACTCTGGTATAAATGCAAGTGACTATTTAAAAAAACGACAGAAGGGTGCGAGCATTTGGATAAGTTCATAGCCCACGATAAAAGGCTGGAAAGTTTTCGGAACGTTAACCAAATAAAAGAAACACCACAAATACGGACCGTAGTAACTTGATTGTATAGGAATCATTGTGCAGAACTGACTTGAGTATAATAAGATGAATGATGAAAAGCTGATATTTATAAGATTTGTGGAACAAGGTTTTCAACATCGTAATAAACGACTAACAACTTGTGTGACTTCGAATCGAAAGTTTGACATCTAGCTTATAACAAACCGCAGTAGATGATAAGTCAGTACCAGTCAGAGTACAAAAACCACGAACTGAGGTAATGACTTGTCTTAGTAAAGGACAATACCTCGACTCATTTAGAAACATTGTGTTGAAGAAATCGGTTGATATCGTTCCCTAGTGCAGGATGGAAAACATCACTGATTACGACTCAGACTTAATGTCAAATCCTGATAATTTTATTCTAGTTGAAATCAAAGCGTTATTTATTGCAATTGCTGGTGTGGTTCTGGTTTTCTCTGGAGTATCAATGGTGGCATTTTATAGAACAAAACGCACACCTAAACCTGCCAAGTTTTTGTCGATCGCTTTGCTTTTGTTTGATGTCTTCACTTCGTTTTCATTTGCTGTAAGAAAACTCGTGGTCAACGTGAAGTTTAATCTTGCACTTCAGTATTTTGGAATGGGGTTTAGCTTTGTGGCTTACGTCAACGTTGCTATGATGTGCATCGAACGTCTAATCTTGTTTAACTGGCCAAACTTTTATATTCGTAATATTTCATATTCTGTTACAGTGAAGTTATCTTTAACAGTATGGATAGTCTACTTAGGTACATGGAATGCCCTTGTGGTAAATTGTTTTGTTAGACATATAGAGGCAAATGTGTCTCAGACTCGGAAATGTTTGCCTGCCATCGTTAACGTTTGGGTAATTGCAACATATTTAATAGCTGCGATTTCGTCGTCAGTGTGTTTTTTTATCATTTTAAAAGTGATTCTAAAACAGAAAAAGAAAAGAGAAAATGAAAATGGTAACAGATTGAACAACAATAAGTCAACTGTTACTGTGTTAATGTGTTTCGTGAATTACTTGATAACTGCTATCATTAATATGGTGCTTTCCTTTCTTTTGACAAACAATTTAGTGCGAAGATTAGTGCTAGACACCCTAATGATGATAAACGGACTGGTTGATACATTTGTATATATTTTATGGTTTAAGGAATGCCGTTTTGAAATGTTACGGATTATTGCTTCTCTTATACCTTCGCTCAAATCGAAAATTGAGCCCATGCGTATTGAAACCTTTCACATTTCCTCACAGATTACAGGACGAGAGAATCTCTAAAGAGATGTACAATGACATAACACGTATTGATGTTATAACTGCTTTAGTACAGCTAAATTATGTGTTTGTATATTTTAGGAATTTGATTTTATTGCATTTTCATTTTACATAATATAAATAAGGAAATATTTTAGCACGTGTTTAAATGAAAAACCATTCGTCGATGTTTTGCATAGCGTCGACCTAAGCCCTGATGCTGAGCCCCTACATCCCCTGCCCCCTAGAACGCGGTATTAAATGTGTTCGCAAGGAGTGTTAGGGACACGTGAGAGATAAACTTTGAATTTAACAGGATTCTCTATGTACACTTTCAAACTTGTTTCATACTATTTGAAACGCAGAATTTGGATTCAAATAAATGATACATTGTATTTTCGTTTGCAAGGGGGATAGGGGATACACCTAAATAGTACTTGAAAATCTCGCTTTTCTCAAAATAGTTTATATGTTTCCTTTCATGTTAGGATTTTTCTAAGTGTTCTCACAAAGGTCAAAGCCAAATGTTACTCTTACTATCACATGACAATGATCATACTATTTAAGAAGAATATTTTCCAGTCAAATGGTCCAGAACAGCGTTCCGTACTGGTAGGAATAATAACGCTACTTGTATATTACATCTAGTAAAATGTCGGTTCGGTTTCAGTTAACAATAACTTGGTTACTGGATCTAATTTATAAATATTGTTCAATAAATTATATTCCATAGTACCAGCATGAGGTCAGTACTGAACATTGTTCTAATTCGTGCATCTTAAAATAGGGCTGTAGCAATGTTTGCAAATAGTATTGAGGTTGAGCTCTAACTCAAGATTCAAATGTGCAAAAACTGAATTTTGTACCGCTGATGAAATTTTGTTGATTTTATTAACACTTTTCTGAGTCACCATCATGTACGTGGATTATGTAAATGAGTGTAGTATGAACAAGTTTTGCTTTTTTTCTAATTTTCGGTCTTGACTTAGACCTAAGACCGTTCGTAAACGTGCGTCCAGACCTTACGTAGTAGCTCGTGTTTGTGTATATCATTACAAATGACGATTTTCAAAATTATCTGAAGCTAAAAAGCTAAAAAGCACACGTTGCATCAGCCAGAAATCCACCACATTTGTTCAAACCATTCACAGTTTCGCTCGGCAGCGAGGTTAATTTAGTTTAACATTATTAATTTCATGAAAATATACTGAAAGATAGCTGAAATAATAAGTGGTTTACAGAATGAATTTAATTTTATTAAACTGAATTGGCTTTTGTTATTTTATTGTAAATATTTTAGCTTATGGTTTTAATAAATTGCATTGCAGAAATTGTGAAATTATGTTACACGTTATTCTATTGTAAATATAATAGCTTATAGTAGTATTAATAAATAAATTGCATTGCAGAAATTATGTTACATGTTAGTTTATTGTAAATATTTTAGATTATGGTATTAATAAATTGTATTGCATAAATTGTGAAATTTTGTTGCATGTTATTTTGTTGTAAATATTTTAGCTTATGGTAATAATAAACTTCATCGCAGAAATTGTGAAAGTATGTTACATGTTATTTTATTGTTAATATTTTAGCTTATGGTTTTAATAAATTGCATTGCAGAAATTGTGAAATTATGTTACATGATATTCTATTGTAAATATAATAGCTTATAGTATTAATAAATTGCATGCCTTGGTTTTGGTGTTAATTTGTAGATAAGAAGGAAGAGAGCAGAACTTTGAGAAAATGTTAGTGAGTTTAAATGCTAGAAAATGATTCAATATGAAGTGAATCCCGAGTAGGCATTGCAATACGATATAATATTTTTGTGAATGATATGAATGAATATGATATGAATCGCTTGACTAGAGTGTGTTCTTATGTGTGTATGCTTTATTGAGTCTACACGGTTTTCTTTGTTAAAAAACACCGGTACGTCTGACCGAGAAAATCTTCGTTTGAAAAACGGAAGTTCGCGAAACTAGCGCTTCTTCGAAATTTGCTCGCTTGAACTACTACTGCGTTCATACAGCATAAACGCAAGAAAAAATGCGATCATGTATGATACACTTACCTGTGAAATAATTAGTCCTACGATTTAAAAAAAGCAGTATGTTCTGTGATTGAGTTTTTGCTCCGATAGAAATGTACCGACAACATACGTTGGTATAAAACTATGAAATTTGTAACGTCATTGGGTAAATGAGGTCGCGCTAATTCAATCGGAGCGCTATATAGAGGATCTGACATGAGTTGTCATTTATACCAATTTTTATTAAACGAGTTCAGGAAAACTGTTAGTTAGCGAGCCTTAGTGAGCTTACTAACAGTTTTCCTGGACGAGTTTAATAAAAATTGGTATTAAATGACAACGAGTGTCAGATTCTTTTTATCACATGCTTTTCCCGGTATAAAATGGCAAACAAAACCCTGCCTGTTTTACCTGCGATGCTTATGAGCCGAATATCACCAAGTGTTGTCATTTCCCGCGCTACATGCATTGCAGGAATGTAGTACCAGGATTTATTTAAAACAGCATATATACCCGATCGTTTTAATTCCGTTTATTTAAGAATGCATTCTCAGATGATATCCAGTAAAAATCACACTGTAAACACTTTAATTTTAAAGAAATCTTTCTTTCTGTTATACCGGAAGTGAACATAAACATCATGACGTCATCTAGTAGATGTGACGTCATAATGTTTATGTTCATTTTCGGTTAAAATAAACTAAATTTTGGATGCTTTTAAATTTGCTTTTTCAAGATATCAAGACGACATACTTTGTTATCCTCTTAATATTTAGAAAGAAATTCAACTACTCTAACAAAGCAAATATTTATTATAGAAATAAAATAAGAATTGAAGGTTTGGTATACAGGAATATTACCAATTAGCAGTGACTTTTTGCCAATTAACTTTTTATATAAATGCGGAGCGATATATTTTCTGACCAATAGAAGAAGAGCAATGTTATATTACACATGTGTAATATAAAAAAATACTTGATGGTTATATTAAACCGGAAACAAGGTGTAGCATGTGATAAATTAAAATAAACAATGACGTCTTAACTCCTTGCAAGTTAATAATTACAGTCATTATGAACGTCATGTTTAATCTATACAAAGGACTAGGCAAATGTAAATAATAAATTATACACGCATCAAACTTTATATTTTAAGTTTAGCGTTAAAATAAGGACGACTCTTTTTTTGTTCAAATATTGTGTCTGAGGTTAGGGTCGATAGAAATAATATCTTACGAATAACACTTCGTTATAACTTCCTTTTTCTCAAACACTTGGGGTTACGTCTTCTAATTCAACACAATAGAAACATGGCGGTGAGGTGAAGTATGCTTTAAACATCCAACGAATGGAAACAGCACTCTCGATTTGTTTAAGAATGACAGAAATGATAGGTAAACACTGTCAACGTCCAAACATGTTGTTCAGGTTGGTGTTTGGCGTCCAGGCAATACATAATTAGATATATAATTAGATAGTAAAAGTAAATAATTTCTAGCCGTCTCTGATGTAAGCTTATATGTGAATATACAATAGTAATAATAATAATAATAATAATAATAATAATAATAATAATAATAATAATAATAATAATAACAATAATAATAATAATATTAATAATAATAATAATAATAATAATAATAATAATAATAACAACAACAACAACAACAACAACAACAACAACAACAACAACAACAACAACAACAACAACAACAACAACAACAACAACAACAACAACAATAATAATAATAATAATAATAATAATAATAATAACAACAACAACAACAACAACAACAACAACAATAACAATAAAAACAATAACAATAACAATAACAATAATAATAATAATAATACCAATAACAATAACAACAATAACAATAACAATAATAATAATAATAATAATAATAATAATAATAATAATAACAATAATAATAATAATAATAATAATGATAATAATAATAATAATGATAATCATAATAACAACAAATAGTTCGCTACGCCAAGAAATTGCAAAGCTTGCATTTTGATTTAATTTTCATATCCAGAGGATAATACGTCCTTTAAGCTCACCAACCTAAAATTGAAACATCCCTGTATATTGGTTTTTGTAAACATTGATTTTAAATACAACCTTTCCCCTGACTAGCTGAAGGTAACAAACTGCCATTACAATACCTCATTTTTTGTTTATATCTACCGACCTAAGACCGATTTCATGTAATTTAGGCGTACAGCCACAGAAACGTTTGAAAACAGTTTCTCTTTACATATCTCAGGTGAGCTATTCGGATTCATCTTTGTCATTTTGTGCTTAATTTTCATATCCCGCTGATAAAACGTCCTCATAATTTACAATTCTGTTGAGTCACGACCATGCCTACCCTTGAATCGCAGAATGTACAGTGTGTTGTGCTTTTATGAAATCATTTTTTATACGAAAATTATTTGAAAACTACTGTATGTCATACCATTCAAATATAGGAGCAAGAGGTATTGTTTTCCATAACTACAACAATACACGTCGGCGGATGTATTCCCTTTCGAACATCGTCACAATATTGACCAACAAAGAGTTTGGCAGCTTAGAGGTTCAATGTAAAATTAAAATCTCTTGATATGTTGTTCTTCTGTGTCTTTTAAAGCTATTCATTCAGTTGTGCGTCGTACGCAGTTAAATATCGACTTGTTAGTAAGCAGCAATTAAAAATGAAAAGAAAAACAAACGTCACTTGTTATTTATCGTACTTCCGTTATAATGAATGAACTACTGAAAAGACAATGAAACTTAGTACAGGATAAAACACTAAACTGTTTGCTAACTGCTAACTGTACTAAGGAATGAAATACTTGAGTGAAAAAGAACGTGGTACAGGATGAAAGAGGGACGCAAGTACACCTTAAAATCGAGAAACCTTGGGGACCTGTGTACAGATTGAGGAACTGTCTTGATACTGAGCAGGATGGAAAACTTGACTGATTACGAGTTAGAGGCATTATCAAATCCTGACAATGTTTATCAAGTTGGAATTAAAGTAACAATGATTGTTGTCGCTTTTGTTGTTATGAGAAAATTTATGGTCAATGCAAGGCTGAATTTTGCATTTGAACTGGATTGGGATGGAGTTTTGTGGCTTTCGTCAACGTTACTATGATGCTCATTGAACGTCTCATTTTGTTTCAGTGGCCAAACTTTTACATTCGCAACATTTCATATTCGGTTGCAGTGAAAGTATCTATCATTATATGGACAGTCTATTTAGCCGCTTGGAACGCCTTAGTGATAAATTGCTTTATAGAACATATTGAAGCAAACATATTGGAAACACATCTATGTTTGAACGGATTCGTTATTTTTTGAGTTAATGCTACCTATTTTATAGCAGCAGTGATATCAACAGCGTGCTTACTGACCATTATGAAAATTATTCTGAAACAGAGAAATTCGATAACTCTGCAGAGTATGAAGGGTAATGGTAATAGATTGAACAGCAACAGATCAGTTTTCGTTGTGTTTTTATGCTTTTTGAATAACTTGATAACTGCGTGTATTTACATATTCTTGACGGCAGTTGCATCAGGCCTTATAGTTCGTAAATTACTTGTAGATGGTATAATGCTTATAGATGGGCTAGTTGATGCATTTGTATATATTTTGTGGTTTTAAGAATGTCGTTTAGAATTGCTACGTTTGTTCGCTTTTCTAGTACCCCGGCTTCAAACAAGAGTTGAGGAAATGCGGATTGAAGTGTTCCTCACATTCCCTCACAAGTATCATTACGTGACAATAGTAATATTCCGTAGAATAAATGAACACTGACATGACTTATTGCTTAATATAATATGTTAAGTTTTCTCTTAGAGTACATTATAATGCATTTGTCATTATGTGGAATATTATATTTGTTCGAACCTAAATATCATATTTATGTTTTATATCAATTAGCGAACATGATATTGTTCGTTGGACTTGTCATTATGTAATCCGATAAATGACTAATACATTAATGTTGTTTCTGCTTTAATATGTTTCTGAATTTATATATTATATCGTACATTCTATTTTATAAATCATTATGTGTGTTTTGACTATAGTAAATGGATGCTTATGGTATATAACATTGCTGTCATGTTGTTGTTTTTATCTGATCATGAAGTGTTTATGATATGGTTATAAGGATTGCCCATCGTTCGCCCTCAACTTCCACTGTAACGTATTCTACACTCAACAGCTTTAACGAATAACATATGAAAGCAACAATAAGACATGTTCAATAGCACAAGTATCATAAGGAATCAGTAATATATGTTCAATGGCATCGGTATCTTAAAGAATCAGTCAAACCTTTTCAATGACATCGGTATCTTAAAGAGTCAGAATGGCATGTCCAATAGCACCGGTATCTTAAGAAAGCAGTACGATATCTCTGAGAGAAAGTAAGACATGTAAAATAACAACAGTAGCTTAAATAATAAGAAGACATGTTCAATAACACCGGAATGCTAAAAGGTCAGTCAAATATGCCCAATGGCACCTGTTTCTTAAGGAAGTAGGAAGACATGCATTTATATCAAACTAACCAATACGATATTGTCGATGACACCTGTATCTGAAAGAATCAGAAAAGTAATGTGCAATTATCTCATGTGAGCAAGAAATCACGTAAAGCACGAAGCGCCTTTAATAATTAAGGAAAGGTGTTTGACGAAAAAGCAAATGTTCAAGAAAAACTATTGAATGGGAACAGCAGAAAAAAAGCGAGTCTGATTATCATAATTGAGTCAACACGATTGCCATTACTGACACGAAGAGCAATGAGTTCGAAATGTGACTGAAGATTATTTTGATTTTAGGAAGTTATCCAATATACAGTTGCCCATTACATACATTGCTATATATATATATATATATATATATATATATATATATATATATATATATATATATATATATATATATATATATATATATATATATATATACATTGAAGTTTTCACAAAAATAATATTCCACATAATAACAAATGCAGTATAGTGTACTCTAAGACATAAATATAAATATAGCAAACATACAAGTCATGGCAGTGTACATTTATTCTACGGTAAATTACAAAGGTCTAGCCTAGTCACATGTGAGGGAATCTCAAACACTTCAATCCGCATGTCCTCAACTCTTGTTTTAAGGCGAGGTACAAGATAAGCAAACACACGTAGCACTTCTAAGCTAGGGTCTTGAACCCACAAACTATATACAAATACATCAATTAACCTATTTAGAAGCATTATCCCATCTTCAATAATATCCTAACTATTATGTCGAATACAGCTGAAAATGTAGAAACAAGCGGTTATCAAGTAATTAAAACAGAACAAAAACACAGCTAAAGCTGATCTGTTGTTGTTCAATCTGTTTTCATAAGCAGAAGTAGAGATTTCGAAAAGAACTTGGCTGTTTCATGAATTCGGTTTGTCCTTTTAAATCACGGCTACTACTGAAATACTAGGGAATACGAGAACCACGAAAGCAACAACAATCATTGCTACTTTAATTCCAAATTTAAAAATATTGCCAGGATTTGATAATATCTGAAACTCGTCATCAGTCAACTTCCGTTCTGCAGTTTATCACGAAAGTGTATCAATCTGTACGCTTGTCCTAAATATTTCTCCGGTATACCAATAAGTATTTAATCTACATTCCTGTACTACGATTCCTCATTTCTCTAGTGTTTCATTCAAACTTGTTAAACTTGTTAATTACTATGGCTAACATTTATGATAAATTATGATTAATTAAGTAGCCTGTCATGTTTTTTGTTCTGTAGATGAATAGTTACCAGTCATTTTTTTTTTAAATTCTGAATGGCATTTAGTAACGGGACAAGTGATAATAAATAATTTCCTATTCCTCTTTTTTTTCCCGACAGAACGAGTCGAAACGACTCTAGTTTCAAGTCCCGTATCAAAAATTCATTTCAAAATCATCCCAGTTTTTTGTCTTGCTTTACTCAGACTCGTCTTTGCAATCGGTTCAATGTTTTATAATTTGTACACGTGTTAAACGATTCTATCTTGGTTTAATCATTTCCCTTCGTCAGCAAAAATAACTTCTTTCAAAAGATTAAAAGAATAAGACTGACGACATTTGCTATCAAAACCGGAAAAAACATCAACCAGTCTATAAGGATAGTCAATTTTAAATCTATAGATGCCAAGTATCATTTGCGAATTTGCTTTAACGATCGTTTTAAACTAATCAGAATGATTCTGTGCATCAGTTATTCCAGGGCCGCGGAGAGGTAAATGAGCCCGTTTATTTACAGAAAACTAATCGCCAATTAATTGCATTGCAGTTTTTTTTAATACATTCAAGTTTCTGAAATATAATTATCCGTCTTATTAGATAATGATTTAATAAAATGGTCCTTCAGCCTTTCATGGACTTCACGTTCTGTCAGACCAATATACACTGTATAAGCGCATTTATTGCTTGTAATACAGTACACCATTTTCTACGTCGACAGAGTTATCGATGGTTATTTGCTAATAGGCAATACTACTGGCTGTCTTAGTTTGCTCATTGAACAGTATTTCAGATGTTCTTGCACACTCAACGGGCCTGTTGAATCTGCTTAAACGTTGTTGTTTTTTATAGGGTATAGTCCGCTTTTATACCGACACGTTCACAAATAAATGAAGCAAGGATGAACATTTTAAGATGTTTTTTTTCCATTTTAAAAGCCACAGTCAATTCTTTTAGTAAGAACAGAGATACCTATGACTTATTCCTTACGTTGTATTGTAAGTGCCGCAACTTGTAGCCTTTGTTCGAAATAAATACTTTTTACATTGCAATTTGAGTTCCATAGCTAATAGACAACTACTATCCTGGCCGTTTCATTTTTCGTCCTTTATCATGCAGACAAATATCGAAGATCCTTGCCACTAAAAAGTGTTCAATTTAGAGGAAATACGCGTTCTTTATGCTATGAGACTAAATTACGCTGCGCACATGAAACAAAATATAATATATACCGACACGGTTTGCCAATTTTAATACGTCTTAAAATGTATAATGACTAAATCAATTAAAAACGATAGAAAAGATTGACTGACGTGGCATCGTTTTATTGTTAATTTTATGTAAGCAGAGTATGGTCACGTTCGAACTTAAAACAGTACCTTAAACAGGAAGCTCATATTTCCATCTTAAAATACGGTAAACGAATCTTGTCAAATGCTCTGATTAAGCTTTATTAGCGACATTAATTATAGCATTTATTCGCTTTTCAAACTTTCTTCTAACTATATTTACACTTACCTTTTACAATTAGCACTCACACGCAATACTAACGGTAACGGCCCTATACTTGGGCTCCAGCTTTTGGTATTTTTGTTTTAAAACAACTAATGATTTGCCACTCTTTATTTCGTAATTAAAAAAGTGCATTTTAAAAACCATGATCGAGTCCCTTTAAGAGTAACGTGTCGAGTTAGAATCATAGAACGGAGAGAGTATCAGCCCTGGTTTGAAAACGAATCAAATTTGAGTAATTACAAAATAAATGATAGAAACTGATCATTTATATGTATTATTGATACGAATCGTGGTATATTAAAATCGTTGTAAAAGTCTTACTATTAGAGAGATAACAATTCGATAACAAAACAATCGTTCGATAATAAAACTGCCCTTTGTGCTTCGTCCACAGTGTAGCTATCTAAATCCTGCTTCTTCGAGATCATTGCACATATTTATGATTCTTTAAGATATCAGTGCTATTGAAATATCTCACTGATTCTTTAAGCTGCCTGTACTATTGAACATGTCAAGTGAGTCATTAAGATATCGGTACCTTTTGACAAATCTAACTGATTCTTTAATACATCGATACCAATGGACATGTCTAACTGAATCGTTTAATATAGTATATTACATGCCAGTGGATAAGTCTACTGTTTAGTAATATATCGATTTTATTGAACAACTCTTAGTGATTATTTTAAGGTACTTTGTTGTAAAAGACTAACTATTACTAATAGAGGGATATAATTCGATAATAAAACAATCTACGGGTTATTTTTAAATTTGAACTAAAACAGGTTTAATGCTTTTCAGTTATTCCACGTGTACTGCTGTTAATTATGTTATCCTTCATTTATTTCTTTTTATAAAAATATCCGAATCCGTACAGTGAAAAGTAGTCAAAACATGTTTGCATTGTTCTACGACTGCGTTAAGATCCCAAACAGCAGATATGAAGTGTTTTTTATATAATTATTATTCATTTTATTTTCACCTGAAAGTGATATAACCATATTAAACAAACAAATGGTCATATATACAGTATAAACAGCAATTCATATCATGAGGCACAAAGTTGTTACACGATGATGACGATGTTTATGTAATAATATTGTTAGATGAAGCATATACTTTCAAACTGAGCGCTTACTTTCTGAATTTGTGCCAATTATGATTAACGTGATTATTTTAGTTTTAGTTTTTTAAAAAACAATTCGATATTCGAAAAATCTCGTGGCACCTGGTTCAAAACCTTGCCGAAATAGAAATGCACGTAATAAAAGGTGCTCAGGAAAATACGCTTTTATAACAATACCTTTGAATTCCCTGCGTCCGTTTTGAAGTATTTAATAATAAACTCTTTTTTTTAAATGTTCATATGCCGTAAAACGCATTAAGAAATGCAAAATTAAAAGATAACCCAAACTCAGTGTTTCATTAATATTTAAGTTTTAAAGATAGAACACACGAACAAGCAAGAAACATTGAAAAAAAGAACATAAAAATAAAAAATAAAATATGCGAATAAAATAATCAGAAGTGAGAGGTCCGTTGTGAGTGTAAGTGTAAGCCTGTTTGCACAGCGCATTATGAAAACATCAACATACTGCGCGGTCTGTATGATCACTCGGTGCAGCATGTTCATGACGAATCACGCTAGTACAATAGTAAATGAACTCTGCACTATTGCATGGGGTCTCGAGTTTGTTCATTACCACTTGTCTCTCGGCAGAAATCCTTGGGGACGGAGAAACATGATGAACGTCGAATTCAACTGACCACGCAAGACAGTGAGTACATTTCCCGGCAAGGGGTGATCTGGTGTTTGTGGGGAGGCGGATGGTAGATATCGCGTGACGTATGTCTTCTCGAGATTTCGCAGTTGGCCATATTAAGGACGGGTAGACGCGAGATTGGAAACTACTAAAAGGTTGCAATCCCGGGTCGCCGGTAACTCGGGCTTTCCATTGGTCGTTTTGAAATTTATGTAATCGTAAGCATGTTAATCTACTCTACTGTGTAGTCAAATTTGAGGAAATGTCAAAGACTTCAATGCGCATTTTCTCAACTTTGGATTTGAGCGAAGGAATAAGCGAAGCCATAATGCGTAGCATTTCTAAACGGCATTCCCTATACCACAAAATATACACAAATGTATCAACCAGTCCATTTATTATCATTAAGATGTCTACCACTGATCTACGCACAACATTATTTGTCATAACTAAAGAAAGTAGAATGTATATAATAGCAGTTATCAAGTAGTTCACGAAACACAAAAACACAGTAAAAGTTGACTTATTGTTGTTAACTCTATTACCAATGATTTTTTCACTATTGTTTTTATTTTTCTGTTTGAGAATTATTTTTAAAATAATCAGAAAACACACTGATGACAAAGCCGCTGCTATAAAATATGTTATCAATATCCAACCGAACGTGAATTCATTCAAGCAGTTCCGTGTATGAAACACACTTGCTACCATTACATGTTCAACAAAGCAATTTATCACTAGGGCGTTCCAAGTGGCTAAGTAGACTGTCCATATTATAATTGATACTTTCACCGCAATAGAAAATGAAACGTTGCGAATGTAAAAGTTCGGCCAGTGAAACAAGATAAGACGTTCAATGCACATCATAGCAACGTTGACGTAAGCCACAAAACTCCATCCCATTCCAAATACTTGAACTGCCAGATTAAGCTTCGCGTTGACGACGAGTTTTCTAACAGCAAATGAAAACGAAGTGGCAAAATCAAACAAAAGTAGAGCAATCGACAAGAACTTTGCGGTTCTAGGTGTGCGTTTCGTCCTGTAAAATGCAACCAATGATACTCCAGAAAAGAATAAAACCACAAAAGCAAAAGCAATGAGTGACGCTTTGATTCCGACTGGAACAAAATTGTCAGGATTTGACGATAACTCTAATTCGTAATCTGTTAAATTTTCCATCTTGTCTGATATCAACCTATTGTTTTAAAATGTCCTACTCTTAAACTTCCTTGACTACGATATGTCAAGCTCTCAGTTATTCAAACTGTTCTAAAAAATATTACATTCCAATGTTAAACGTGCTTCGTTATCTATTTAACTTGTAACACTGTATGAGCGTTCGATATCAGCCGAATTGTCCAACCTTTGCTTAGTTTAGTAATAATTGTATTCGTTAGTTTTGCAATTATGTTAGTCTCTTGCTCTACGATTCGTTTTAACATCAATGTTTCATCTTTCGTTTTGTACACAAGATTGTCCTGTTCTATGACTCGTATTCAATCCAGTCACAACGTAGCGTAATTTTCTTCGCTCTACAATTTCTAACTGGGTACATTTCTTTAATCAGTATTTCGTCGCGTAAGCATTACAGCGTACATCGGGTGTTACAAATTATTCCTCATGTTGGAACGCTCGTGTCATTTATCAAATAGTCTCGACAACTGATTCACTACTATACGCTAACGAGGTAGATAAGTGGGCGGAGCATAGCGCCTTACCAACAGTACCTGAGCAATTGCCGGCTTTTGAGATTTTAGACTGGAGGAAAAAAACAAATCAATTCTGTTCACAAGCAATAAAAATCGAATCCAAAAAAAAACTACAAACTGTAATCGATACTTGGTTGTCATGACCTAAAGATAGGTAATGTGAATGGAAGATTGCGTTATGCATTAAGCTAGCTTCATAACAGTAACTGATAAACCGATGTGTACTAAGATATATGAACGTTGCTTTCATCGCGTAAGTTAATTGCTAGTTTTAAGTTAATTAAATGCAATCTGATATTGGCTGAGGACGTTAACACTACAAGATGTATCCAGCCTGCAATCTTATTAACTTTATTTAAAAAAAGCGATTCTTTTATTCGCTCTATTTTAAATCGCATAACACCATACATGCCATTTTAATTACGGCACACTAGTTGTTTAACATGACATGTAACAAAAGCAGATATGACTAGTTCTAATTTCATTTGCGGTACTAAAGAAGACGTAATAGTATTGTTATGATTACTTTCGCAACTAACTTATATTTCAGTTGAATCAAAATATTTCTGACAGAAACACAGACACTGAACTATTAGAGAAGAGAGTTGGGTTAAGGTATGAATTGCGGGGTTGATGTAATTATCGGGGTAAGAACGCAATATGGCTGGTCAAAGTATTCGGAGGCCGAAGGACTTAACGCGTACTTTGACCAGCCCAATGGCGCTCATATCTCAAACCCGCAATTCATTACTTATATTTACACCAATAGTTCATTATTTCATTCAAGAATTGTTAAAACAATACTTCATTTTATTTAAGAAAACGTTTCGGTAATATTCTCCTACTCATCCTGTAAATAGAACGACCCGACTGTAACCGTAAACATTTTATCAAATGACGTCAGAATAACGCGGGAAAAGATCAACTTCTCGAAATCACTTTTGAACGTAAAATTGAAACACTTACGACAACAATACATTTAACATATCATAAATTAACACCTTCTTAAATCTTGATTTTCTTTACGGGACTTGCTGAGACAATACAAACAATAACAATTTTCATGTAAATTGTTATGCGGTGAATTGCGATCCGAACATATCCGAAGATGTTGCGTTAATCGGATGATAACCGCAATTGCCGAAAGGCAGTTCATTTAAGGAATTGAAGTTGAGGTGTAAATATTTATGTTTAAAGCAAGAACCTGAGTTGAGTTGCGCTGAAGACGAACACGTAATTAACGCAATTGTCTAAGGGGTGTTGATGACAAAAAACCAATACTTCAGCTATCGTAAACTATGCTTTACTGTACATTCAAAATAAGTAGACAATAAGGCACCATACCATTTATATTAAACAGTTCAATACTTACTGGGTTATTATGTAGACGAAAAAACATTTTTGTATATTTATGAGAGTATTTTTAAATCGAAATCCAGCTTTATTTTGGACGGGAAACCGAAATACTATTTTAATTGTTTTGAACAAAACTCAAAATAAGGCCGGAAGTTTGATTGTGAAAAATGTTACTTTGCAGCAGGATGTATGTTTACAGCGGAATAAGCTGCAGACCCATATTCACACTGGTCCGACCTAGGTTTTGAACAGAGATAACCCATATTCACACTGGTCCTACCTAGGTTTTGAACAGAGATTACCCATATTCACACTGGTCCGACCTAGGTTTTGAACGAGATGACCCATATTCACACTGGTCAAACCTAGGTTTTGAACAGAGTTAACCCATATTCACACTGGTCAGACCTAGGTTTTGAACAGAGATAACCCATTTTCACACTGGTCAGACCTAGGTTTTGAACAGAGGTAACCCATATTCACACTGGTCCGACCTAGGTTTTGAACAGAGGTAACCCATATTCACACTGGTCCGACCTAGGTTTTTAACAGAGATAGCCCATATTCACACAGGTCCGACCTAGTTTTTGAACAAAGATGACCCATATTCACACTGGTCAGACCTAGGTTTTGAACAGAGATGACCCATATTCACACTGGTCCGACCTAGGTTTTGAACAGAGATGACCCATATTTACACTGGTCCGACCTAGGTTTTAAACAGAGATGACCCATATTTACACTGTTCTTACGAGAATGCTGACAAACATTCTGATCATATTATAACAACGTTTACGAAAATACAAGCCTGACTTAATTTAATTGGCGTTGGTTCAATTGTGATATCCAAATTCTAAGCATCCCTTTCTTCAAATGGATTCTGTTTGTTTTTGCTATTTATTTCAGTGGATATATACAGGTATATGCATTCGTATTTGTGTAGTTTGTGTTGTTTGTCACAATTATAGCGGTTGCTTGTCATTAATAACATGTAACGAGGATCTAAAACTCGTGCTAAGCGTATGTTGCTGTATTTGATTGTTAATTCTACATACTTTTTGATAATATGTATCAAAGAAAATGCCAATGAAGGTATGATTTCTTGTCTCTGATGGAATCTTAAAAATGAGATTAAACGTGTCTTGTCTTTAATTAAGCTTGGTAATGACAGTAAACATTTTCTTGTATCTAATAAAGCATAATATTATATTAAAGGTTACTTGTCTCTAACTAAGCTTACAAATGAAATGAAACGTTTCTTGTCTCTAATAAGGCGTACTAATAATATTAAACGTGTCTTGTATCTAATGACATCAAACGAGTTTCCCTTTTAATTTAGTTGCGATTTTTAAATATTAATGAAAACGCTGCCTTTTAAGATGTTTCATTACGTTTCAATATTTCAACTCTTCCTCAAGGAACAGATCCTGTAATGACATACAGCAGATTAGATTCACGTGTTAGCTCTTCCGATAGTTAAACCTGTTACTTTGTAACGAAAACATGTTTTCGTTTATTAAGGGTCAGGGTTAACAAAAATCGCTTTAGCGGGGTAATTTTCCCTTATAACGTTATATAATTTCATTCGAAATAGCGAAATAATATTTCGTTGTAAGATTTTTATTTAACTTTCAAATTTAATTCAAAACATTATTCAAATGATGGGTAAGCCGGAAATTTGTTTAAATGCCTATTTCTATGCTTATCAAAGTCCGTTTCCAATAGCAAAATTCTTTAAAACCATTTAGAAATGCTTAAATTACCACTGGATTGTTCATTCCCAACCAAAGGATTTTAGATATTTTTTTTTGATTAAACCAACTATGATCTTGTCATCAATGGCTATTTTTAAAGATATATCAGTTGATAATCTTCAAAAATATATGCTTATATATTTTGCATTTCATTCATTACGTCAAGTCGATATAAATATCAGCATGTATACTAAGTATATGATATTAATTGATAAATTAACATGCCTGCTCTTTATAATTGGGACGAAATTGTGCAGTATTACAGGTAACAATAATTATGTGAAAAACTACAGAAACAAGCTCAGTAGCAAAAAGTTTAAACATAATCCCGGTTAAATGGCACTGGGTAAACGCCAAAGACATAAAATACAAAAACAAAAATCACAAACAAAAAACATGGAAGAACCGCACAAAACTCCACAAGCAGCACAGTGCATACATACTATATATAAAAAACTAGGTATGTTTATCAAGGATGGTTAGGTAAACCGATAACCGGTCTCATGCTAACATGGCGTAAATCAGTATTTTTGAACAAGAGCAATGTACCTTTTCATTTCTGTCACACGTACTGTTGTATTATCCTGAATCTTATTTTGGTCATGTCCCTTTAATAAAACAATTCACATCTGTACAGTTAACAGAAGTCTAAAGCAGAAGTTAATCGCTCAAAGACGTCTTTAAATATTAAAACCTTGATATTGATAATTCTTTATCTGAAAACGACAATACGCGTATTACAACTCTCTTTATAAATAAGAACTATAATTTCAGAAAGCATTTTATTACTTACAGTAGGAAAATACATTATAAAAACAAAACAAACAATATGGGACCAGAGTGATATTGAAGCTGGTACAAAAACAATACAAACCATGTGTACCTAGACATGCCCATCGACTAGCTCGTTTTGTCATAGGCAAGGAAATGTCAAAAACTTCAATGCGCATGCGCTCAACTGTTGATTTGAGCGAGGGTATAAGTCAAGACAAAATTCGTTGCATTCTAAGCGACTTTCCGTTAAACATAAGCATTAACATATGTATCAACCAGCTCGTTTATACCTCTCAAGTTGTCTATCACTAAGTTATGCACAATATTATTTTATAAAACGCTGAAAAGATTTATGTAATTCATGAAACACACAAATGTAGTGAAAGCCAATGTTCTTCTCTCCATTTGTCTTATTTTTCTGTTTCAAAATTATTCAAATGATAAGCAGAAAACATACAGAAGATATCATTAATGTTGTAGGATATGTTATAATTACCAATACAGTAATGGCGTCATTCAAACACAGACGCGTCTCAGTCAATGTTCCCGCGGAAAAACACTTAATAAAAAACGTAATTGTTTGATGTTAAGTAGACTGCCCATATGATTGTAGATACTTTAACTACACCACCATATGAAATGGAAATGTTGCGAATCTAAAAGTTCGGCCACTAAAACAAAATGAGACGTTCAATGCACATCATAGTGACGTTCACGTAAACTCCAGCCCAATCCAATAAATCCATAAAAGATAAGTGATATCAAACAGAAGTAAGGCAATCGTCAGGAAATTGTCTGTTTTTTGAATAACAAAAAATAAATAAATAACTTTAAAATTCCATTACTGCTACACAAGAGAATACAAGAACGACGAGACCAAAAACAATTATTGCTAGCTTAATTTTAACTTGATAAACATTATCAGGACTTAACACATCTAACTCATACTCGGCCTTCCTGTACTATGACTCGTTATCTGTACGCTGGTTTGTTTACTGATAAAAATACCTGTAATCGCTTCCGCATTTCCTCATCACTCCAGTGTGTTTTTTTTCATTTCTACGGTAAGCATTAAAATAAAGTACGATTAGTAACCAGTCAAGTGTGTATTTCTGTATGATGACACATTAAAAGTCAGGACCTTGTTTTCATCCAAGATGTTGATTTGTTTTATCTAAATCACTCTAATTTTAAGTTCCGTATACACGACTTGAATATAGTTTTTCATCTATTTATGATTCGTATTTGTAATCGATCCGATGAAGTATATTTAAATTCGCAATAACTTTGATTCTATAGCTATGTTTGTATTGTAGCTTCGTTGATAAGTTAACATCTTTCAAAAGATTCCAAGTCTTTTAACTTATATTGACGACATATTCTTACGCGGTATCATAATCAACTTGTCATCAACCCGTTTCTAAGGAAAGTTATTACTGGTGATAAAGATTACAATTGTTTGAGTAAGCTTTAACAACCTTAAGAAATAAATCCTTTTTAAATGATTTCTGGGGGTCACGGAAAGGTAAATGAGCCCATTTGTCCACGAAAACTACTTCCCGATTTATTGTATTGCAGTTCTCAACAGTTTTATATAGATTGAATCTTCACAGAATGTTTAAACAAATTTTGACGTCATAAACACGGAGTAATGCTAAGAAGTAGAAGTAGATTTATATACACCAATTTTTAATATTCAAATGCCAAAACATCACTTGATTTTAGAAGTTTAAAATACTTTATTAGAAAATGTCTCTGAATTGATTTGATTTTGAATCGGAATAATAATTTAGAAGAATTTTTATTCGGCAGCAAGAACCGAATGAATAATATATCAGCCTCCCGATTCATAAAACCTTTAATGTCCGTAATATTTTTAATAATAATAAAACTTTGTGATGTGCATTTAGGATTAAAGGCGGCATTTTGATTAGATTTAACCAACCATGTGACCGTTTTATTTTCCGGTGAGGACGTTTGGTATGCAAACTACAGAAATAAATCTGCATCATGTGGCGCATTACCTTTTGTGACGTCACTTTTTAATTATTTTTGACATGAATTACGCTGTTACATTTTAAGAAATCTGTAAATTAAATCAGCAAAATATTCTAACATTTTCTCTAAATAAACACTTTTACCTTACATTTATAACCGAATATGTGAATATGTGTCAGAAATATGTCTGTATTGGGTTACACGAATTTAATCTGGCAATTTTAAGAAATGAACATTATATTTTGCCTTTCATTAAAGCATAAAATATCGGCGAAACTACTCACCTTCACGACAGTTCATAAATCAATGAAACGCAGCAAAATGATAATCGATTCTTAATTCAATCAGATATGTTATTTAAATATGAGTTTATGAACATATCTAAGCCGTCAGTTCGAGTTCGACAGCAACCGACATTTTACAAAATGAAAGATACTATACAAAAAACTTGGGTTTATCATACCTATTAGATGATATAGGGGGAGCATCCTCTGGGACCTCTAAAGCATATTTTATAAAGCCTGTTATCTCAAATAAATAGACAAAACACTTCCAGAATACATCATTTAAAACTTAATAACACAAAAGTATTCTTAATACATATACACATAAAATGCAATCAACTTTTCTTCCTAAAATTCATTTACACATAATTTATGTAAGAAAATACAGCTACAACACCAATACATGTAATGTGAGTGTAGAATTGTTCATAGAATTTCTCGTCGAGTAATCTGTGAGGAAATGTCGAATACTTCAATACGCATGGGCTCAACTTTTGATTTGAGCGAAGGTATAAGATAAGCAAAAATGCGTAATATTTCTAAACGGCATTCCTTAAACCATAGAATATATACAACTGTATCAACCAGCCCGTTTATTATCATTAAGGTGTCCAACACTAATCTACGCACTAAATTGTTTGTCAAAAGAAAGGAAAGCAATACATAAATAATCGCAGTTATCACGGAATTCACGAAACATACAAACACAGTAAAAGTTGACTTATTGTTGTTAACTCTATTACCAATGTTTTTTTCTCTATTGTTCTTATTTTTCTGTTTTAGAATTATCTTTAAAATCATCAAAAAACACACTGATGACAAGGTCGCTGCTGTGAAATATGTTACCATTACCCAGCTAGAAATAAAGTAATCCACACATATCCGTATCTGAGACACATTTGCTTCTATGTGTACAACAAAGCAATTTACCACATAGGCATACCATGTACCTAAGTAGACTGTCCATATTGTAGTAGACACTTTAACTGCAACAGCATATGAAATGTTACGAATGTAGAAGTTTGGCCAGTTAAACAAGATTAGACGTTCGATGCACATCATAGCAACGTTGACGTAAGCCACGAAACTAAACCCCATTCCAAAATACTGAACTGCAAGATTAAACTTCACGTTGACCACTAGTTTTCTTACAGCAAATGAAAACGAAGTGGCGAAATCAAACAAAAGTAAAGCGATCGACAATAGCTTGGCAGTTTTAGGTGTGCGTTTTGTTCTGTAAAATGCCACCACTGATACTCCAGAGAAAACTAAAACCACGACGGCAATAGCAATAAGTGACGCTTTGGTTTCAACTGAAACGAAATTGTCAGGATTGGACGATAAGTCGAATTCAGTTAAGTTTTCCATCCTGCACTACGGATTTATTTTAAAACATTTTTTCAACACAACGCTTCTATATGATTCGAGGATTTGTCTTTTACAACGATAAGTCATCAGCTTAGTTGTTCAGTCTGTTCTACGATTCCTTTTCATTCCAGTCTTCGAATATTTACTACATTTTGCACCCACTTTTATATCAATCATATACTGCGTTTCCAAATCGAATATCAAACTTTCGATCCGCAATAACTTTAGTTGTTAGTCGTTTACTTCAATGTATAATCCCTTGTTCGACGATTCGAAACATCAACTTTTCAGCATTCATCTTGTAATTACACAATCAGCCCTATACGATGATTCCTATACAATCCAGTCACTACGACGCGACAAATATTCGTTCTGTAATCCGTATTTATTGTGTTTCTTTAATCCGTTTTATGTTCCATTAGGACTTTATCGTGGGCTACGAATTATTCTGAATGTTGGCACCCTAATGTCGCTTTTAAATGGTCACTTGCATTTATGCCAGGGCCAGGATAGAGAATCGATTTGTTAAATTATATGGAAAACCTAATCAGGTAACTATACACTAGTAATTGTTGCATTTGATTGTTAATTATAAGTTATAACTGTAACCGTCAAGATATTTATACATACATCTGAAGAAACGAATGCATGGTAGCATATGATTTCGTATCGTCCCTAATGAAGCTTATTCACGGCATTTGACGAGGTACATTAAGTTTAACTTTGTAACATACTGCATGAAGTTTTGCTGAAGCAATACCTTATGTACATGAACTACTGATATTAACAAATATGATATACAGTCATTTAGGAAACGATTCAAACAAACCAACGATTAAACTATATTATACTGTTGTCAACGCGTTTAGTTCTAAGCATAATAAGATAATAATTGATTTAGTTATTTTTAATTTTTACATGTTTTACATGTGGAAAACATGTAGGTATGTGTGTTATCTGAATCTATTTTAAATGAGCGGTGATGCAAACAAGTATGTTAATATCGTAGATTATACTGAAAGATGAAAAACGTAAATTTCGTCAACAATTTTATGATAACATTGGTTCCAGTGTAAATGCCAGTAGTTAAGAGAATGTTGAACGCCATTAGCTGAAAAGGTGAAGCTTCATAAGAAAGTGGTGATGCTATTGACAATGTTAAAGTCTCTTTGTATAAATACATACGTAAAGATAGAAGACCCGACCTGTCTTATATGGACAACATAAAGTGATATTCACCTCGGCACCGTCGCGATGAATATTACTTTCTTTATTCCTTAAAAAGGTGTATAACATGATCGAAAGATACGCGTTTATATAGACAAAAAAACTCCACCTTGACCTTGACATTTCTGTACATTGAAAATGGAATTTCCAGGACTCAATAGTCATTGATGAAATATATAACATACATATTAATAAAAAACATGTACCCCATCCGCTTGCATGACCTTTTCATCCACAAAAACATACAAAATATAGTTTGTTTTGATTTCGTTAGTTAAATTGTTTTAGATAAAAAAATACAACATGAATAATAATATAAAAATCATGCTCATATTCCATAATGCATTCTCTACGGCGGAACATGTTGCCTAAAGGTTATTCCATTATTGGCATGAACTTAATACTCCATCAATTATTTCTTAATGTTATTACATTTGATGTTTGCAAATTCGACAACGATGATTTGAAAAGGAAAACAACGCTTTAAAGATATTCTTGACAAAACAATTATGTCTTGAGCTTAGATATTTGGTCCTCTACAAAGTTTGTTAAAATTTAGCTGCTGGTGTCAAATTCAAACCCCTTTGGTCACTTGTGTTATAAAACAACATACATGGGAAATCTTTGAAAATCCTTTTTAACCAAGTTAGCTGATATATATATACAAAATAGTAAAATAGTTCTGGGTTTTTATTATTATTTGACATCCTTGATATTGATGTTTATTTAATCTGCAAGTCCGTTGAAGCGTTTTCCAACTTATTTGAATCTAAATATAACAGTTCCTTAACGCGGTGTTATAGACAGCGCCTACTGGTGCTTACGTGTAGCTACGTCCATTTTGTAAATTTCTAAATTTGATAATTTTGATTATAATAAAAATTCCGTCGGTCCCCAAATTCAATTGTTAAACAGTTTTATAACGTTAGGAGTGTGCTTTATACGAATAGTCTATTGTGCAGACATGTCGTGTTAGGAATGACCGGTCAACAGCATCGGAGCTGTCTTTCACGCCTGAGAAATGTCCTGAAAACTGTATACGTTGCCACAAGTATCTTATTGTTAGTTATTGAATACGTCGAAATTCTTTGAGCACCGAAGCGCATTATTAACACGGCAACAAATAACGCTAGTGTTAATGATAACTTGTAAATGACAATTACCAATCCTATAGTATAGTTCATTATAATTAGGTGGCAATTGTCATTAACTGGTTTTCTACTACCCATTAATCAATCTATAAACATAAACGTTATTTGCTGCCGCGTTAATAAGACGAATTGGTTCTTAACGGCAATCGGCGTATTCAATAATAAAGGAAATTATAGTTTTTATAACGTTGATATGATAAGGATAAGAGTGAGGTTGTGCACACAAACCCCCATTTACATTTTACTGACCGTTCCAAGGCGGTACCTAACAATCCTTGATAAACATACCTAGTTTTTTTATATAAATATAGTATGTATGCACTGTGCTGCTTGTGGAGTTTGTGCTGTCTTGCATGTTTCTTGTTTGTGATTTTATGTTCTATGTCTTTGGCGTTTACCCAGTGCCATTAAACCGGGTTTATGTTAAAACGTTTTGCTACTGAGCTTGTTTCTGTAGCTTTTCGCATAAATATTGTCTTGATGAAAAAAAGTCATTTCTTAAGAACTCGTTAATGACATAATAAGCTTACACTAAGCTTTGAGGTGTAGGTTCGAACAGTTCTGGAAAGCCAAAGAAAGTCCAGGATTTGTCGTTAGGGTTTAACTTATTGGCATACCTCGGTACGCTCGCCCCGTCTACATAGAACCTAAGAAAATCTGCTTCAAATGTGGCATCATTGATTGAATGTCCTCCAAGAAGAAGACTTTGCCTACTTCTCGTCCTACAGATTTGCAAATTTACATTTAAATTAAAACTTAAACTAACTTCTATATACAGGTACGATTTCAACTTACTTCTGATCATATCATCTATAGCAAAAGCATTGATTCGCCTTCTATTATCACATGAGGGTCTCCTGAACACTACAACCCAAAATGTCTTATTGAACGTTTGTTTTCTCATCAAATTACGTTACTAAATTATAAAATGGCGCTTAGTGCTTTGTCCACTGTGTATTCTTATTATTTCCAACTCATTCTAGATCATTGAACGTGTCTCACTGATTCTTTAAGATACAGATGCTATAAAACATGTCTTCTTGTTTCTTAAGAAATACCTTCGCCAATTAATATGTCATACTGATTCGCTAAAATACAGGTGATTGAACATTTCTAACTGATTCTTTGGAATGTCATTGCCCTTGAATATGACATACTGATTCGCTGCTATGATACACATTCCATTGAACATGTCGTACTCATTCTTTAAGATACAGGTGATATTGAACATGACTTGATGACTCTTTAGAATGCCGTTGCTCTTGAATATGGCGTACTGATTCGCTTAGATATAGATTCCATTGAACATGACATACTCATTCTTTAAGATGCAGGTGCTATTAGACATGACTTAATGACTCTTAAAGATACAAGTGATATTAAACATGTCTTACTAATTCTTTAGAATGCCGTTACTCTTGAATATGGCATACTGATTCGCTTTGATACAGGTTCCATTGGACATGTCATACGCATTTTTCAAGATACAGGTGATATTGAACTTGTCTAACTGATTTTTTTTTAAATTCTTAGGCGTTGAGGGTTTAAGTGGAGAAGTCGTTAAAATTGTAGTTCACAACGAAATCGCTTTAACGTTTCTGGTACAATATTTATATGAAAAACTACAGAAACATGCTCAGTAGCCAAAAGTTTAAACATAAAACCCATTTAATTGTACAGGGTAAACGCCAAAGGCATAGAACATAAAAATATAAAAATCACAAACAAGAATCATGGAACAACAGCACAAAACACCACAAACAGCACAGTGCTGATATACGTTATAAAAAACCAGGTGTGTTTGTCAAAGATTGTTAGATATCGTCTCGGAACGGTCAGTAAAATGTAAATCTACTGGGGGTTAAACCAGTTTGCGTACACAAACCTCAATCTTATCCAACAAGTAATGATCGGACGGAATAAAAACAAGAACACTGTTATTTACTATAAACATCCATTTAATAAAGCTACAAGACACATAATGAAGATAATTAAATATGAATATATTACAGCGGACACAAAGGTGATAGTCATTCAAATGCATGCATTATGACAAATAATAATATAATGTAATGTAAGATACATAATATCTAATAAACTGAAATATATTGAAACTATTAAGGGAAATATAAACAAAATATGTCAAGCATCAATGCAAGTCATGTCAAAGAATATTTATTCTACGACATGTTACTATTGGCTCGTCTGGTTACATATGAGGAAATCTCAAATACTTCAATCCGCATGTCCTCAACTCTTGTTTTAAGTCGAGGTATGAGAAAAGCGAACAAACGTAGCATTTCTAAACGACATTCTTTAAACCACAAAATATATACAAATATATCAATTAAACCATTTAGAAGCACTAATCCATCTACACTTAATCTACGAACTACAATGTCTGATACGACTGCGGACATTAATATGTAAATACAAGCGGTTATCAAGTAATTCAAAAAACACAAGAACACAACTAAAACTGATCTGCTGTTGTTCAAATCATTACCATTGCCATTCATATTTCGTTGTCTTATTGTGTTCTTCTGTTTTAGAATAATTTTCAGAATAATCAGTAAGCACGCCGATGACATCGCTGCTGCTGTAACATATGTAGCACTTATCCAAATGATAATAAATCTGTCCAAACATATACGTGTCGCAAATACATTTGCATCCATATGTATGATAAAGCAACTTACCACTACGACATTCAAAGTGACTAAATAGACTGTCCATATAATGATAGATACTTTCACTGCAATCGAATAAGAAATGTTGCGAATGTAAAAGTTCGGCCACCGAAACAAAATGAGACGTTCAATGCACATCATAGTAACGTTGACGTAAGCCACAAAACTCCATCCCATTCCAAAAAACTGTATTGCAAAATTCAGTTTTGCATTGACCACAAGTTTTCTCACAGCAAATGAAAAAGAGGTGGTGATATCAAACAGAAGCAGAGCAATCGACAAGAATTTGGCTGTTTTAGGTATATGTCTTGTTCTTTGAAATGCCACTACTGATACACTAGAGAAAACAAGAACCACGATAGCGACAGCAATCATTGCTACTTTAATTCCAATTTGATAAACATTGTCAGGATTTGATAATGCCTTTAACTCGTAATCAGTCAAGTTTTCCATTATATACTGCGATTTGTTATCACGACAGTTTCTCAATCGGTACGCTTCTATACCGAAACTATTACATGAAATCGCTTCGGGTTTTCATCCTGTACTACGATGCCTGATAACTCAAATGTTTCATTCATTGCTTTGCCTAGAATTCACATTAAGTACGATTAGTAACCAGTCAAGTGTTTCATCCTGAACTAGGATTCCTGATCACTCCAGTGTTTCATTCATTACTAGCATTTACATTAAATAAGATTAATAACCATAATAACCAGTCAATTGTTTCACCAAACCGGTTCGATGGCGGTCATGGGCACGGCAGCCAAAACATACAAAAGCAAATCAATGGACAAGAACTTGGATGGTCAAGAACATGGTTGTTTTAGGCGTCAATCCTGTAAAATGTCTCCTACGATACGCCAGAGAAAAGTAAAAGCACACAGGCAATAGCAATAAGGGACACTTTGATCCAAATTGAAATAAAATGTCAGGGTTTGAAGATATTAGTAACTCTTAGTCCAAGTCGGCCTGAATTCCATCTTATACTACGATTTTTATTTACAGTGTCCCATCATGTATTACTATTTGTATTCCATAATGTGTTCCGTCTTGCCTACGACTTTGTGATTTATATTCACTCCAGTGTTCTTTTATGTCCGACGGTTTGTGTTCACTACAGTGTTCCATCATGTCTTACGGTTTGTGTTCACTCCAGTATTATATCATGTCCTACGGTTTGTGTTCACTTAGGTGCTGCACCATGCGCAACAATTTGTAGTCACCCCAATGGTATATTATTTACTGAGATTTCTATTAGTTCCAGCGTCCAATTATGTAGTACTGTTTGTGGTCAATCAAGTACTCCATCATCTTCTACGGTTTGTGTTCACTCCAGTGTTTCATCATGGACTACGGTTTGTGTTCAATCCACTGTTCCATCATGTCCTACGGTTTGTGTTCACTTCAGTGTTTCATCATGTACTACGGTTTGTGTTCAATCCACTGTTCCATCATGTCCTACGGTGTGTGTTCACTTCAGTGTTTCATCATGGACTACGGTTTGTGTTCACTCCTGTGTTCTATCATGTCCTACGGTGTGTGTTCAATCCACTGTTCCACAATTAATTATCATTTGCACTGTAGTTTGTTTTGTTAAAATGTATTGCTAATCTAAATACTTTTTTCTATATATGCAATAGTTGAAGCTATTCGCTATTCACCAGTTGTTTACTGTGATTTACAGCTCGTGAAATATAGTTAATTTGTTCCGGTTAAAATTAAAGTTTTGTAAAATTGTATCCACATGTTTACGCTCTTAAGTCGTTTTTTTTAATAACTACTTTCGGAAGCTAACGATGCAAAAATACATATCTAGACCAAAATCCGGAATTGCAATTATTTACTAATATAAAATCCGTGTCGGATTATTTGAAAACCTTTTGATATCATATTGGATTATTAATAGTAATTTATTTCTTTGAGTAAGCTAGTGCGGAATCTAACTTATTAATAAATGTTATAATTACTTGTGTCGAATTTAAGTTAAGCATTAAATATAAATATGACAAGATACGTTTTTTCATTATTTTAACAGATGTGATGAAAACTCCATGGTTAAATGTCGAGTTTTAGCATTTAAACATGTGCAAATGCTTTATGAAACTGACAAATATTCCTTTGAAGTTACTTTAACCTTACTTTAGCTAAATATGACTTTTCGACTGCGTAAACGGCGGTAGCATATGTTATATGAATTAAAATGTCGAACAAATCATAGGGAAACAATTGCTTATGCTGATCAACATTCTTTTTCATGAGTGTAGGTACACAATGTTAAATGGTTCATGGAACACAATGTTTTTAGTTCATCATTAACAACTTTTCTACGAAGTCATGGACAATGACTATTGTTAAAAGGGTGAACGTCAAACAAAATGAAGACGCAAAACTACCTTTATTGATCGGTTTCATAACTACCTAATGCATGGTAAACAATATTTATATGAAGTTTCAAGGGTGTGGGTGTAATACGTTTGTAGCCACATGCGACACAAGAGAATTCAGATATATTGTTGCTTGTTTTACTTAGTCGAAGGTTATGACTATTGTAAGACAGGCGGTAATGACCAAAAATCTTAAATTTATGCGAAATGCTTAACCATTGATATTTGTAGACAGCCATGTTAGTTTTCATTACATTTCGATTTTGGGTTTGGATTATGTTTACCCCTTCTTTTTGAACCATTTTAACTGGATTTGTCATCGCAAAATTACGGGTTATAGAATGGCGAAAACCGGGCGGACGGGCGTATAGGCAGTCGATTGTTATCAATTCTTCGTTCAAGATTTTATTCTATTTCATAAGGTCAATAGTTATTTTACACTTGTAATGAGACTTTGTCATAATACTTGTCCATATGTTGTCTTGAACATTTGTGAATATGGGTCACATCAGGTCAAAACCTAGGTCACTAGGTCAAATCTTAGGAAATATTTTCCCAAAGGTCAAAAAATCATTTTTTTTCAAAGTGTTATGAAACTTTTCCAGATTACGTGTTTGCATATTGCCATGAACATTTGTGAATATTAATCACATCAAATAAAAACCTAGGCCACTAGGTCAAATCTTAGGAAATATTTTGCCCATTTCATAAATTCTTTTTTTTAAACGTTTACAGTTCTTCCTGCATGATTAGTCATTATCTATTTTTAGCAAAAATACCGTTTTTCAGCAGTATACTTTAAAAAGTAATTTTCCAATTTTCATGACATTTTGTAAGTTTATATACATTCACAAAATATACACACACGTACACATACTGCCACACTGGCACAAACCACCATTGACCCGTCCGAACCACAGTCAATGATTGCATTTTCAAGATCTTTATATTTTGCTTTTTTGGTGTGTTATCTGTGGTCAAAAACTAGGTCTCTGGGAATTAACTTTTAGGAAAAGCTGATGTATTAATAAAATGTTCATTTTGCCTCACACAAATAGAATTGTTTATGTTGATCTTCATGAAATTTGATCGGGTTATTTGTATAAACGATATCTCCGATAAGTATAAATATGGGTGGTTTTGGTTAAAAAACTAGGTCACTAGCAAAATTGCATCGTCAAATAAAAAAGTCCGGCTTTAATGCGGCGTTGCCGCATAGACGTTTTGTCTTCTCAAAATTCTTGAAATTATTTAATAAAACTTAACATACTCAGTATGCTCAAGACATTTGAAAATGTGTTGATACTCATTAAACTTTTGTTAATTGTGGCAACAAAACCAAACAAATGTTCATTTTTGAAACGAGAAATTGACAGCCTGTTTGGTCGTTGCAAACCGACTTACAATAAAAACTTAACTGTTGCAGCCAAATTGTTCCATGTTTTCGCAAATTACAAAATGTATTTTTTTTATTTATAAGTCCAGAAAATTATAGTAACTGTGTACTATGTACAAGAAATATAAAACTTAAAATTGTAAACATATGATTTTCATCACGCGCACAATAAAGAAAGTCTGAAAAATAGTACTAATAGTCGAAATTAATTGTAAATGTGTTGGATAATGTTTTAATAAGACAGTTCAAACCAGATATAACAAGAAGATTATTGAAAAAATGCGCTCCTGTATGATGATACAAACTAATGTTGTGCTTGTTCTTATTAATGTTTTTGAATTATTCGATGTACGAATATGGATTACCAGTTTCGTCGTCATCAGCTGACCCATGCAAACAATTAAATTTTGTTCGGTATTGTATCGAAATATTAAAACTGAATTAAAAGGTATTTACATAAGTATGGTATGTAGCGATTAACATGTGCATATTGATTTTTTTTGCAAATTTTGGCCGAAGAAGACGATATATATATATTCATATATCGCTAACCAGTGTAGTCAGCTATCCACATGAAATTCATCATGGTTGCTTTTAAAGTTCCTTAGTAGTCCTGTGGTTACAAATCAGAAATAACTTACACTTCTGTCTTATTTGCCATTTCGGCTTTCTAAAATATTTACAAAAATGGAAGAAAACGAAATACAATGAAATAATATATGCATAGTGGAAAACACACAAAAGACAAAACATATGCATTTAAAAATGGTTCTTTAAACTTAAACATAAATATCATTTCCATAATGTTTTATGCTATAATTCTTATTAATATAAAGGAATTCATTATTTCTGCGTAAAGGTTAAAAAAAAAACCATTCCAAAAACGCTATAATATAATATGATTATAAGGAGAGAGTATTTAGTTAATTCAAAACAATACAAAATCATTATGGACAGAAAATATGGCAAGAACACAAGACCTTTTTACATATAACCCTGTGTTAGTAGCACTATCAATTGCACTTTTAGTTCCAAAGTGAAACTTGTACTTTTGAACTTTAACTGGTTCCAACTTGCTTTGTCGGTATAGACGGGTTGGCCTTTTAAGCAAGCGGTGTATATACAAAAGTGATGGACCAAATAACACTGTCTGTATAAGGAAAATTTTGTTATACTCAGGCGTCTATTAGACAAGCTTCTTATAACATGCAGTCAAGTTTTCACTTTTCCTATACATGTATTTCCCTTGCATTGATAAATAAATATTGCTTACACTTGTGTTTGTAAAAAGCTACTTCGAACATTCGGAATTCGATTTTGGCGGAATAATTTCCATAAAATAATATATATGTTCAGTGCTATCTCATACTTGCCTACACATTAACTATTGTGTATAAAAGTTAAATTTCGAATATTGGCTTGTATGTGTAGGACAATCCGCTCGTAAATTAGAAAGTAATTTTCAAACAATATAACCAATCGCGCGCAACAAGGCATATAAAGAGAACAGGTACGGTGCAAAACAAAACAAAATAAGGGAATTAATCCAGTCAAATCAAAATGGATACTTGTTAGTACATATGCTCGACTAAAACTATTTTAATCTTTTAACCTTCACATTAACGATAATCTGGTTGAAAATGCGTTTTGTCAGACGGTATAGGCGTTCACATCAAAAATAATTTACAATGGAAATCACAAATAAATCATATATGCAAAACTTTCATCTCTTGAAAAAACTGACGCCTTTCTTAACGACAGATATGACAACAAATCATTATAGCTCACATAGCCTAGCACAATTTGATAACTACTGTACAGTTTGGGCAGAAGGTACTTTATCTAGCTTAAATAAAGGGTTAATTATGCACCAGTCAACCACGCCCCCCCCCCCCCAACAAGGTCCGGGGAATAGCAGGGACTTTCACTTTTGGTCCAGCCAACCCCGGCTAAAATTCCCGCCCTGCGAGGACGAACAGGTGGTAAAATCCCCGCCAAATGCCCGCGCACCCAGGGACCCTAGGTTAGGCCCATTTCCCGCCATATTTAAAGCGAAGACAAAACCACCGCATTCACCCGGCACTGCGGGGCCACCTGAAAGGTAAAAACACGGCCCATTTTCCCGGCTATCCCCGGTATACCTCCGGACCTGGGGGGGGGGGGGGGGCGTGGTAACAATTGACTGGTGCATTAAAGTCAAACTGTTATCGTAGCTGTTTTATAGGATCCATCCCTAAATACGACTCTATAACCTCCTATAAAAAACAACAAAACCAATACTTTTAAATGGTAATAGTTTGGAAGTCTCAGTGAAGGACTTGGGAAACCGATCAACACATACAACATGAAATTGCAACATGAGCAAAGTATGACAAAAATGGAGCTTACAGACGTGGTCGACTGGCCGAGGAAAAACTGGGATAAAACCCTCCTTCTGGAGAAAACTCAAAAACCCCTGCCCGTTTGTTATCTAGATTTACAGGAATTGTCTCGAACCACTAGATGTCGGGCCTCACCACCCTTAACATCGCTCCCTAAACAAAAATGTATAGAAAACATATCATTTTTATGATTCATGTAAACGTACTTTATCAAGTTATACAAATGCATATTACATATTTATGTTATTTGAAGACAAATAAAAACAGACTGATCATTCATATGATGAAATTGCATAGAAACAGAAAACTTTCACAATACACATTTTCTTGTAAAATTCAACAATCAATGGAATCGATGTGAACGAATCGGTTCCCCAAAGCTGAATGCCTTTGCATTCATATGCGCACGAATTCCTCGTGCTTATCAATCGCCACCTGGCGGTCATTTCATTATAAACAATGGAAAATAATTTCCATCTAATTCGTTTAACTCAAACGTAGGAAATAATGTTTTTTACGGATAAATGTTCGTTGAAGATTTTAATAATTACACTATGATATCTTTTGATAACTTTCTTTTTCCAGAATGGTTGTTCACTTGTTGATGTGTGTTCTTGTGTGTACTTTGATTGTTGTTTTTTTACATTACTGATGTATTATATGTAAGAAGGCCATAATTTAAAATGTTACAGAGCTTAATGTGTAACCTTCAATTATTAAAGTTTTTATTGCTATTATTATTAGTATTATAAATAATAGTTTGATTTAGTCGTTGAATAGTCTAAATGAAAGTCCTAATTATATTAAGTGCTCTCGAATAATAAGAACAAACAGCTCAAATCTAATTTTAAGCCGACTATTTCGTAAACGAGGAGAAATCCGATTATAGTTAAAAAGAAATTACTGAAGAAGAAAAAAAGAAATAGTGTTTATCCTATAATTGTTCTCATTATAAAATAAGTCGTACGTTTATCTTTTGACACAACAGCGTTATTTTATACGGCCACAATTACCCTCAATGTAAATTAATGGGTTGCAGATGATAAGTTAATGACCGTTTAGAATCATTTGATATAATGAACCATAAGCAAGTAATTTTCTATTTTGCTGTTTTGTCATTATACGCAATGGAGCAGACATAAACTGTCTCAGATCTTTTTTGCAACGTATACATTTTACAAGGCGTTTTCGTAGGCCTTGACCGTTTTCATGGGTACCTTACATATCAACATGTCATGGGTACTTTCAAAATGTATGGCATCGTCATTTGAATGGATATAAAATCGAAGCCCTAGGCCTAAAAAAAATTGTTTGGTTAGGGTTACATCCTTTTCAAAAATAGGTAGGGTAGGTAGGCTTTTTATTTTATTTTTTATTAGGCTTTATATAAGAATGTCATTTTCATCATTGGAGAATGGTGTTAAAGTTATCTTCTATATAAGCAATTAAGGTTTTAAACTACATATTGAAAAGCAAAAAAAAAAAGAAAAAAATATTTATTTTTTTTTTTATTTTTTTTAGTTTTTCATTTTTTTTTCAAACTGACTATAAAAACGTTAGGGTCGGCGCCTATTCCGAAGGTAGGGTCGGGTAACCCGAACCAAATGTATTTTTTTTAGGCCCTAGTAAAATCATATTTTGTTGATCACAGAAAGTGTGGAGCGAAAGGCTTAGTTTAAGATGAAAATGTTTTGTTTTATTGTTCCTTAAAACAAATATAGTATATGAAGAATATAAAAAAAAAATTGTATTCGATACGTCGAATGACTTATAGCAATCTCATCCTTATGGTGACATATACAGTTTACACGACGATTCTTAGATTGAGGAGTTACAAAAATAGGATTTTCAACCCCTTTTACCAGTCCAACCTAGAAATAAACATCGCCCATATTGCTATTATTATTGCGAATTATTTTATTACCAATCTGCGAATTATTTTTTCCTATCGATACTTCGCAAAGCAATGAATGTCTGAATAACAATATTGTATAACACACGCGTGACGTTATATTCATGTTTTATAGTATAATTTTATTTTGCATAGACACCAGACGGATTTTAAAATAATGAAAGGATTCTAAATAAGCCATTCACAAAATGAATCCAATAGCGGATTTAGAGCGGGGTGCACCAGGCGCCTCCCTTCCCTCTAAAATCGTTCAAGTTTTCTTTTTATGTTAATATCGGAGAAAAATAGTAACAAAATACGCGCAAACGTTACCATTTTCTTTAAAATTTCTTGGTGGAGTACCTCCCTTCCTCCTGCAAACATTTTAAACCATAGCCATTTCAGTTAAGAGTGAGGGGCTCATGTCAAAAGGTTGAGCCCCTAAGTTACGCCCCCTCTAACGTAAATTCCTGGATCCGCCGCTGGAATCGTTAACCAATGACTTAGCTCCATGTAAGCACTAGTAGGTTTTAGCCATATAATTTCCACATATGTCAGAAAATTGACTTTATGTTTAGTCCATTTTATCTACATTGTATTTGCAATTTAATCATGAAATGATGACAGCAGCTAAACACGGTATTCCTGTTTTGGCATCAAACTGAGATATTTCCACACATGATTTGTGGAAATGTATTGTTCTACTACTAATCATAAAATTAATCTGGTATACATGTGAATGTTTCTCAGCGCTATACCCATGTGAAAATATAAACTATAATTTTAATTGTCAATTATACAAGTTATAAAAGAGAAACAATCACTGCATCATCAATTCAGTTCTAGAATAAAAAAAATAACCACTTTTCAAAAAACAAATGGAATACTTTCATTTTCCGCATAATCAATTAAAACATACTAATTTCTCAAACACACGCACAAAGTAACACACTATTGCGAGTTAATCACTGAAATATTCAAAGTTACAATATACAGTAATGCAGTGCGACTCATGCCATTATATTTTGAACGAATAGAACGAAAAATTGAATCAGATTTATTAGACCGACAAATCAAATAAAATGTATATACATGTATAGAACAACAAGACAAAACCACAAATGACATCATATCTACATATATATAACAACATAACGACAAGTGACATCATATTTATATATTTAACAATAGAAATAAAATTGACACCATATTTCATATAGTACAACAGAACGACAAACGACAATATCTTTATATAAAGTTACATATTGAACAAGAGAACGTATAACGGTTATTCTGTTGATTGAATCGGGATCTGTTCCAGTTGGGGTATGCGAATCCCTAATTGTCCAAAACGTTCGTGTGCAAATAAAATCTTCATAATTGTAGGCAGCAATTGTGTTTCTACCAATATATCGATAAAGAGCTTTTACTACGAATACAATAATATAAAAATCCCATTTTTGTCACGAAATTATAGAAGATTGTAAAAAATCGTCGACGATTTACTCCATCTGGGCTAGTTTCTAAAGCAATGATGAGATGGGTTTTACAATTATTTAAAACTAATTTGACAAACACAATTTTACTTATTGTGTAATTTTGCTTGAAAAGTACCGAAACTTGTCTAAAATGATACCATTTTTCAGTCCAAATAAAATATGTAATCACGGTTATTCTCTGTGTAACTGCCCGTTCGTCCCTAAATTCCCATAATTACACGAACATTATTGTGGACCAAAATGCTTTATTTGAATGACGACGTCACACAGTGCAAAAGAAATCATCATCAAAATAGTTTTTAATGGACAAAGTCTTTGGTATGGTAGAGTTATTGTCTTTCAATCGTGTGTGATTTAGCATATATTATTTGGTAATAACAAAATGTGTTGACTAGAATTAATTCGCTAGCAAATGTTGATTTTTCCTGAACCGACAGATACATGTTATACACCTAAAATGTTCCCCAGTTTCAAATATATTGAACATCTGTTTTGTACGAAAGCCTCCTTTGATATGGCAACAAACACCCTTAATGGTCATAGATTAATTAATGGGTCGTGGATAATCTGTTATTGACATTTGATATAATGAAACATAACAAAATACTTGATTCAATATCAATTCGTTGGTATACGCAAGGCATCAGTGTTATGCTATCAGATACTGTTAGTAACGTGTACCTTTTTTGGGCTAAGTTGATTTCTCAATCCTACGGATGGATATAGCCAATATTTTCATTATTATATCTATGTATTTTATTAGACGACACTAATTTGGGCCTGGTTTCGCCTTGTCAATTTTCGGAGGTGTATTGTAAGCGCTTTCATTATTTGGCAAAATACAATTCCTTTTTAATCAATTTAATAGTTGAATGACAACCAGCGCCACGAATCTTACCAATCAAAAAAGCGGTTTGCCCTGAATAAAAATCAAAATATAAATTTATCTGAAAAAAATAAACATGTTATATGACATAAAGTCTAAAAGGTGCCGTGGGTATGTTCTTATTTGATATATATCCATTAAAATCTTACTGGTATGGCAGTGTTCTATTTATGAAAATATTTTTACATATGGCAGGAAAAAACGCTTTAAATGAAAAATATCTAGGTAGGGGTAAAATGCCGCCGGTCGCTCTAGCGTCCTGTACTATTATTTGGTCTGGCTACGCTACCGGTTTGCAAGCGTACAGTTGAATAAGCACCTTGAAATAACTACTTTTTTCAGTTACATTTTAAAATATTTTCTCCTCGTATCATATTGATTCATTTTAACTTAAATCTTATGTTGTTGTTGTTGTTTTTTTAACTTGAATTTAAAGTTTTTCATGAACATTTTTTCATCAAACACATAAATATGTCTTACTACTTCTTGAAGATGCCGGTGTCTTACTGATTCGTTAATATGCCGATACCATTGAACATGTCTTCCTGATTCGTTAATATGCCGGTACCATTGAACATGTCTTACTGATTCGTTAATATGCCGGTACCATTCAACATGTCTTACTGATTCGTTAATATGCCGATACGATTGAACATGTCTTACTGATTCGTTAATATGCCGATACCATTGAACATGTCTTACTGATTCGTTAATATGCCGATACCATTGAACATGTCTTACTGATTCGATAAGATGCCGGTACCATTGAACAAGTCTTACTGATTCGTTAATATGCAGGTACCATTGAACATGTCTTACTGATTCGTATGAGTGTTAAGTGGTAATAAGATTAACAGTGGGTATTCATTCCGATCGTTACCATTGAAGCTGCACTCTCACAGATTGTTAATTTTGGCCAAAAAAATTGTCTTGGAATAAGCTTTTTTTGCTTAAATGTCTGGAAACCAGTGCTTAAAGGCTGACTAAAATTTGATCGCAGTTCTTCATATTTATGGTCGGAAATGGATGTTTTGTGGTTATAAGCGTTACTAACGCTTTAAGACAAATGATTTTTGGCCGTTTTTCAAACAATTGAGATCTATTCTATTGTGAGTTATCTTATATGACTAAATTGAAGGCATTGACACCAAAGTCAGCTAAATTTGAGATAAGAACAAACAAATATCAAACTGTCAATCTGTGAGAGTTCAGCTTTAACAATTTATTATAGGATGATTAAACGACAAGACTGAACTACAAAAAAGCTTAATTTACTACAGTCAAAAATACAATTAATGAATGATGCAACAGAAAAAATAGAAGATATCTAAACAGAAATATAGTGAAGCAGGCACTGAGTAGTACACACAATGACAAAATTTAATGCAATATAATATACTCTAAGTGGTATATCAACATCATATATAAAGGAATAACACAAGTCATGTCAGTATACATTAAGTCTACGATATATTGCTATTGTCTCGTCTGGTTACATGTGAGGGAATCTCAAACACTTCAATCCGCATGTCCTCAAATCTCGTTTTGAGCCGAGGTACGAGAGAAGCTAACAAACGTAGCATTTCTAAACGACATTTTTTAAACCACAAAATATATACAAATACATCAACAAACCCATTTATAAGCATCATCCCATCTACAAAATATTTACGAACTACAATGTCTGATACAACTGCGGCCACGGCTATGTATATACAATCGGTTATCAAGTAATTAAAAAAAGTACAAACACAGCTAAAACTGATCTGTTGATGTTTTCTCTTTTAACATTAGCATTCATATTCTGTTGAGTTATCGTGTGTTTCTGTTTCAGAATAATTTTCAAAATACTCAGCAAGCATGCCGATGATATCGCTGCTGCTGTAACGTATGTAGCGCTTATCCAAACAACAATGAACCCTTCCAGACATATACGTGTCGCATGTACATTTTCTTCTATATGTTCAACAAAGCAACTTACTACTAAGAGAGTCAAAGTGGCTAAATAGACTGTCCATATAATGATAGATACTTTCACTGTAACCGAATATGAAACGTTGCGAATGTAGAAGTTCGGCCACTGAAACAAAATGAGACGTTCAATGCACAGCATAGCAACGTTGACGTAAGCCACAAAACTCCATCCCATTCCAAAAAACTGTATTGCAAAATTCAGTTTTGCATTGACCACAAATTTTCTCACAGCAAATGTAAATGAGGTGGTGATATCAAACAGAAGCAGAGCAATCGACAAGAATTTGGCTGTTTTAGGTATATGTCTTGTCCTTTGAAATGCCACTACTGATACACTAGAGAAAACAAGAACCACGATAGCGACAGCAATCATTGCTACTTTAATTCCAATTGACCTTACGACAGGATTTGATTGACAGGTCCTATCAGCCAATCAGAATGTAGGGCTGATAAGCCGTGTTGCTATCCGCCATTTTGTCCGTCAAACTGACCAGAGTCCGTCATATACATGCACTGGCAATTCCTCGCCTTTTTAAGTATTATGGTAAAAAGGTGTTGTCATGGCACTTGTAATTCGGATACAAGGTAGCCAGGCCGACTAAAGATGGCTTCCAATTCGTTCCGTATTCGAAACCAGCGAGTTATTTAGAAAAATGCAAGTGCTGTATCAGACTCTGTGGAAGACCTCATCAACAGCTGATCTTGGAAATTTTGAAACATCGTTCAAAGGCGAAACATCTATACGTCTGTACAAAAGTATTTTTTGAACAAAATTACTTATTTCAATCCACTCAAAATTTATTTAATACTGAAATTGTCCGTGCATGACCTAAATAAGTGTTACTATTTTTAAACTATAAACATCGTACATTTATGCTTTGGCTTGTGTTGTCAAATCGGCATTAATGGCCATTTAATATCCGGTTCAACATGGACACGATTGATTTCATTCAAGATAGAGGTATTTTTGTTGATACCGTTATGTAGTTTTTATAAACTGCTTTGCTTTCAAAGTAAATCAGGAAATATCGTACAACTAAATTTTTGTCCGAACCATCGCATGCTTCCGAATCTCATCTACTCGTATGGTTCCTATGTAAACAATGGCTTTTCTAGCTGTCATTCCGACACATTTCATAGATTTCTTATTTTCATATCAGCACTTTGTCGACGGGAAATCCAATCAAGAAAACCCTGACCCTCAAGCAGCTACTGTATTTGACCAGCTCACACCAGCTAGGCCTCCTCCAAAACTCAGATAAATATTTGAGCCACCAAAACAAAACGAGAACAGATCGGTCAGAATCGTTAAGGTATTATTTTCTGTATACCAGTAAAACAATTTATTTCCCTGTACATTTAAATTAATTATTATGTTCATTAGAACTTGATTCTGCCAAACATGTGCTGTAAAGACTTAGACTTATTATGAATAAAGAACAAGTCAAACATGTACATATTTTCATTGTTATTCTTATATTTTGGGCCATTTACGTTAATCTACAATATTTAATGATAGTTCATCCAATGTTCAGAGTCCGGATCACATGCACACTCGATTAACAGTATTCTTAAAGTTGCACTCTCACAGAATTCTAGTTTGACACTTTTTGTCTCAGAATCGGCTTATTTTGGCATTCTTTAAATTAAGACCTAATATATAAATCACAAAGCAAACTTCTCCGAGCCAAAATATGATAAATGCAATCAAATCCTGTGTAAGTTGTCAAAGTGATCAATCTGTGAAAGTGCAGCTTTAACAGTGAAAAATAACTTCTGCTAATGCTATATATTTTAAAATATATTTGCCATTGCAATAAAGAGATATTCACCTACAATATCATACATAAACACCACAGAAATATCAAAATTTAAGTAATGTTTGTAAAACAACAATGTATTTAATAAATCTGTTATTAAATATGCAACAACTGGTGTTATACTCCAGAACTGAAGCTAACATCATAGAGGTACATCCTTCCAAGAATCCATCAAAACAACATGCTGAACAACTTCAAGAACCCTCTTCAAAAGACCACACTTTCCTGAAATAAATAAAAGATGCCAATATTAAAATAAATCAGTTACATGTATTGTTAAATATTTTAATACTAGCTGTAAATGCTACTGCCTTTGATGTTTGCTTTCTACATGTATATCATAATGAAATATTGACAAGATAATAGCTAATGTTTTGTGGTTGTTGTTTTTCTCTGAACAAATAGTCCATTACTTTTGTACAGCAAAGTAAAACCAAATGTTATAAAAAGCTTTAAAATAGGTCCTACCGATTATTTGTAAAACTTGTCATCACTGGTTTTCTCTTGTGGTTGACATTGCCTGGACTGGCAAATATCATGTGTGTGTGTGTGTGTGGGGGGGGGGGGGGGGGCGGCGGTTTCCGGTCTTATGCTAGGTCCCCTGTGGCGGTAGGCTTGTTGAAGACAATAATAAGAGGACTTCCTTATCTCCATCAATCAGAATACTTTAATGGTGTCAACGTTAAATAGCAGGAGACCCTCCACCAGCCTTAACCGGTAAATGGGGGGAGGGTAGTGTGTGTGGGTTAGAACCAGCTGCCCGGTCAGCTTAGTTGGTTAAGGCGGTTCTGGTGGTTGTGAGTTCGAGCCCCACACCGGGGGCACTTTTCCTCCCAGGTCTACTTTTACAGCCAGAGTGTGTGAACATGTTCCACAATTTCTGTAAGAACAAAAATCAAAGCATGTGAATGTTTGAGCAATGCAAAAGTTACAGATTGGTATCACCCACGATTGTCACTTGTCAACTATTACATTATTATTCATAAGGGAGAGTGTTCAATCGCTTAGAACTGAAACTTTTTATGCATAACCCTAGCTAAAGAACTTCAGCGAACACGTTATATATTACCTTTTTGGGTGTGTTCGCTGAAGAGAACGCCGTATCCAAACCCTACCAGAATTCGTGACATTTTTATGTCACGCTGTTATTTCACTTGTATGCATTGTACATACAAAATAACTGTATCCTCAGGTAAATGAAGAAAAATGTAGTTCACAAACACATTTTCAACACCAAAAAACTCTTTAAAGATAGTTGAATTAGCATTTTAATTAATCCTTTTACAAGCATTCCTTAACTAGGTCATAGTTGTGTTCAAATTTAATCACGTGACACCAAGATTTTCAGAAAATACCCATTTGACCTACATTTGAACTCACAAATGTAGTGTTTATTTTGCTGTTATTTTTTCTATTTCGAATAATTAGTAAATAACTAATAACAAATTTGGAATAAATCAATTGTTTTTACTTATCAAAAGGTATTTTCAGCCTTACTTCAATTGGATTCAACTAAATGAACAATGTGAATCCGATACTATAAATAGAATCCATCGACGTCATCATGGTCATGTGATTGCATTGCATCATCACACTCAATTGATTCTGGTTGACTTTACTATGGGGATTACGCCATAACTTTAATGTGTTGTAAACATCAAAAAAATAAATATCAACATTAAAGTTATGGAAGCCAGAACTAGCATAACCCCAATAAACCATTTCTGCTCACACTATAGAATACAAGGTTATACTGTATAGCTGGCATGTAACTGTTATTTAATGTCACTTCCGGGTTCCCCATTCGGGCCATTTATGATTTACTCATATTGTGCGATAATTTAATCTGTGTTTCAACAATACTGTAAGAAGGACCGGTGTTATTAAAAGTTAAACTTACCCTTGTTTGCATTTACAGTATGCGTCACACACACGCTTTTCCATTGTATCGATGTCAATATTGACAATATGGCGGCTATCCGATTTTCTCTGACTTGGATAGATTTCACTCCGTAAATGTTAGATATCGTCATTTTCTAATGATATATCGAGCCTTCCGATGTAGCAGCCAGTTACAAATTCCTTTGACTTCTATTTTTTTCGCATTGTAATTTCACATTTATGATAATTTGTCAGGAATATCGGAAAGCGAAACGACACGAGACGCCATTACTTCCTCGTTTGTTTGACGGACATAGACAGAGTTCGCTCCCTTGATATCAGGGGGCGTGGCTTAGAAGCCGCTGTCGTAAGGTCAATTTGATAAACATTGTCAGGATTTGACCATGCCTCTAACTCGTAATCAGTCAAGTTTTCCATCATGTTCTGTAATAGGTTATCGCGAGAGTTTTTATCTGTACGCTGTTCCCGAGGTTTCTCTTGTTTACCGATTCGTTTTTCTTGTAGTTCGGTATTCCATCCTTTACTACAATTCCTGATCACTCTACGGCTTCATTCATTATTATGGCTAGCATTTACTTTAAGTAAAAATAGTAACCAGTCAAGTGTTGCATCATGTACTACCATTCCCATTACTCCAGTGTTTGATTTATTACTACGGCTAACATTTATGATCAGTTCGATAAGTATCCAGTCAAGTTTCAATTCCATATTATGAATCCTCACCTTTCTGGATGTTTTATCCTATTTGTTGAGTTTTTCAACCGTTACTATGAATCGAAATTACTCTATTACTTTAGACTTGTAGTCTAGTATCTATGATTTGTCTTTTCAAATCACTCGAGTATCACTTTTTTCAAGCTTTACTATGATTTCTATTCGTAATCATATCTATACAATCGCAATATAATATGTATTATGTTACGATTTGCAATAACTCAGATATGAAAGCCATGTTCGCACTCTCGCGTCGATGATAAAATAACTTCTGTAAAAGGTCCAAGTATTTATACATAGGTCAGAAAGATAAAGATATGTGCTATCAAATGAACTGGTCATCCATCATTTTATAAGGATAGTTATTACTGAGTCCAGATATACAATTATTATTAAAGAGTTTGCTTCTAAATTAACACTTCAAATAAATCAGTTTGAAATGAGTCAAGGGTCACGGAGAGGATAATAAACCCATTCCGTACAAGAAAATAATTTGCCGTATTAAAGCATTGCAGAATTCAATATATGGACATAAATGAACTAATTGCTCCATAAAGACTGGCTAATATTAAGTTATAAGGTAAACATATATTCACTTCTAAATGAACTATTTTGATGTCCAAATGCAACTTGAAATTATAAAATAAAAATAAATACTTTTGTTAGGTAACCTTTGAAATATTTTTAAAACACTTGGCGATTAAGAATATGAATAAACTAACTAAGAACATCAAGTTCCCGCGACAACAGAACCGAATAAATAATGCTTTAATCACATAAAGCCTTTTTGTAGATATATTGGACAAATGCTTAAAGCTAATACTATATACATCCATCAACTGAGCCAATTGTCACTTAAAATGAAATAGTCTCAATCAACCATGCACTGATGAGGGCGATATGTATTTTTCTTGTGTATGTGTGCGCCACTTATCCAATATTTATCTAAAAACCTACAAAAACAAGCCAAGCAGTCGGAAGTTTAAACGCCAACCCGGTTCAATGCCACAGGGTCATCACCAATGAAACAGAACAGAAAAAGAAAACAAATTCCCACAAACCAGAAACACGGAACAATAACCCAAATCTCCACAAACAACACACTACATATATTATGTATAAAACTATGGAATTGGTGTTAATCAAGGATTGTAAAGTACCGCCTTAGAACAGTCATTTAAATGTCGTGTTTATTACAAAACTATTACTAATATATATATTTGAAAGATATGAAAGATGTTGTTTCAATTAACATTATTCTCAAATGGAAACAGTACATGTTTAAGTATACACGTTCGTTTAATTAATAATAAATAAAAGCATAAAATATCCAATCATACATAGTAAGATTCAAAGGGCTACTGGACCCAGATTTCAATCACTATGTATTAAGCCAGAGCGCTTACGCGTCTGTTTTAGTTGCATAGACACATGCGTATATTATTCACCTAAATGTAGCCAGAATCCAGCTGTAAACATGTATTTTAAAGCTTTGACTGAGCCTTCCATTATCCAGCCTGTCAAGATATAAATTCCAAATACGTTGTTTGGTCGCAAAACACAAGTCTAGAACAATATGTTGGGACGTGGACAATGTTTCACTTGTCATTTATGTCGCGCTCTCTAAAGCCAAAAGCGTTTTTATTTTCCATTCTTTGATGTTGAAAGCAATATTTTGTCGTATTGTTGCGTCTCCATTATGTACAACATAGTACCTTTTTATGAAAACATGAACATTAGTTTTAGGTTCATCATAACATACTTCGAACAAACTTCACGGATGTCATGTAGCTGATGTTACAATTGTTTAATCTACGTGTGATCATTTAATGAAAGAACATGTCGCTATGTGGGGAAAACCTTTTCCAAAAAGCATGATTTCGATAGGTTATATTCCATTATTTATTTATTTTGATTTAAAATGCATGTGTTGCCGCAAAGCGGCGTTTCAAGTGTGAAGTTATATAAGAACGCTTTTATGAAAACAATGTGCAGTTTGACATACTGTGAACAAATCTAACCGATGTGAGGTATTTCAATATCGAAGTTTGTAAACTGGGAATTATAACCAAGTGTACTTAAAAATGATTATATTTCTAATATATAAAGGATATGTCATGAGTCGTCATATGATACACAATCTTATTCAACGAGCTTAGAAATGTTCTAGGTAAGCGAGCCTTTTTTAAATGGTGACGTCTCACACGGTTTCAGGACGTCATAGTTTGCAGTATTTGCACGACATAATTTCCTTTTTAAAATAACAGTGATGAACGTTTTATGGATGTTATTCATGAAATAAAGAGGAAATGTCACGTTTTCCTCTTATTGTTTAAATGGAAAATGAACTACTTTATTCAATTAAATCGTTATCGTAAAAACAAAATGATAAATAAAACTATGACTTGCTGGAATATTACCAGTTAAGCAATTCTTGTTTCCAAATAAATTATTCAAAAACCTTCGGAGTGGTATTACATGTGTAATACAGAAAACAATGTGATGGTTATTTTAAACCGGAAACAATGTTTAGTATCTGATAAAAATATATAAACAGTATTTTCAAAGTTTTTTGGCTAGGTGTTATCCATCTAGATACTGTTTGTATGTAAGTGTATTTTTTTCAGATTTCAAATAAAATATTTCATATGTTATTATTTACTTTATTATATAATAAACAATGACACAATGGTCGAGACCAGCACTAACCCAAGTTATAATAGCTTAGCAAATATAATAAAAAATAGACCTGAGAAGAGGCCTTCTAATAGTAATTTCTATTTCTTGCTTCTAAACTTAAGTGGTTGACGAGGAAATATCGAAGTAGGTTGAGAAAATGTTTACATTTCTAGTGTTTCAGAAATACATTTCGATGGGGAAAGAGTTAGTATCAAGTCAAGAGTTGGAAGCGGAAGTGTTGTGCATTTAGGTATAAATGTTCGCTGAATACCACATGTCATAGATACATATTAAAATAGGATAGCCGTGCATCACAAACAGTACTGCCAAAATTGAATAGATTTCTAAGGACTTTTTTGCATCATCTTTGGGACTCCATAATGTAATGACCTCCTTGCTGAGTTAAACAGAAACAGGGGACAAAAGGTAAAATTAACATTGTCTTATATGTTTTTCATTACCATTGACAAAATATTATTAAGCAAGAAGGGGATAGAAGTTAACCACAAATACAACAAGTTTAAATAACAATTAAACTACAACGTTACATGACTAATGTATTTACTCGCCTACGCGTTGAAAGACACTAGCAGGCAATTGCATGAACTCGTTTATAGGTTAACTTTTTGCTAGTTTCCGCATTTAAACTATTGATTGGTAAATATTAAATATTAAATATATTTTAACCAATCAAAAAACAAATTGCCTTACTTTGAAAAAAACAAAACAATAAAACAGTTGTAAACAATTGGCTACTGAATAAGTCGATACTATGGTTTAAATCGTTTCAGTGGATAGCAAAAATATGTATGTGCTATCAGTCGATAACTTTATTAGTCAAGTTTTCATGAACATTTTAAACCTCCCTGGTAAGATCTGAATTCTTGTTCAATAAACTATAGTAACTAGCATTTACCAATAGTGATGTTTTGCTTGCTATGTTTTGTCCTGGAGCGTTATATGTCTCTTTTTGGTATGTTTTAATTGAAGGCATGGCGTGGACCTGTAGTTTCCATTGTTTTACTAGTGCTGTAGTCTACTTTAGTGTCGCAAACTTTGTCCGGTTTACTCACCAAACCATAGTTGCTCAATCGCAATGAAAAACCACCAGTAAATTCAATACAAGTCCTTGTTGTGCATATTGGTTTTGCATTAAGATCGGACGGCACTGTCATGGCTGATCTGCGAGTTGTATAATGTTCTCTCGAATTCTTTCACATTGCCAATCAACTTTCAGGCCAATTGGCCGAATCTGGACATGCAACAAGAATAATTCGAAGGAAGAGTTTCATCCATGTCTTATAGCTAACAAGAAGGGGCGCATTGATTACATTGCGATATACAGTAGTGTTCCTTTCTGTGTACTTTTTAACAGACCTCGTTTTATTCAAGTTTTCTTTACGGAGTTTAAAACATCGCTTGGGAATAAGCATTTCTATGATACATCTTTGAACAAGTGTTGCGTTTGGAGTAAAATTCACCTTTTAACTTTTATTCGCCTTGCGACAATATTTGGATACCAGGAGTGCAGCTCAGAAATCAAATTCATACATTCACATTTGTCTTCAATAAACCCTGAATACGTCGGTTTTAATTCAGTCAACATACTTTCAAGGGATTGTGAAGAGGACGAGGATCATCAACTCGTTACATCCTTACTTAGCACCGGCGAAAATGAGGAGGTCCCAGCAAGCGTTATAGCAGACAATTTTGAAATCCTGTAACAAAATGGTAGAAACATAAATGCTTTAGGGCGCGACTCATTTAAGTCTTGATCAATTTTGTTAAAAATCACAGAACGAGCAAGTCGATTTCCTGAAATGTTTACCATAACACTTGCGGGGCGGATATTAATCTGCCAAATAGTATGTCTGTATGAGAATCCAAAGTTAGACTTTGAAAAACACGAACATATCTTTAATCATGCATCACATTGCGACTTGTGGGAACATAGAGTTCAAGACAAAGGAAAACAAAAGAAAGACATGGAGCGTATTGCTCCATCCTCATATGTTGTTCTGATGTTCGAAGCAGGCGTGGACTCCTGTTCACAGAATGCGTTGTCCATCTTTCTTGAGGAGACATTTCAGTTTATCGCAATGAGCTTACCAAGACTTGTGATGTAACAAGTTGTTCGTCAAACTATGGTTCCACCAGATGTAAAGGAAAATTTCATAGAGTTCTTTGTCAATCTATTGCGCCTTTGTTGCATGCCGCGATCCTTGAAAGACCTATGAAAGTTGAGATTGAGGCGTGAGTACCCGGGCAGAGGTTTTCACAGGACAATAAATCGTCTCCCCACCCGCCTCTGTTAAGGACTTCACTTATATGGAAGAGTATACTCAACATATAAATCCTATCGTGAATATGTTTCACTGCTCTGAATATACTAATGTTAGTTTTAAATACTTGCCGAATCACCAGATAAATTTAGATAAGAGATACTTAGGTATTGAAAAGGTCTTACTTATAATATACATAATCTGTACCTTAGAAATCCAGTGTCATTACGATTATTAAAATGTGTTTTATTGTATTCCTTTGTGTAGAAGGTTCGCCTGGTGATTGTTAGTAATAATTGTAAGTGTAAGTGTTGTTAAAAAATTAACACCGCCATCATATGGCTATACCATTACAGCGACCCGATGAAGTGATAAACAAAACAAGAGTACTAATTATAAGTTACTGATTAAAAAATGTTTTCTTAAAAGTCTTCAGATGAACTATATCATAATTTGATCAGACGGTGTTTAAAGTCAGCAGGTACTAAGTAATGCTAGGAACCATTATCCGCGTTGGGTTGTGCACATCTATTTGTTGAGAAAATGCGAAATAATTACGTAGGTAATTAAGGTAGGTTGGGTACTTTTACTTGTACCAGTTACTAAGCGTTTAAGATATGTTTTGTTCATGTATGTGTTCAAATGATCTCTCTAAGGGCATCGTAAATACTAACTTTGTTTGTAATGTAAACAAAATGCTTGTTTCACTGAAATTCCACGGAAATTGTCATTAGAAATATAAATTAAAGATACATGGCTTTATCTGTAACAAGTGTTCCCGAAACGTTCATATATGGACGCTTTTTAGGTTGAATGTACAAAGTTCAAAATGTGTATCTTAAAGTTATTGAGTTGTGTCTGTTTAAACAATTAAAATAATGACTAAGTTAAAAAAACAACAACTTTGAAATAACAAATATAAATTTATTATATAAGGGCTTTATGACTTGTCGGCGCCGACATCCCTTCATGCGGCGAGGCTAATTACCGACAAGTTTGACAGATCCTGATAGGACAACACCGCTGGTCTTCGTCGAGGCTCCATCGGCAGCCGAAAATCATAATGTGCCTCGCGAATGCCTTTATATTATCATGTATGCATGAGCACGCGCACACTTCTAAATAACTCACTGAATAAAACTAATAATTGACTAAATGGAAATTCGACGGTTGTTTTCGTTACTTCGTTGGAAATATGCTGTTTTGTAATCTGCTTGATAGAGTTTAAGTTGGCAGATCTCATCTAAATATCTAAATGTGAAGCTGTCAGGCAACCCCATTCACAGAGGCATGGGCATGAACACAGTGTAACCGTTTGAAAAAGAAAAATATTGCAGTAAAAACTTTGTTGGCCTTTAATAATTAATTACAATATATATATAATTAATTCAATATGCCAGTACACTTTGAAAATTGCCATAACAATTTATTAGATGAAACGAAGAGTACAATTCACTTTAAAAAAATGCATAACGACTTAAAATGAAACGTTTTATGTAGGTCTGGTCTCCTAATGCTATTGTTGATGGAACTCCGTTTACAGGACAATTCGTAGCCGGTTTTTAGTTCATTTTCCGCGTCTATTCAACGAATTTACGAGTTTTCATTGAGTAGTGACCTATATGGGGTGGTAGGGGGTGTATCCCCTACAACAACAACAAGGTGACATTCTGCCTGCATATCTCAGGTGAATACCAGACCCAGCCGGAAAACGGGTTTTGCTAGTGCTTTAAATAAGACTAGTTTTTCCATAGTGGTGACCTATACGGAATGGTAGGTGGACGTATACAACATCTAGAAGATGATACTCCGCCTTATTTATTCTAGTGAGTAAAAAGCCCTGCCGAAAAACGGTTTGGGGCCGACAGTGTTAGTGATTTCAACGAACTAACGAGTTTGGCGACCTTTTCAGACTGGTAGATAGGCATGTCCTAATCAACACGTTGTCCACCTACTTCACACAGGCGTACCAGACCGAACAGAAAAACGAGTTTTGTTGCGAATTTGGGCCGACTTTGAGAGTGGTTTGAACGATCAATGATATATTTAGAGTGGTGACCCATAATGGATGGTAGATGGGCGTGTCCCCTACAACATCTAGATGGTACTCCAACGACTTCACTCTAGCGAGTATCAAGCAAAATAAACACGGGTATTGTGTCGATGTTTTGCAAATTATGCGAGTGCTTTAAACGATGCAACGAGTTTAACTGTATATGGTGGTAGGTTGGCCTGTCCCTTCTACACCTTCTAGAGTGTTTTAAAAGTGTAAACGAGCTTTCATAGAGTGGTGACCTATATGGGATGGTAGGTGGTCGTGTCCCATTCAACACCTAGTAGGTGGTATACTCACAGACAACACCCTGTCAGAAAATTGATATTGTGGCATTTTTGGGCCGACTATTAGAGTTATTTGAATGAGTTTGCGCAAAGTGGTGACATATAGACGTGTCTTTCTAGGTGGTATTCAGAACCAGTTTAACTCGTTAAGCGAGAAAAAAAATCCGGGCCGAGAATATGCTGAATAAGGAAACTATATTGTTTATACAAATCGAAATTTCTAATAATGGGTTGATCTCACACATTTGCATATTTTAAACCATTTTTAACTATTTTGTTTTATTCTTTAAGCACAATTGATTATTTATCCTGTTTAGTAGGATAAAATACAAGCTGCAGCTAAAAGTAACTTTAAGTTGCGAGGCTTCTGTATTCGTTCACTCTGCACAATGGATTTACGAACAGTAACTCTGTGTCTACCAGAAAGACAGATGTTTGAACTAAAGTAAAATGCAAAAGTATATCTACTTCAATTTCACATAAATCTAATTACACACTAGTAGATGCTTAATAGACAATAAGCTAAACTATATTATTATATAAATATAATTTGTTCCCCTTTTTACTGATTTAAATTACCGAATCACATGCTTATACCTTAAAAACTCACAAAATGCTGTTGCACCTTTTGTTAACGTTATCAGTGAGTGAACGGGCAAGATAGGTTACACACTACCACAATTTCTTTCGTCACATTTTTTAACAGGTGGCTTCAATTTAGGATTTAATCTTAAGAGTGTAATCTATAGAGGGTGCAAGATTTCGTCTTTTTAGGGAGCATATTTCTGTCCTTATTAGTAAGCTAGCCTATGTAGCGTTTACAAGTATGTATTATATATGTGGCCATGCTGGAACCCCTTATCTTGCCCACGAGAGAAGATAAAGAAAGAACCCGTTTGGACCTACTTTTATTTTCATTACGCGAATACCTCCCTTGTTGAAGACCGTCGTCTGCCGTAGCACCACGGAACTCTTGTCTTGTGGCAATATTTAAAATCCAAATGAAGCATTTTTCGCTTAAAATGGCGCCAAACAAAAGTTTTCAAGCTGCATTCAAGAAATAATACTGCAGTCTCCTCCGAACGATTTAAAGAACGATTTGACTATTTACATAAGTTGAATCACTTATCCCATATAAAACAAATACGTGATAGTTATATAAAGCCAGAAACAAAGTACTTTTTTGTCTTTTTGTACAACAGACAATTAGTATCTGGTGATAGGGGAGACATTAATTGAAAGTGGAACATTATTGGACCGAATATACAGTTCGGGTCGAATATCCTAATGTTTAGCAACTACTAAAACTATAGCCCGGAATTAACTTAACTGGGTTTCCCCATGCCGGTACAAATAAAAGGTAAATATCGAGCTATTGAAATTCATGTAACAGTCCAATGACTCTATTGTCTCCGAAGTAACGTGTGTATATAACAACGGTTTAATTTTGTTTGTACCGGAGGATAAGGCTGGGAAACCCGAATAACTATAATTCCGGGCTTAAACTAAAGGACCGCAATACGCGTATAACGTGATAGAATGTGAAGCTCAATGTCAGTTTGTGTTCGAATAGTGGAATTTGATTTGTATCGTATTAAAACACACCGATATAATATCGTCGAACGTAATTTTCCGGCGAGTTCCATTTGTAAGGCTTCAGAAAACCCGCAAAACCCCAGATAATGCTATAATGCAACACACATACATATAACTTTGCTCATATGAACAGCTACATAAACAATGCACTTAAAGAAATACAGATGATGTGTGGCGTAATTGATCAAAAGGGTCATTGTAAGCTCGCCTAGTAACTTAAAAGTATTAGCTTAATGTTGAATCAAATTAAAAAAAAAATAGAAGCCGTGTGTGTGTGCGAGATGTGATAAAATCTTCGATATAGTTCAAAGCGTCGACTTTAAGAACACACGAGTTTATCACAAATACTATGAAAAACTAGTTGGATACAATTGTTGGAATCCGCGTGACCAGCGTTATAAAGTCATCTAAGTTGAGATCCATCTTGTTAATGCCTAAAGCATCGAATATCGTGCAATGTTCAGTTAAGACGAGGCCGTAACTGCTACCGAAAGATAAACACTTGTCGTAGCAAGAGTTATCACCGGGGTTTACATCTGGGAAGTGAAAATCAGCGAAGTAAATACTTATTTGCCTAAGTACTTTATGTCGCACATTGACATTAAGGTGGCGCATCCCCTATGAAAACCTCCACTTGAAACTCTTCAATTTTAATGTTTTAGACTATGTTGATAAGCACAGGACTACAAATCGTGTGATGGTTTCGTAGTAGCGGTTCGAATCCATCTAGAAGCACATTTTTTTTCATTAGCTAGCATTTTTTTACAGAGGTTTGTACAGTATGTTCATAAAAATGTAATATATTTAATTTCTACACATACATATTAGCTTCTTTAAAGATTTACCTTCTTGCAATCACGGCTGAAATAGGTGGTTGGGAATTGCAAGCCCTTATCTCTTTTTTTAAATGAGACGGTACAACATTCTGATTTTTGGCATAATGTTCCAAAACAAAATTCAGTTAATTATTAATAAGGACTAGGCCATGAGTATTTCTAGAAGTTGTGGATTTTCTTATACGCAAAGGTTCCATTTTAATGGGTCAAAACAGTGTGTTAAAATCTAAGACCATATGGATATTTCAGTACAGTTTGATTATATTTGTTGATGATGTGATCAATAATGTATTATTTCTGAAAGCAAGTATATTTTTTGCTACTCTGATACCAAATTAATTTTAAAATATAGAAAAATAAATGAAATAAAGATATTTTCTTATCTAGGGTGATGTCGTTTTTATCAAAAACACACATTAAGAAATAATCAAGCTGAACATAGTTTGAAATGATGCCAATTAGGGATGTTCTACCTTAAGGCACATGGGCCCTGATTAAAGGTCATGTCTGTCTGTTAAATGAAATGGATATTATGATAGGACGCTTTTCTGGTGACCTGTATCACGTCGAGTTCGGTGTGTAAACACGGATACATGTTTACTCACCGAACGAGATGTGATTTAAGAAGAAGGGGTTGTTGTTGTTTTTTTTGTTTTTTTTGTATTTCATTCCAATTCTTGAAGCGGTATAACGTAATCTAAATTAACACCTCCCGCCCCTTATCCCCTTTAAAATACTTTTCGAGACAGCCTCATTTGGTTACCGACGTAAGATAATCTTCAGGGTTCAATTAGAATTTATATATATATATATCAGACTAGCGTAAGAAAGTCTTAACTTATGTCTAACGCAAGTGGCTGTGCTATACCAGGTCATCATTATATTCCTGGTTTAGTGATAAAACAACATCAAAACATATTTTATGGTTTCCCAACAAGGGGAAGGTCATTTGAAAGATAGCCAGCGACCATTCAGGCTGTGCTTGAATCAACTGCCTCCTTTGTGTTTTAATATAAACAATACATATGGTACAATGAACATAAAGACATGGCCATACGCCGCCAAAGGAAAACAGTGTTTTGAACAGACCCATGACGGGACAGATTGCTACTTTAAAGATATATTTTCCTGAAGTAACATGATATTGTGGCACCTGTGCCGTGTGAAAATATTTCGTATACTTCTATCCGTTTGAATGGATGATAAGACATTTATGTAACCTAAACTCTATTATTTTCTCACAACGCGTATTTTAAGCCTAATAGATATTCTCTGATACTTTATAATTGCATTTGTTATATGAGAAATGGCATGTAAAATATTTAAATGGAAATGAAATATGTAAACGTGTCAGAGATTGTTTGCTATCAAATTACATTATCCTCATTTTATTCTCTGAAATGAATTATGTAAACATATCAAAAAAGTTGTTATTCAGGTCATTATCCTCATTTTATTCTCTGAAATGAACGTATGTAAACATGTCAAAAAAATTATTATTCAGGTCATTATCCTCAATTTATTCTCTGAAATGAACGTATGTAAACATGTCAAAAAAGTTGTTATTCAGGTCATTATCCTCAATTTATTCTCTGAAATGAACGTATGCAAACATGCCGAAGGATGTTACGATCATTTTTTTTATTTTGCGTAAGAAAGTGCGTAGTTATACTTTAATAAAGATAATGAAATTATACAGCAATAAGCATGGGCGAAAGAAGAATTGTTTTGTCGTAAAACAAATTTATTTTTGTAGAACATATAGAACAATGGACGTTTTGTTTTCCCCAAAAAGACAAACAAATGCGTTTCTAAAGATTTGATGAGTACAGAAGTTTCTACAACCCCAGGTAAGTAGGTCCAAATATGCCTGAAATCTTTATCTTGCCCTGCGGCAAAGGTTAAAAAGTACCCGTATTGAACCATTTTTTCACTACGCGCAAAACGGTTCAAGCGAAAAAGTACATTTTTACTATATTTTGTTTAACTGATTTGATGTACGTAACCCTCTTTACAGCCAAAAAACTTTGCTTAGATTCGGATAAAACTATCTTACGCTCCTGGCCATTGAAGATTCTTATAATATTTAATGGTTATAAAAGCCTGTTAGTAGTTATGTGTATAATGTATTGTATCAGTCTCACTTAAACTTGGTATAATTCATTTTACGTAAAGTCTCGATATACATCTATGATTTGTCAATATCAACAATTCAGTAGCCTCATTATGTTAGCAGTCAGATGGCCACTACATATATGTATATATATAGATGATTTCATGCCATATATAAAAATGTGTTTAATGATCATAATTGTTTATGCCAACGTTAAAAAATTGTTTATTCTTATCCTGGAAGACCAAGCCAAAGAATGGTATCAAACGGATTATGTTTCATCCGACAGAACGCCATGCATGAAATACACACAAAACGGCCACTTATGTGCATGTCGCATATGTTTGCCATTGATGTGTATGTACACAAACAATATTGGTTACGTTCTTTCTACCCTTGTAATTTAGTGGGGGAGCTTTGCCTTGACATCAATCTTTGGAGAATGCGGTTTATATATGTGTCACCATTTTAAAGAACAATGCATTAAATAATTAGTTTGAATGCACTTTCAGTTAAGTTCTAACTGTGTCAAAATGTGCAAACTGCACTAAATAAAAATGACCCGCGCCACACCGTGGTCGCATTTTGCACCGCACAAAGTCATAAAATGCGCACACCGCACTAAATAAGTTTGCCCCCGCCACACCTTGGTCGCATTGTGCACCGCACAAAAGCAAAAAATGTGCACACTGCACTAAATAAAAATGACCCGCGCCTAACCGTGGTCTCATTGTGCACCGCACAAAGTCATAAAATGTGCACACCGCACTAAATAAGGTTGACCCGCGTTACACCGTGGTCGCATTGTGTACCGCACAAAGTCAATAATGTGCACACTGCACTAAATAATAATGACCCGCGCCACACCGTGGTCGCAATGAGTACCGCACAAAGTGAAAAAGTGGAAATCGCACTAAATAAATTTGACCCGTGCCACACCGTTGTCGCATTGTGCACCGCACAAAGTCAAAAATGTGCACACTGCACGAAAATAAAAATTAACCGCGCCACACCGTGGTCGCCTTGTGCACCGCAAAAGTAAAAATGTGCTTATCGCACTAAATAAAAAATACCCCACTAAAGCAGTGAAACCATGCCGCACTGTGGACACAGTTAAGATGTGCGCCACTGAAACGACAAACAATATTATACAATTTTTAAAGCTTTCAAGGTGTATTTTTAATTAATCAAACTGAACAGACATGCATAATGCTTGTCGTAATTGAATATACTTGTCTTAGTTGAATATTCTTAGTAGATAAAAGAAATGCAAAGCTATTTTATAAGCTAGTTTAAATTATTTAAACATGAAAACGAAACTTGCGTATCACTTGGCTGTGGTACTGAAGGCTGCAACCATTGCTGTCCAAAGATTGGACAGAAGTTTGAACTGCCCGTCTCTGGAAAGGTGGCAACCATGCGAACTGAAGTGTTTTGCCTTCACCTCTGCTGACCAAAATCCCTTGAAGCGTCATAGATATGCACGACCAGGAAAACAGGAATGAAAATTGATGTTAAGTTGTATATTCAAAGCACCCATTGAACCTATCAATGCCAACTGGTTAACGGGTTTGCACAAATGCTGGACATCGATGTAACACTTGGCAAACTACGACCTGTGCAATGTTCAAAATATTTAGTGCACTGTCAACTATATCACAAGTTTGACTCGTAATGCCTTGCACGGTTATGTTAGAATAATATACCTCATTAGTGCCAATCGCTGAATCAGATATAGAAGAATATCTGGCGAAAAGTCGCCAACTGTTTCAATTTTAGTTTTGAGAACGGCTGCTGAGGCCCCAGGAAAGCCATCCGCCATGAGCCGTCCGTGTAAACGGAAATGCAAGTTAAGCGAATCCTCCTCTCGAATAAAAGTTCGAAGTCGAGATACAATATTGTATCGCTTATGTTCTTGCGACACACATGTAGTTCAAAGACGCGTACAGTACATCCACTGTCTGGGTAATCGGTTTTCTAAATAGCGCAAACCGTACAATATATTACAAAGTTGAAAGGCATCGGTAGGTTAACGCCACTATATTTCATTCCAGAATTGAGACGAAGCAATTCCTATTAATTATGCGTAAAGTATAGACTTTCGCACACAATAATATCGGTAAACTTATACAAAATATTTTGCTAATAATTCGCAAGCAGGTATCTCTGAAGTCACGGCTTGGACCGCTGATAAGCCACGCACACAGTTCCTGACCAGTGGTCACGGCGTGGAAAGCTGATAAGCCACGCTTAAGAAGTAAACGGTTCGACCCGCAGAATTAGCTAGGGATGATTCAGTTCAACCCGCAGATCCATAAAAAAAATTATGTCGGCATAAAATTATATTTAAGTACAGAATATATGTTAGTTATGATGCCATAAACCATGTTGGCTAAGTGTTACTTCTAAATGTTTATGAAATTTAACAAATGTGAGATTTGTAGAATCAAGTCTTTGTAAGTTTCTTTGACGAAATGAAATAAAACATTACTTCGGTTTTTAATGGATTAAAGTTAATAATGTAAGCCATTGTTTGGACCATATCATGATTTAATGTTTCTTGAATTATCTGGGTATCGTTACTTGATATTGCTAGAGAGGTATCATCAGCAAATAGTCTGGTAACGCTATTGAGTATCTCTGCTATATCATTTCCATAAACCAGAAATAATAAAGGTCCTAGCACCGAGCCTGGAGGGACCCCGCCGATGTCTTGGCAACAGAAAAATAATCATTGACAAAAACCTTTTGTTTACGATGTATTGTTCTAACTAATTGAGAACTATCCCACCTATTCCAATCTGTTTAAGTATAGATAACAATCCTTTATGCCAGATTCTATAAAAAAACGATTGTGCATGATCGCGTGCGTTTAATTGGTTTTACTATTATTGGTTTTACTATGATAGGTTTTACTATTATAGGTTTTACTATTATAGGAAGTCACGTGGTCAAGTCGCGAGTACACATGGAAATTTAGCTCCAAAACAAAATGGACTTAAAATGGTTAAAAAGGATTAAAAAGTGTTGTTGTTTTTTGCTTTAGTTAATAGTATTTTATAGTATGTATTCATGTCTGATAATTCGAAGAAAAAGAAGAAAAACAGCGGAAAGCAAATTTTCTTTTGGACAATAGTAGTCAAACAGGTTACAGCGATATACTTGACTGAGCACGCCGGAGGTAAAACAATGGTTATTTTTGGCCAATATAATAGGCATAGCGGTCAGTTCATTGGTCACACATGGAATAACAATCTTAACACAATGACACATGGTCCACAGATGTACCAACCGGCAGGGGCGAGTGCCACACCCAGCCAGCCGCCACTATGGGCGACGACGATATTAAAGGAAACCCAGTGCATTAAACAAACGTTACTAAAAATCGACAACATCGACAAGACAATTTCTAGGATAAATGCAAGGGTCATAGATCTTGTAAAAAAGTGTCGAACCTTAATAAAGGAGTAGACATTATAGAAGCGTCCTGCCAAACCATGAGCGACATAGAAGAACAAAATAAAACTACTTTTACAGAGGCAAAAATAAAACAAAAACAGAAGCCCGATAGAAAATGGTCTAAAATCTGTGTAAGAACAAATGGACGATTACGCAAATACATCGCTTGAAAACCAGGCACGAGCCATGAGGGACAGCTTGATGTTCTATGGGTTTGAAGAGGACCCAGGACTGACAAAGAAAGACGAAGGCCTCAACTGTGAACATTTAGCTAAATTTGGCTAAAGATTTCCTTAATAAATATTTGGAAGAAAACAGTGTCCGGGAGACTGTAGTTGGCAATGCATATAGGGTTGGAAAGGATTCAGCACGAAAGCCACGGCCAATAGTAGTAAAGTTCCATTATTATAGGCATAGTGAGGACGTTAGAAAAATGGCGTACGAGAAACGGGACGACATCAAGAAAGCCGGTTACGGAGTAGCGATACAGAAGCCCAAGGAAATCCCCACATAATTTTTCTGACCACTGGGCAATTATGTTTGTTTACAAGGTATTTGTTTACAACCGGAATTATATCACGTGATCAATCGGATATCCCCAGTATACACATTGCGTGGGAGAACGATAAACGTAATTCATTCATAAATTTACTACAGTCGCACTTAAACGGATTAGGCGCGTTGTGTGACAATATTTATAATAAAAACATTGATGACTTGGTTAATTCATTTACTGAAATATTGCAAAATTGTGAAAAAAACACAATGGGTAAAAACAGAAAAACGGTTAATAATTGCAAAAATACTTAAAATAATGATAATAATTATATAGCAAAAAAAAAGAAATGGCTTAACTCTGCTAAAAATGCATTTAAGTAGGCTCGAAATAGGTTTCTAAATAATACAAAAATAATATCCAGCTACGTCAGTAATAGTTTAATGTGAAAAAATATATATTATGATTAAACGAAAAAAAAGAAACTCTACCTTAATATGAGGGTGTTTGATTTGCTAACATGGCAAAAACAAATCCAAAACAGTTTTGGAAAAATATCAAAAATCAGTACAAAAAAAATATACCCAGCTCTGAAGGCTTATCAATAATTGATTTGTATATAATTTAATAACCTTTTTGGTGCTGCGAATATGAACAAGAATTTAATAAGCCCTTTTTGGCGGATGAATCGCTACATGGGATAATCTCGGAATCGGAACTTTTAACTATATTTTCTCAAAAAAGGCGGGAAATGCCGCGGAAACGATATGTAAATAGCGGAAATCTTTAAGAATTCCTTTGAAATCACTTCCCCATATTAGCTCAAATTGTATAACAGAATGTTAAATAGCGCAGAATACCTGCAGTCTTGGAGAGAGGGTATAAGAACACCAATTTTTAAAGGTGGTAACGCGAGTGAATTTAAAAATTATAGAGGCATAACGTTAAGTAATATATTAAGTAAGGTATAATCTCAGATTATATTCAATAGTTTGACTTAATGGGGAATTAACAATAAAAAAATAAGCGATTCACAATTTGGTTTTCAGAAAGAAAAATCAACTATTGATTGTATATTTGTGTTATTTTCTATCATTGCTAAACTTTTAAACGATGGTAAAAAATGCATTGCATTTTTGTTGATTATGAAAATGCATATCACCAAATCTATATAATTAAGATTTGGACAAAGCTCATTCAAGAAAATGTAAGCTCTAAAATAGTACTTTCACTTAAGGCAATGTATTCTGCTGTCATATGTTGTTTTATATACAAACAGTCAAGATAAGACTGGTTGGAATCTGGCACTGGCCAAAAACAGGGATGCCCAAATTCAAGTTTATTATTTTTATTCGTTTTACAATAAACGACATTAATGTATTTCTCCTAAAGTTTGCGGATGACGCAGTTTTATTTTCACATAACCCAAACTCTCTGCAATGAGTATAAATAAATTGTATGTGCTGCTCTGTTCTGATTTGATTTGAAAACACGATGTTGAGGATACAAGCCTATACAAACAGCGACCGTTATGTGATATACGTTGTAGTTTAATCAACGGCTGTAAGGAATAGATTTTGGACAGGGACGGATGCTTCTTAAATTCAATTCTTCGTAAAGTCACATCATATTGTGGCAAATATTTCGTGTGAAAGAAAATATGTGTATACTATTGGCAAAAAATGTTGCTATTATATTTCGTAATCCTCATTTTATTCCCTGACACATGTCAACATATGTTACGATCATGGTCCTTAATGTGATTAAAATTTTCGTTGTAATTGTTCAATGAGGTTAATGAAATCCAATAGCAATACAAACAATTGAACAATATGAAAAAATATGATTTAAAGAAGATTGAAATAAGTTCAAATTTAATTGCACGTCTTTAAGTTTCAGTGAACGCTTTTGCATAGGGGCAAAAACAGGAAATGGTCGGTTGATGAGCGGACCAAACAGTTTAAGTAAATAATGTAGCGTAAAAATGTTGCTGAAAATAGAATATCAATTAATGAGCTGTCATTGTAAACTAATCAGTACGAGTATCGTGTATCGTTTACCCGAGACTTCTTTTTATAATAGGTAATTTTAATGCTATACATATTAACCAACGTATCGCATGCACTTCTAGGATATACTACAGGAAAATCGGATTACCTTTCATCGAAGGTCAGCCTGAGTGGGCGATGTACCCTTATAATAATATACTTGCGCATCTCTTGAGCAACGCACTATCTTGTTAAGGACATCGAGGGACGCAAGGTAAGCCTCATTTCTTCAAGTAAATATTAAGAATAAAAATACTATATGTTTAAAGATTTAAATAAAATAAAATAAATATAAATATTTTAAACATTTTACTTAAGAATCGGAAGTTAAACAAAAAATCAACTAAATGATTGATGTCTTAAATTCTCAAATCCACAAACTTCCTGAAATATTATTGAATAATTACAAAGTGGTTGAAATACATCTTGGTTTTAGAGTATGTTTGATGTGTGATGTGTATGGGAATTTTCCATTGTAAATCCGGTCTTTATTTTATTAAGTTAAATAGAAAACTTCAGGTTTCATAAAAGCGGACATGTTGAATCTCATTAAACCTTGTGGGATATGTTACCAAAATTCACAAAAAAGTGGCGTTTTTGTAAGTCAAGTCTGTTCGTGATTGTAATGTTGAATCATTACAAAATCATTATGACTGAATCGATTACCCAGGAGTTCGAAAGTATTATAGAGGTTGAATAAAACAATTGAGATATATATTATAGCAATTGTGTCAATACACTTGATTTAAAACGTGGATAAACATCTTGTAAAACAAATTACTTCAAATGATTTAAAATTGTTTTTCTAGTTATAACATAAAGAGATGCATTTTTACACATTTTTAAGTTGACATTCAAAGAAAAAACATTTATCTTTGATTTTCAATTGAAAGCTATGTAATTAAGCAATAAAGTATTTATGAATTTTTGACTTCGCTTTTGTCAAACTGAATCGGTGTTTTTTGACAAGAAATGGAGTTTTTCTGCATTATCTTGATTCTATCATATGAATTTAGCAAGTATACACCTTTAATATATTACATTTCATAAAATGAACACAAATCCTACTTGGTACATGATAGGAAATCATTTGTTATTGAAATGTAAAGATTGAACAATAAGAAAAGATTGATATGTGAACCTTGATTAAGAAATTCTTAACTAGATAATTAAGAAATTATATTAATTAATACCGTTCTTAAATTGTAGCGTATGAGTTATTCGATAGAAAATTTTTGTCTAAAATTAGTAAAATGAGGCATCATTTGGTAAATATTATTTTTATTTGAAGCACTTTGTCTCCTTTTCGCTGCGGCACCTGGCGCACTTTTGCATTTCTGCCCTGCAGTGTGGCTGATTTTTGCATTATCACTACGAAATGAGAGAAATTAGTCTCTATTCCAGTTAGCTTTGAGAATATTTTGGCTCATTCATTACAGCTTTAACGGACTAAATGTGCACTTAAAGACAAGAGTATCCACTAGACATCATGGCATCATTACCGAAGATAGGTTCAGACGTAATGAAACTACTGGGTAAAATTTATTTTCCTAGATTTCATATTAAGAATTCATTTGCTTATGATGAAAATAATTTCATATAACTTTTGCATTAGAAATAATTCGAAAAAAATCTTATGTTGCATAAGATGAGATACTGTTGTCGTGACCTACTCCCCAATCCAAGAACATTTGGATCTCTTTATACGAAGACGTACAATTCACAGCTTCTATAAGCACATGACCAAGAACGATGGGTATTTTGGCCACAGTCTACTTAACAGGTGTAGAACGCAGGGACAAAACTTTCCCTGACTTAATGAATCCGACCGACAGATTTAACATAAAAGTTGTTTGAACTATCCGAAAACTAACTTATTTGTTGGTCGGATAATTGATTTATCAGACTTACATTTTACATTTTAGAGACAGCTCCTTATGTGGTCGAGTTGGACGTATACTCCGGCCGTCCGAATCCAATTGTGGCAGTTCACAACGAGGATGAAATGGCACCTTTCAAAGATCACCTTGCTTTTCAAGGCAGAATGACAAGGTGACACATGATTTAAACACTCCATCCACCAGAATGTATATTTCATAATCATGAATCCTATTTTCATTTGTTCTTTCATTCGGTCAATAATGATATGTGTTAATGATAAATATACTATATACATCAACGGTTTATTGTTCCATTAATAAGAGTATTTATAATACAGTACATAATAGTCATGCCTTACGAAAACGTTTCTTTTAGTCTCAGTGATTCATTGGGATACAGAGGTTTTAAAGTTCATAAGCGAACACCTTTGGTGATGGCAAGTCAGGCAGGACAAACTACAAAAACCGCTTCACAAATTGGGTCACACATGATGACAATCGGAAAGGGGACCAATGCTGAGCTCGAGAAGTTACTGCTTAAGAAATTCTCTGGCCTTGACGAAACCTTGATAACGCATATCACGACGGCTCAGCAACCTGTAAGTGAACAAAAGTGACTGGTCAACTGCTGGACAATATTTATAAAACAAATATACACACAAAATGGTAAATTGAAATGTGTGATGATACATACGTTTTCAAACAGTTCTTTTATATAAGTGCATGTTATTTTCGATGAAATGGCAATACTATATAGAAATAAAAACACCTAGATATAAAGTATATTATTTATGCATATGTCCTTTCTCATTAAGGTCGCAGTGACCCAAAAAACAACGCGGCATCCACTGCTTTCCCAGTAATTAAAATAATACGCTACTACACAAAGAGCGCTTTATATATACATATACGGTGTGTGTAGTAACGTTTTGTACCATATTGTCATATTCGCAATTTATCCGAAAGCTAAGTATGTCACAGAAAAGCCCTGCCTACTGGTAAACCGTTTTGAAAAGGGAATTATTTAAAAATCGAGAACAAAGAAATACTTTCCAATATAAAATAGAGATTGGTATCATTGACAAATAGTTTGGTTATCATGATCAGCAAGTAATGCAATATACCGTTTGAAACAGATGATTTGTTTTTTAGTTAATTATAATGATCATTATTTCACTTCCCGGTAAATAACCATTTAATTATGTTAAAATTTAAGTTAGGTATATATCCATCATTGCTCGCGGTGATCCTTTATAGTGTGTTCAATGAGGTATAACAAAAGTTTGGATGTCGCTGCTTGCATTTGTTAAAAAAAAATGAATATCACGATAAATGCATCAAACACGAGTCAACAACAATCAAATCAGATCATTTTGATTAAGTCAGTTGGTTCATCAATATGAAGAGTATTCTTAAGAATTCAATGTTTCAGTATTGCGGTTCATCGGTGTATGAAAACAGTTTGTCAGTGCACGGTTAGTACAGTTTGAAAGACTTCTATATAATCCGTGCTGTGCCCAACTGTTTTTATATAAAGTGAAATTCTCAAGTATAAATATTTATGTTTAAGATCTTTATTTCTAATAACCCAACTACAACGCTGAAAGATGAGTGAACGCTGACTGAACAGCGGCATAGTCAATGAAGTCACTTGTTTTTCTCGACGTCACATGCGTTTTAAATAATAAAACCCGTCATTTGACCAATGATCAACGTCTTTTTTTAAGATCACAGTTATTCCGAAGATATTGCGTTCATAATGCATATTTGAAATACCTTGCATACAACTCTCTTAACGCAATATTTTAACAATGCATTTATATTTTAGTACTCAATAGCTATACTCGATCGCCATATCATTGATACGAAACGAAATACTAAATTTTAGAAAGTAAATCGTTAAAAAGTACGTCAAAGAAAGTCCGAACCTCAGAGAAATAACCTCCATATTTTGTTTTGTTTTACTTACATCATCTACAAAAAAGTAAAGGGAAGCGAATGGTTAGGGGCAAGGTCTCTAGTTCATTATAAATCTATTTATCTTTTGAGTTTTATTTTACTTCATCTATGATTGATTCGCTGGCGTAAAGAAGTGATAAGATAATGTACGTGTGGACATTTTCGCATCTTATTTGGTTCCTCTTTCTTCAAATTAAATGATTGTTGCATTGATAATTGCATCTTACCGGATTATTAAAATTACGAAAGAACAACTGTTTCCGAGTTAGGTGTGAATATAAATTATTTCCTAAATCTTGACAGATATGATATCTATCATTGGGACAATAGTTTTCCAAACGATTGTGCGTGATCGCGTGCGTTGAATTGGTTTCACTTTTACATCAAACCACAGTTAAACACTGTTTTGTTTCATATCACACGTTGATGCATACCAATTACAACAGATCTAACGTTTACCTGATGACCGAAACCGTTTTGAATATTTGCCAAAGTATAAGTTTATTCAAAATGCATTGCCTGTTTTATACGTTTCAATTATCAACTCGAAAACAGTTATGTTGTATCAATGCACTTTTCACAAATATGTTCACGAAAATAACCTAATACCGATATTGTTTTAATGTATTGTTTTCGATTTTTTTTTAATGAAAATCAACCTCTACGTTGCGTTAGCTCCCCTTGAAGTTAAGAGGTTTAGATACTTTCAGAGGAAATACCGTGTGCTTTTTAATAATGGTTTATTTAACATACGTACAAGGTATTCAGGCGCTTAGTTAGGGCCAATTTGGGATTACGCAGATCGATGCATTGGGGGGGTAGGTGTGGGAGGGGTCGCCCCATCCCTTTCAAATTCGGGGTTTTGGGTATGTCAAAAATTAATTACGAAACTGCGTATTTTGAGTACAGTTATTTACGCGCCTGGTGTTATTCACAAGGAACGAACGTTACTAATGCAGTCGATGTAATATTTATTATCATTGATCGATGTAAAAACTTGAGCCTTTTCTAATGTTGAGTGTTAAACAATGGTTATTGTCAATAACATAGATACTAATTAATACTAGAATAACAACAATTAACAGCGTGTTTATCAAACTTCTTTCAGGTAAATGAGGATACTTGTTTATACAATGTTGATACATGTAAATGTTCAATACTAAATTTAATGGGACAAATCATAATGAAACAAGTATACATGCTATACATATAGTGTTCTTCTTCTGAGAGCATAGGTTTTCGCTGTGTACTTCTCTTACAGCCTTATTTTGTTTTTTTCAACGTCAGTAAGATTAGTGAAATGATCTTCAGAAAGATCAAGACACGTACAAGTTCTTGAATTAGTATATAGTTGGCATTTCAATACAAAATGACACTCATTCTCAAATTCATGTGCATTGTTCACCTACATACCGCCCAGTTGCTATTTTAAAGGTAATATTCCAATGCGTAACTGGGCCAGTAAAGAACGTTTATGTAATGGTTCCGGACTAGATGTTGTACATTGGAGAGATCATTTGGTAATTTGTCATTGAAATTGTATATAAGCCCCGTGTTTGACATTTTCTCGTCCACCTCGCATGACCAATTACAAGAACAAACTATTTTAAAGGGGATGGAGGTTGGTGGCGGTGGTCGCGGTCGTGACGTTGGTGTCGGCGGTGGTGGTCGTGACGTTGGTGTCGGTGGTGGCGGTCCCGGTATCGTAGTTGATCAAGATTTGTATCAGATGCCCGCTTATAACCCCTCGCCATGGAATGATGATGAACACGTACTCGAACACAACAACTGTTACAACTATGCGACAAACAAAGTGACAAACACTTTCGCACAGCCAGGTAAAACAGTAGTATATACCATATTAAAAGGGGTCGACAACAACAACTTTGCCAACCATGTTTTCTACATATAATGACTTTATTAGTATTTTATATATAAATATATTTACTTGATAAATCGTCTCATAACGCATGCTATGTTGGACCTTATAATATTTGCCTTTTACAGACAGTATTGGTTTATAGGCAATGTTTTGCTTGCAAAAATATATTTCGATGATTAGAAAATATCGATTTTGCGAACATTATATTCATGGTGCTAAGTAAGTCAAATGTTTTATATGTCTTCCCAAAATATCAGAGGCTTTGTTTCAGATAAATTATGACATATTTTTTTTGCTGTTAACTGAACTGCCATTTTCGCATTCAATATTGAACCAAGCATTGCTTCTTTTAGTTTCGATTATGTCTACAACCACCAATTGTACACTTCTATATCGATTAAAGTGAAGAGTGTTCGTGTAAGTCTACGAAATCATATTTAATTGCATAAACGTTGATTTTCAATTTCTCTTAGGACGTGCAAGTCACTATAAGCCCGTTGGTCCTATAAAAGCAGATGTCGTTCGTAAGGAATGTTACAGCGATGGTTACAAGAAACGACAAGATGGAGGACAGCCCTCTAAAAATCAAAACACTGGTCCCGTTGCCTTGGTATTCTGGCCAAATGCAGACGGTTCTATGCATGATTTTCACTTTTTCCGCATGGACAGCAATAAAATGTGGTCGCATAAGCCAGGTAGTACAAAAGTTAAAAATACTGATAACGCTAGACAACTCATCAATGACCCGCAAACGGCAGCCATTTCGCCATATGACTTTGTTTGTTACCTGGGAAACAACGCTAAAGTCAACATCAACTAACTGGAAATAGTGAAAACAAACAAAACAAGAGGATGTTCCTCAAGATTTTATTGTTTTTGTTTTATTTTAATATTCTGTAACTTTTTTATTGAGGTGTTTTTATGTAGTTATTGTAATTTAATAACGATTTGTACTCTTAATTCTTCAAAATGTTAGTTTAACATTCGTCTTCGAGCGGCTGGTCAAGCCCGTCCATATTTAGTGGCAATGCAATACAACAAGATAATCTGTCTTTCATCGACAGACATATCATGGTAACGTAACAACCAGCCAAATGCATTTGGTTTGGTAGTTCTATGTTTAGGACGCATTTGTTATTTGAAAAGTACGTCGGAAGAACTAATGTATTTTAAAGGGAATAACCAGCGATTTTGTACTACTTCTTAAATATTATAAACTTCTTGTATAAAAATTTACATGGAGTTATTTTTTGTACATAGGGTCAAATAAGGGAGAAAAACACAATATTTATTTGTCGGCACAGTGAATTATCTATGAATTTACTTATGTACTTTGGTATGTAGAGAAATATAATTATATATGTTAATCGTCGGACATTTTGGAAGTAGGCATAACTCTTTGGTTCACTATTACCGTGGTAAAATTGACAGGTAACATATTGCGTTCTCGAATACACAAAATTTGTCAATTTATGTTACCTGAAGAATCCTTAATTATGCCCGATATCAAAGGATATGTTGGTAGTGCTGACGATGAGAATAATTTAACACATTTATGTTGAAAAACCTCGCATAGAATTACCTGAGACAAAAAGAGTGATACAATATGTTTTTATCCACGTATGAATGTATGCACATGTTCATCATATTATTATCTAGTATAATAAACGGAGACAAAATTGAAATGTGTTTTCTATTTGACAAGCTATGATATATGTTATATTATGTATTTAAAAAAAATATTATTGTTTGTTTTTTTTGCAAATATCAAGATATACAAATTCAACATACACAAACAAACAAATGACATAAAATAACAATTGGGTTGGACTTCAAGTTATAGTTAAACCAGTTTATACCCTTCACAGCCGTCATTGTAAGTCAATGTCGTATGTATTTAAGATTCAACGTAATATAAGAAGAAGAAGCAATTTACAGATCTAACTTTTTGAGTATGGATAAGAGAAAATTGGTTGCCACCAAAAAAGTACATGTAATAACGTCACAGATCAAATATATATAACGTTTGGTTAATTGTATACACCTTTGGACTTCAGCAAAAAGCAAACATTTTTTAATTACAAAATATAACATACGATCAAGTATATGTTATAGAAACGTATTATTTGTTCATGGTGAAAACGCTTTGCAGTGAAAAAGTATTAATTGACGTGTTTGGTGTCAAAATATATCTAGATTATATCTAGATTGTATCTAGATTAAAGTGTCTTGTTTTTATTTAATTACATTTTTTTTCATATATATGGCGTACTTTATACACAATGATTTACGTGAAAGGGAAAACACTTCGTAGTTTGTTGAAAATATCTGAGAGAAAAATGCGCTTCCTTTTATACAGTCATGTGGGTAAATATACTTGCTTTGTCGTTTGAATCATATCTAATCAGCATCGACATTGTTGGTTTGGAAAACGCTAAAATGATGTATGTTTTCGCTAAAGCACATAATTGTTAAGGTCGCGTGTAATACGTCGAATAGGACGATCTTTGATTTAAAAGCAATGCAAAGAACAATGATTGATTAATTATGAAGGTCTAAAACTCTGTTCAAAAATAGAAAGACATCTATAATAATTCATGCAAAAGAGATACCAAAAACACGGACGTCAGGATTTAATCAACAGGCATTCAAATATTGTTGAAATAATTTCACAGCGCTCTATTCCTGAAATCAAATTGTATGGAGGTTATTATCATGTCTAGACAATTTATAAACTAAATGGATTTCGAACAAATGACATACGGAATTTAATTTTTAATAAGACAGTGGATTTTACGGCAAAAATTTAGGAAGTAAAGATAATATCTCGATCATGAAGGTCAATGTTATACGCTGAGAAAAACGCGTGCGTCGTGCGGTATATCATATGGTTTAACAATGTTTAAATCAGTTTTTTTGAGTTGCAACATGCCATCATTGTATAGTTAGTAATACAAGTAAATGAGACACTCGCATCGACAGACAGAACATGCAAATCACATCACTATAATGCATTAAACTATAACACAGTTCTCCGTTCTACATTCTGTTGATCTTGTCTAAACTATGCCATTATTTCGGCCAGTATTAACTTCATCGCCGCGGATATATATACAGTTTTGTCACCTGATATTTTTAAAAGTACTTATAACAGTTGTCTATGCGCTTACATTTTGACATTCTATTCCCAATGATATGGAGGCTCATTTCTGCCATGTTAAGATACAAAAATATGACAAATGGTGATTTCCATTCCTCATCTTCCGGAAGGCACTACAACAAATCATTTTCAGACATATGTACACTTATGTACCGTTCTAAGTCAAGACGTCCCGCATATCAACGGGGTATAAACCACATTTTCAACCGAATGTCTGCTTTCAAGAAAAGTTTTAACCCAACTTAAAAAGTTGTGCTGCCGTAGTACTTCGGTTTGGGGTTAGTGTCACTGTATTAAAGCTGCACTCTCACAGATATACCGTTTTGACAAGTTTTTTATTTTTTGTCTTGGAAAGAACAATATTTTGCGTAAATATCTGCAAACCGATAAATAAAGATTGCTGGCAAAAGATCGCAGATTTTCATATTTCCGTTCGAAAATTAATGTCTTATGGCTTAAACAGTTACTAACGGTTTAAGAAAAATGCATAAAACATCAATTTTTAACTAAAATTATATAGATATCGATCTATTTTTGTCATCAGTCTTATATAACTGGTTTCCATGCATTTTTGCAAAAATTTGCTCGTTTCAAAACAAAAAATAATAAAGTTATCAAAACGTTCAATCTGTGAGAGTGCAGCTTTAAGGTGTTCATGAATTCCAGAGATCTGATCAAGTGTCGCTGTAAACTAAGATTGTTCGTTTGTAGGTTTTAATCCTATCATTATTGCAAATTTAAAATGAATTATCTGGGCTTACTTATGAACACTCATTTTTTCCTAGGCTACCGGATTTCAAAAATATGAAAATACGCAATGTTGTGTTGCGAAATTACAAAAAGTTGTTGTTGTTTTCAAAAATACTACAATATGCTTAGTGAAAGGTCGAACATACGACTCTACATAAATAAATAATTTCTCTAAGACTCGTACATTGTCGTGAAATCATATCAGGGGGCGCATCGATCGGTGTACTCACAACATTTATGAATGATTCTTTTGAAGCAAAGCTTGCATCGACTGACAAGTTTTGCTCGCATTTCGGGTAAACTATATAATTGTTTGTCGTAATTAAGGTACAAAGTTGCCCCCTCTAACGCCAAATCCTGAACCACCTCTTTTGTATAGTTTCTGCTTCTATATTGTTCAATGTACAAGGCCGAAAAAGTATTTGCAAACTATATTTCGGTTTAAATGTTACATATTCTATATCTACATATAACACATCTTTTAAAAGGTTAATAATGCCTTTAAATTCACATAATAAAGTAACAGACATATTAAACACAATTTATAAGCGCGAAATTTCAGGGTTGTCATTTCTTATAGAAATATGATACCACCTGATAATAGAAAATAAACATAATTATCGTGAATGACATACAGGTAGATACATTTCATATATAAATTATTATCATTCAGGATGTAAGGAAACTGGAGCAGTGTATTATTTAATTAAAACAGTTGTGAACAGTTTTTACACTCAATTGAGCAATGTAGGACCTTATTATTCCCAGATCATATTTTTCACAGATCTGGAAAAAATAGGATCCTATTCTTCACAGTTTCAAACTGTGACATATATGATTGACCAAAATGGTGGTAAGCAAGAGAAACATATTCTTCACAGATTTTGTCGATGACATTGCTGTTTGATAAATTTGATATTAAAAATGTAATAATAAAAAGAAATAAAAAATAATTAATGTAAAAGATTAATAAAATAATAATACAAGTTGTTATTATTATAATAATAGTAATAGCAAGAAAAAAGTAATAATAATAATAATAATAATAATAATAATAATAAAATAATAATAATAATAATAATAATAATAATAATAATAACAACAACACCAACACATATTCTAAAAACAACGCCATATACAAAAACAATAAAACATATTCTTACAACAACAATAATAACAACAACAACACCACCAATTCTTAAAACTAAAATTTTCTCTATATATATCTTGGTCGCATTGTGTCCCCGAGGGTGAATTGTTACACTATCGTAAATGCTCGACCATATAAGGCAAGATCGGAACAGAACTATCTTTAAACCAAAGCTCTTTAAGCTCTGCGTTATTCACTGCTTGCTTGCCTGAAATTTAGTCGTTGAAAGCGTTGCAAATACTTTTTCCAGTACATCTGTCTATGCCAACACAACCCACGACAACAAACACGAGGCCATCTACCTTTACTAGGCATACACCAACTATTACGGTGCCAACAAGAACCAATATTATTCCTACTTATACCACTAATACCCGTACAGCAACATACAAACATAAATAAAATAAAACAACTATCTCTACAACAACCGCCACTGCGCCTACAACTGCAGCAAACTAACAGCAACAACAACACCAAAAAACGACAACAACTTAATCAACGATAATGTATTACTAGAATAAATACGCCTACATGTATGTCAACAAAATATATCTGCAATACTGGAAATAGCAATCTGTGACATATGTGACTCAGATGTAAAATTTACTTTTTTTGTTAAAAATAATGATGCAATTTCTGACCTGTGAGCAATGTGATTTCGAGGTACATAAAAAACCGGCTTCGGTCACAAATTTCCCAGGAGCTGTGACGTATATGTTCGAAATGTGTGACAAATAAGTTCTTATTTTTCCCAGTTGTAAAGAATAGGATCCTATTTTTCCCAGGTGGGAAGAATATGATCTAGGAAAGATAAGGTCTTACAGAGCTACATTATAGTGACAATTTAGTTAAACAATTTCATAGATTTAACAAGATGTTTATAATTCTGTAGAATAAGATAAACGTTTACAATTTTAAGATATTCAATATATACATTTTTATCAAATACGTTAAGAAGAAATACTTTGAGTTCGAGTTTTTAAGGATTTTGTTTGTAACCGGTGCTCCATTTTGCATGCTGTACACAAAACACTAAACATGGGAATCTGACTACTTAAAGGTATTCTCATTAAAAAACGCCGTAAATAAATGTTTCAAACATATACTTTTCAAGTTTACTAAAGAGGTTCGATGATCACTAATAAATCTGACAAAATAACCCAAATGTTCAGGAAACCCATTGCGAAATACCAATGAAACATATCTTATAGAGGTAATAGTATAGATGTCAGCAATTCACTCATATCACTATATTTGATTGTTTGTTTGAACTGGTAATTGGATATATTTACTGCCGGTGAACTTTCAAGGTTACAAACATGATGCAGTGGTATTTCGGTGGGAATGAAGATGAGCCTTGACAAATTAATGCTCATATCGAAATTCTGATATTTTATAAAGAGGTATACATAATGTAAAATGAATCTGTACCATAAAGCAATGAAGTAATCATATTTTATTATTCGTTATAAGCGAGCCTTTGAATTTTGATAGTATCTAGCTAAAGGTTGATGTCATTACGAATTTATTATTAAACTGAGGTAGCATAAAGAATTCAATATTTACTTCGATTTTATTAAGTCTCAAATCAGCAAAAAATAACGTATTGAAAATAAGGTATACCGTTTATATATACTATACAGTATATGTATATTTGTTATAATTTACTTGTTCGCCAAAAATCAAAACATAAGACATTACATACTTCATGAATTCGATCACATGTCATGATGGCCTATTTCAAATATGTATTGTTTGTTTTATTCATTTAATACACTTTCCTCTTCTTCTTCTTCTTCTTTATATTGAATGTCTCTCATATTAACAGTGAGATAGAAATCGTAGCACGCTACTTCACTTTGTAAATGGGGTACGCAAATGTTTGTTTATAATGTTCTCATAGTAGAGACAAAAAAAGAAACACGTACAACAGAAGAAGAAAAATGATCTAAAAATGCCAATACTAATCAAGTCCCTTTCACCCCGAGAAAAACACCTTCCTATCGCAGCTTTTCTAAAGGCAGTGGTGTGTCCATTTCTTGCGGACACTTGCAACTTTGTTAAGGGCTCGTTGTACAAGTCATCATTCGTCCGTTCTTAATACCCGTCTCGGTAAATCATCCGCGGTAAATAATCGGCGTCTTGTCGTTTTACTTCTACATAGCTAGCGCTAGCCTTTCCCTGTACATTGAAACAATGCTATGGAATAAGAAACAAGGGCATGCTTCGATATATTAGACCTTGCAGCTTGTGTCCCACACCAAGAAAAAAATAAGCAGTTAATTATGAGGTTTAATTTATGAACATTAATCAATACAAAGTGGGTTGGAGAAGCCAAAAATTACAACGTTGCAAAGTTTCTTATTTCATATAGTATTTGGAGTACCCGATTTTTTCAAAGGTAACATAAATATGTTCACGTTTTGATGTGTTAAGGAGTAAGCCAAATTGTACACAGAATTTTTTTATCAGCCATTTGTTGAAATTCCGTTTGAGTTAAAAAGGGACATCATAAATATGAATATGTTTATCTGCCAGACTATTCAACCAGATATGTCTAGTACATGGGTGCGAAACAGTGGCTCCAGCTCTTTTGGGAGCTGTGTATAACATAGAGCCAATAACACTTCTGAGCTAGAGCATAATAATGCGTTAAGAAACAAAAACGCATTTACACGACATATATCTCATTTTTAAGAGTAATGTCATACTTAGTGGTCACTGACGCCAGATAGAGAGTTCATAACTGTGTCTCTGCTATTAATGGTATTTCAGTCAAACTTCACAGTCTTGTTAATTATCTCTCTTGTTTTGCCACAGGACAATAATACCTCAAGCACATTTGTCGCAGTTGCTTTTGTAGTTTTTTGCACATTTTATTTCACTAAACATCAACACGTATAACAATCCGACTTACGGTTTAGTTATGGGCGTGTAGCTAGCTACTCGATTAAATCATATGCGTGCATGTTATTTCCAAGTAACTGAAGGTGACGTGCTTAAGTAATAAAAAAAACTATTGGGATTTAAAAGATAAAGAACAAATTACTATTGTGTTATTTATAATATGTTGCGTTAGAAGGGCATTTCCCAAAGAAAATCAATGCATACCATCGGACACACGGAACGTGATATTTAAGAATATAAATACGAGCGAATGATTTCGTTTAAAATAAAAGAAAATAACTAATACAATAGTATCTATGTAAATTTCCGCACATAGAACTTATAACTGTACAAGTACGGGGAAAATACTAAAAAATGTATGCTCAAGGTTTAGCTCATTGTGTGAATTCCAAGTTTAGCCAGGGCCCATTTTACCAATAATCTGGTTAATCTATTCGTAATATACCAAAAATGGGAAGACATTAGAATAAGAAAAGTTAACTTTTTATTGCGCCCCTACCCCAAAAATTCCGACACATCAGACGTTGCTTCGGTGTCATTGGTTATGAAAGAGGTACATGTTTTTTATGGTAAAATTTAAGGCACCAAGCCTATTGTTTTCGGAATAGTTTTCACTGTGGTAAAGATAGTTGTGTTTCGGCAACTGATGGACGTAACAAGCATAACCATGTATGGTAAACATAGCCATCTTTATTTAATACTCTTTCCGGAAGGGTTAAATCTTTATCTTACTTCGGGCGTAAAACATACTCGACAGCGCCATCACTACTCGAGAGCGCCGTCAGTAGAGCAACAACGCCGACACTTTTATAATTATGTGCATATTTACTTTTTCAGAAGTGCTTATTAGTTGTGTTGTGTTCCGGTGTAAGCAATATACATAACAGTTATATATGCATGCGCCAGAAAGTTCTTTCGGTATATGAAAGCAACGAAGTGTACTTGAAATGCAAGCAGATCTCAAAATATTCACAAGTCCGATTTGGGAGGAAAAGCTCTTGGCACCACAGTTTGCACAATTTTGAAACGAAATCGTACCTAAATGTCGGCGTATGATCATAAGTGAGATTTTAACTTGTTAATACGCCACTCATGAAAAATATTGCCTTCTGTGTTCACTCAGTGAAAAAGTTTCTATCATACACCGAAATTGAACAAATATCGTCTATTTACTGCATGCCTTACTGAACGATGCACAATATCAATATATGGCTTATGAAGAGCTTATCTAACCTCGCCATGGGTTATTAGCATATAGAGTATGTGTCTATTTAATAAAGTAAACGATTTTACCTTATTATGCAGCATTCCTGCCTGCAAATGATCATACAGTTTTGGCAGTTTCGCTGTCTACTTCCCGAGCTATAGTTGTTATTCTTGGTGTGGCTGTTGTTGTCTATCTCGTGACCAAAAGGTAATTTATATGAACAGTTATCTGCATTGTATATAGTTGTTATTCTTCTTGTGGCTGTTGTTGTCTATCTCGTGACCAAAAGGCAATTTATATCAACAGTTAACTGTGATGTATATCACACTATAATATTGGCTTGTATAGTTTTTTTTGCAACTGGCATTTCACTAGGATAGCCTCAACACTTTTTAAGTTAAACAATCTTTAATTGATTTTATCGTTAACATTTTAACAGAATATATTAACGTGTATTTTCCATATCAAAATGAATGACCACTCTCACCCTTACTCATTTGATTAATGTCTCTCCAAAATTAGACAAATATAGTAAAACACGTAGTACGTATAAAGCGTTCTTGTTCTATTTTGTGCAGATAACCATTCCACTTATAGCCTACACAACAAGCTATCCAGCTTGCTTTGATTCGACTGAGATTTATTGCAGCTTTGACATCTAACTTCATCAAACGATGTCCTTTTTTCTTAATGTTAAGGTCCTGTAGTTTCCATTCTTTACATGCTGTAGTCTACATGCGTGTCGCAAGCTTTTCGGTTTAATCATCGAACATAAATTGCTGAATCGTAAAGAAATTATACCGGTAAATTCAATACAAGGCCTTGTTGTGAAATTTCACGGTGATGATGCATAGCGGGTTTCATCAACATTCGGCTTTTGTGGGTTCTATCCGCCTCCGATGCGGAATATATCCAAAAATATCGTGGCAAAGTTGGATACAGCTCAGTTAAGTTTCGATTATTCACTATTATCTTATTTCTTTTTAGAAAATAATCTTTGTTTTAAAAAACAGATTATAGGGGAAATCTAAATTACTTGGTATTTAAGATTGGTCGTTTTACGATCGTGTCAAACAAACGAACCAATTCAAGATATTTCATATGAAAAACGTAGGCTACGAGAAGAAACCTTCACAAGGCAACGGAATCTATCCATTACGGTGATCGGATTCTATTGATATTTGTTCGTGTGGATGCTATTGTTTTTGAGTCTATGAACACATTAATACTAGAGAAACTTCTGTAAATTTCAATATGGTATACTCCGATACACTGGACTAAATGTTGAGCTTAAATGAGGACAAAAAGAAAAATCGGTGGTTATGGCATCGGTCTTAGAAAGGAAGGGAGATTTCTTTAGTTAAAATTCCCTAAAAAAATTAATATAAGTTTTTTCCGAGTTTATACTTTCTTCAGAAACTAATTCTTTTCTCATCGGTGGCGGCGTTGCTAGGTAGGATCGGGTTGCCCTTAACACAAGCATTATTTTCTGGCCTAAGTTTTGTATTGAGAAATGTATATTAAGTAAGATACAATCAATGTTCATTGTTGTTGAAAACATGGTATGATTTGGATATGTATGTAAACATGGTAGCTGTAAATATATAATCTGCCTTGTCCTCACCACTCAGAACTCCTCGGCCATTTTGTATCGAAAACAACCTCGGATGTAAATGGACGGTTTACAATGTAAGAAATCTGTACACTTTAACTACGCTGCAAGTAGATCGTGTAGTAATTTTAATTTAGCAGTTAAACTTAATGACTTAACTCATGGGGATCTTAATCATGTTTGCAATAATACACTTCACTGGCAATCGATTGAAAATTAGGTATACAAATACACGTTATAACACTAAATTTGATATATAATATTATTCAAAAATTTACGAACTACCTCATACATGAGTAATGTTCCGGCATACATCCGAGGTTTTTTTCGACTAAAGGAATTCTGAATGTGTCCTAACATGTATAAAAACAGTCAGAAACAGAGGAGATAAGTTAAAACCGTGAGAAACAAGGGAGATAGGTTAAAAAGAGATTCGTAACAGTGAAATTATACTTATAACGTATGTTTAACCTAGGGAGTATTGGAATGTAGAAAATGTTAATAGCATTTTGGACTAATTGTTTAGAAGACTAACAACAAATGCTTAGCTGTTTTTAGCGAGAAATCTTCTTTTGAGTTTATGATGGTCTGCCTAATATTAGATGTACACTGGCTTGACCCCACCGCATCCCCCGGTATGACTTTAACAAATTTTGAAGCCGAAAGGGAAAATTATTCCACATCGGTTGATGGGGTTTATGACAAAAAAAAATGATTTTGTAGCCAAAATGCTGTGAGATCCGCGATAAATGACATATATAGTGGTCCCAAGGCGGTGACCGTTGGACAGTTCCTGATAGGACCACACCGCTGGTCTTCGTCGAGGCTTCTAAATAACTCACTGAATAAAACTAATTAATGACTAAATGGAAATATGACGGTTGTTTTCGTTATGTGGGAATTTTACAAATCTGTGTATATATATCTGTAAAATTAAATGGAAAAAAGAGCAAATGGCAGAAATGTCACGATTTGTTTAACTTTTTTAGAAAAGTTGGAAACATGTTCAACAATTGTTTCCCACTTTCATCGCTGACATTGCCCTAGAATAGTTCTCTTTGTGATTTTCTCGAAGGTCATTCTGGATTCTTTGGGTTGCTCACGGGGAGCTAGTGGTTTGTGTCATTAGAAACACATGAAGAAGTAATTTATGACGAATCAAAGTTGTTTTTTCACTCATGTTTTTTTTCTTCTTTGAGAAAGAATGGATTCTTCTTTTTCGACCGAAAAAAAAAATAACATAAAGAAAACAAATATCAAATATCAGATAGAATCTTGTGCGAGTGACAAATTATAATGGTGCCGAAATTTCTATGTAACTGCTTATGGCAGATAGAGTCAAGCGATGACTTAAAATCCATTTTATATCAGGTAGATTTTAAACAAATGAAAAGAAATCCTACCTGTATACGTTCTTTGAACAGAATGTGAATAACTGGAAGTATTTAAATGTTACGGTTTCAATTGCATGGTATATGGTTTCAAAATCTTGACTGCTGTTTTGTATTTATTCGTTTTTATGAATAAAACATACGGTGCTTTGATTTTTTTAGTTAATTTATCGAGAGTTAATTAAATTGTTCTTTAGGTGTCAAATCACAATCATACTTAACACATTGTTCAATGTAAATATGGCGGATAGATTGTCGTCGGATAGAACCCACAATTACCGAATGTACTCGGAAAGAAGCCGCTATGCATCAACACTGTGATTTGGTTTTGCGTTAAGATCGGACGGCACTGTCATGGGTAATCTGTGAGTTTTATTATGAAGATAATCTTCTGTCGAATTCTTACACCTTGCCAATAAACTTTCAGGCCAATGGACCGAATCTGGACATCCATCAAGAATAATTCGAAGGAAGAGTTTTATTCATGCCTTCTAGCTATCAAGAACGAGCGCATTGATTACAATGCTATATACAGGATTGTTCCTTTCTGTGTACTGTTTAACAGACCTAATTTAATAAAAGTGTTCTTCACGGAGTTTAAAACAGCGCTTGGTGTTTCTTTGTACGAGTCGTCGGTTAGGAATCAAATTCCTCTGCAAACTTTGATTCGTCTTGCAACAATATTTGGTTACCAGGAGTGCAGCTCGGAAATAACATTGATGCATTCACACATTTCTGCAATAAAACCTAAACGGAGCCTCGGCCATCTTGATTCAGTCGACATCCTTTCATTGGAAAGTAAAGAGAACGAAGATTTTCAACTATTTGAATCTGTCCTTATAATTGGCGAAAATGAGGAGGTCCCAGCAAGCGTTATAGCAGACCATTTTAAGATCCTGCAACAAAATGGTAGAAACATAAATGCTTTAAGGTACGATTTAATTTTGTCAAGAGTCGCAGTACGGTTATTTCATTATCGGAGCCTCGACCGTTTTGATTCAGTCGATATTCGTTCATGGGATTGTGAAGAAGCCGACGAGTTTCACTTGTTTGAATCTCACCTTATAGACAGCAAAAATGAGGAGGATATAGCAGACTATTTGCAGATCCTGCGTCAATATGGTAGAGACAAAAATACTTCAGGACGCGACTCGATTTTGTTAAGTATTACAGCACGGGCAAGACGATTTCCTGAAATGTTTACCATAGCACTTATGTGCGGGGCAGATATCAATCTGAAAGTAAGTAAGCAAACAGTATTCTTTCATTTGTACGATAATTTACAGGAAGTTTACCACATAATAAACAAGTCACCAGAAATGTCTGCAAAGTTTCTTAAAGCATGCCTGTATGAGAATCCAACGTTAGACTTTAAGAATAAAGAAAATGTCTTTAGGCGGGCATTGAATCGCGACTTGTGGGAAGCTCTTGACAAAGAACAACAAAACATTGAACTTATTGCTCCAATCTCATTTGCTGCGCTAATGTTTGAAGCAGGAGTGGACTATCCTGTTCACAAAATGAATTGTCCAATCTTTCTTGATGAGACATTTCAGTACTACGAAGGAAGGATACCAAGACTTACGAGCTACATAGTATTTGGTGATCAGAATGGTAAGGAAAACTGTATAGAGTTCATTGTCAATTTATTGCGCCGTTGTTGTATGCCGCGATCCTTGAAGGACCTGTGCAAGTTGAGATTGAGGCGTGAGTACCCGGGCAGAGGTATTCACAAGACAATAAATCGACTCCATTTACCCGCCTCTGTTAGAGACTTCATTCTTATGGAAGGGTTCAATACCCTCAATATGGAAATCATATCGTGAATATAACTTCCGGTCTTGGTTAGAGATAAGATATTTATAGAAGAAAATCTTTACCTGACAACTCAGCGTTAGACACTTTTTAAATGTGTTTCAATGCCCTGAATATACAAATGATGTTGTAAAATTACTTGCCGACTAACTAGAACAATTAAGGTTAGAGATATTTGTGTATGACATAATTCTTACTCGTGAAATAAAAATTCTGAACCCTAGACATTATTTGGAAAGGCGACATATTGATTCCACCGCGTATAATGTCCACATCGCCTGGCGGTTGTAAGTATCAATCGTAAGTGAAAATGTTGATATAAAACAGAACTGAACAGAAGTTATTACACGTAAACTATACAGTTCTTTGTGTTTCATATACATATTAAATATATTACAATTACAATTATGCAATGTGGTGTGAAATATTAAATCAATAGTATAATCAATCTTTGTTTAAGGATGAACTGGAATTGTAAATCACAAATCTATCAAACTATTATAGTATACAATAAAATAACCAATAGTTTGCTTTTTATATACTAATATATGTTGGAACAAATGATATTCAACTGATCAATTTCTAACATTAAAACATTGTCTAACATTGTATATATAAACATAAATGGTATCACATAGTTACAAATGTTAACAAAGCATACAACTGCTTGAGATAAATATGTGTATCAAGGCTTATAATGATAGATTCATTTATGTAGTAGAACGCACCTTAAATGCTTCCGATATATATTTGTTTAACATAAATGTTTCAGATGTGTTTTGTGTATTAAACAGTTGCACAAGTTTAAACATTCAAGGTCTAATTCTATAATAACATTATGTCTTAATTGGACATAAGGTGTACACTTAAATATAAAATGAAATTTGTCTCCTATTTCGTTCGAATCATATACTTGCCAAAGACGTAAGTGGCACTCTAATCTATCATCTGCCAGTATGAATTCCATATATGTAATAATAGATGAAACAAAGGCATCAAATAATTGCAAAGCTACGCTAGGTTTACATCCATACATTTTTAGATTTGACAACAATGTGTTTACTGCTTTTAAACCTTTACCATATAATGTTTGGGTATTAAGGTCAAAATTACCACTATAATATAAAGTTACTCCTATTTATTTAAACTCATTTACAATGTTACCATCTTCGTTTGCATACTCCCGGCCATTTTTCTTATGTCAAAAAGTAACTCTGTAATAGTATTTTTCGTGTTGTAAATTCATTCAGAATTCATTAAACAACAAATTTTCGTGCACGAATGTAAATGTTATTTCTTGTGACTATTCAAAACAATATGTTCTATCTCGCTGGTGCTAATATTCACATAGATTAGTGAAATAGGTCATTATCAAAAAGGAATCATATTTCTTAGAATCCTGATGATCAAATTGCGTCCATTTGAAAGGTTCTCTATGGTAACGATCGTGATGATGATGAAACACGAAATTGTATGATATGTTTGAACTTGTACCTATGATTTCAATTGTTTTATTGACAAGACGATGACAGAGTATTAGAATAGTTATAAATGAATTTGCACATATTTCGTTCCGATAGCAAACGGTCGAAATGGACTAAAAAATGGGAGAAATCATTTTCATTAATACACAATAAATTTAATATTATCTTTAAGTATCAAGATAATTAAGCGTCTTGCGTAAATTGTTTCCTTTTTGCAGATACGAAGTATGTGCAGGTATTATGTAATGTTGTGGAACCATATCAGTAGACGAACAAAAACGAAATCTTAAGGAGGTTGCAAAATGCTAGTTTTACATAAATGTGTAGTTAGTAGTTACGTGTATAAGACATTTTTGTTTTTGAATGTTTTTTAAATATACTTTGTCACTTTTTTAGTTTGTCAAAGTTTTTTTTTTTTTTTTTTTTTGCTTGTAATATAAAAAAATGTTCGATACATTGAAATCAGTAATCACTAGAACTATAATAAAATGATGTATCGCTAGATGTGTTTTATCGTTTAAGTGTTGCCGAAAAACGCCATAACGCTATTGACACTTGAACAAATATCACAATTATTTATATATTATAGTAATTGTAAGGTGTCTGTGCAAAAAAAATATATAACTGAAGATATCCCTTTAAGCACTGATTTGCCCTTTAAGCGCTGATTTGCCCTTTAAGCGCTGATTTGCCCTTTAAGCGCTGATTTGCCCTTTAAGTGTTGATTTGCCCTTTAAGCGCTGATTTGCCCTTTAAGCGCTGATTTGCCCTTTAAGTGCTGATTTGCCCTTTAAGTGCTGATTTGCCCTTTAAGCACTGATTTCCCTTAAAGCATTGATTTGCCCTTTAAGCGCTGATTTGCCCTTTAAGTGCTGATTTGCCCTTTTAAGTGCTGATTTGCACTTTAAGCACTGATTTGCCCTTAAAGCATTGATTTGCCCTTTAAGCGCTGATTTGCCCTTTAAGTGCTGATTTGCCCTTTAAGCGCTGATTTGCCCTTTAAGTGCTGATTTGCCCTTTAAGTGCTGATTTGCCCTTTAAGTGCTGATTTGCCCTTTAAGCACTGATTTCCCTTAAAGCATTGATTTGCCCTTTAAGTGCTGATTTGCCCTTTTAAGTGCTGATTTGCCCTTTAAGCACTGATTTGCCCTTAAAGCATTGATTTGCCCTTTAAGCGCTGATTTGCCCTTTAAGTGCTGATTTGCCCTTTAAGCACTGATTTGCCCTTAAAGCATTGATTTGCCCTTTAAGCGCTGATTTGCCCTTTAAGTGCGGATTTGCCCTTAAAGCATTAATTTGCCCTTTAAGTGCTGATTTGCCCTTTAAGTGCTGATTTATTTTAAATGTTGATATCAATAAGACAAAAAAGGGAACTGGAATTTCATTTGTTATTTATAAGTCATTGACCAACAAATTACAACACAGAGTGAATTCAATGCTTTATCGTAAATGTGTCCACTGTTGTTCATATGTAATACTTTTCTTTGATTTAAAAAATGTCAGTTATTTTCTATTTCGTGTTTGTATTCAAGAAAGTATGTTTTATTTTGTTGATGTTAATTTTCATAATTTATACATACCTGTAAAAAAGTCATCACAATAGAACATAACTTTCTTCCTTTTCCTTAGTGACCTTCTCCAGTACGCTCTATGATAAAAAATAAATAGTATTGTGTGTGTGTGTGTTTTACTTTTCCCTCTTGTTTTATGGACAAGACTATGACAGAAGTTTATTTATATTCATGGCACGTGCTAGAATAAAAAATCGCCATATATACATTTGAGGCTGTTTCATTCCGATTACGAAATTGAAATGTTGTATTAAGTAGGGATGGCAACGAGTACCCGAGTACTCGATCGAACGTCCGAGTACTCGAGTACCAAATCACTACTCGAGTACTCGGATAAAATCTATAAAAATCACAAAATACACGATTTACAGACAAAGTAACAGATCTGGTTAGTTGCCAAAGGACAATTTACGGTCCCTCTAATCCCCGCTGTGTACACAATTGACCCTAATAATTTAGTTGATAGTTGCAAACTGTCAGCAAAGGGCCCCTTTTTCCAATTAGCACTAATGTCAGTTAGCGAAGTTTTGATAGCGGAACTTTCAACTTCACAATTCTATTGTTTACCGATTAGAGTCCTTTTACCAAACAATGGACGCTGACGAGCGAACGAGTAGCCACCGTTACGAGCATTGATTTCTTAATGGGCAACGATTATTACAATTGACCTTACGACAGCGGCTTCTAAGCCACGCCCCCTGATATCAAGGGAGCGAACTCTGTCTATGTCCGTCAAACAAACGAGGAAGTAATGGCGTCTCGTGTCGTTTCGCTTTCCGATATTCCTGACAAATTATCATAAATGTGAAATTACAATGCGAAAAAAATAGAAGTCAAAGGAATTTGTCACTGGCTGCTACATCGGAAGGCTCGATATATCTTTAGAAAATGACGATATCTAACATTTACGGGGTGAAATCTATCCAAGTCAGAGAAAATCGGATAGCCGCCATGTTGTCAATATTGACATCGATACAAAGGAAAAGCGTGTGTGTGACGCATACTGTACATGCAAACAAGGGTAAGTTTAACTTTTAATAACACCGGTCCTTCTTACAGTATTGTTGAAACACAGATTAAATCATCGCACAATATGAGTAAATCATAAATGGCCCGAATGGGGAACCCGGAAGTGACATTAAATAACAGTTACATGCCAGCTATACAGTATAATCTTGTATTCTATAGTATGAGCAGAAATGGTTTATTGGGGTTATGCATAAAAAGTTTCAGTTCTAAGCGATTGAAAACTCTCCTTTATGAATAATAATGTAATAGTTGACAAGTGACAATCGTGGGTGATACCAATCTGTAACTTTTGCATTGCTCAAACATTCACATGCTTTGATTTTTGTTCTTACAGAAATTGTGGAACATGTTCACACACTCTGGCTGTAAAAGTAGACCTGGGAGGAAAAGTGCCCCCGGTGTGGGGCTCGAACTCACAACCACCAGAACCGCCCGGCACTCTAACCAACTAAGCTGACCGGGCAGCTGGTTCTAACCCACACACACTACCCTCCCCCCATTTACCGGTTTAGGCTGGTGGAGGGTCTCCTGCTATTTACCGTTGACACCATTAAAGTATTCTGATTGATGGAGATAAGGAAGTCCCCTTATTATTGTCTTCAACAAGCCTACCGCCACAGGGGACCTAGCATAAGACCGGAAACCGCCCCGCCCCCCCACACACATGATATTTGCCAGTCCAGGCAATGTCAACCGCAAGAGAAAACCAGTGATGACAAGTTTTACAAATAATCGGTAGGACCTATTTTAAAGCTTTTTATAATATTTAGTTTTACTTTGCTACATACAAAAGTAATGGACTATTTGTTCAGAGAAAAACAACAACCACAAAACATTAGCTATTATCTTGTCAATATTTCATTATGATATACATGTAGAAAGCAAACATCAAAGGCAGTAGCATTTACAGCTAGTATTAAAATATTTAACAATACATGTAACTGATTTATTTTAATATTGGCATCTTTTATTTATTTCAGGAAAGTGTGGTCTTTTGAAGAGAGTTCTTGAAGTTGTTCAGCATGTTGTTTTGATGGATTCTTGGAAGGATGTACCTCAATGATGTTAGCTTCAGTTCTGGAGTATAACACCAGTTGTTGCATATTTAATATCAGATTTATTAAATACATTGTTGTTTTGCAAACATTACTTAAACTTTGATATTTCTTTGGTGTTTATGTATGATATTGTAGGTGAATATCTCTTTATTGCAATGGCAAATATATTTTAAAATATATAGCATTAGCAGAAGTTATTTTTCACTGTTAAAGCTGCACTTTCACAGATTGATCACTTTGACAACTTACACAGGATTCGATTGCATTTATCATATTTTGGCTCGGAGAAGTTTGCTTTGTGATTTATATATTGGGTCTTAATTTAATGAATGCCAAAATAAGCCGATTCTGAGACAAAAAGTGTCAAACTAGAATTCTGTGAGAGTGCAACTTAAAGAATACTGTTAATCGAGTGTGCATGTGATCCGGACTCTGAACATTGGATGAACTATCATTAAATATTGTAGATTTACGTAAATGGCCCAAAATATAAGAATAACAATGAAAATATGTACATGTTTGACTTGTTCTTTATTCATAATAAGTCTTAAGTCTTTACAGCACATGTTTGGCAGAATCAAGTTCTAATGAACATAATAATTGATTTAAATGTACAGTGAAATAAATTGTTTTACTGGTATACAGAAAATAATACCTTAACGATTCAGACCGATCTGTTCTCGTTTTGTTTTGGTGGCTCAAATATTTATCTGAGTTTTGGAGGAGGCCTACCTGGTGTGAGCTGGTCAAATACAGTAGCTGCTTGAGGGTCAGGGTTTTCTTGATTGGATTTCCCGTCGACAAAGTGCTGATATGAAAATAAGAAATCTATGAAATGTGTCGGAATGACAGCTCCAAAAGCCATTGTTTACATAGGAACCATACGAGTAGATGAGATTCGGAAGCATGCGATGGTTCGGACAAAAATTTAGTTGTACGATATTTCCTGATTTACTTTGAAAGCAAAGCAGTTTATAAAAACTACATAACGGTATCAACAAAAATACCTCTATCTTGAATGAAATCAATCGTGTCCATGTTGAACCGGATATTAAATGGCCATTAATGCCGATTTGACAACACAAGCCAAAGCATAAATGTACGATGTTTATAGTTTAAAAATAGTAACACTTATTTAGGTCATGCACGGACAATTTCAGTATCAAATAAATTTTGAGTGGATTGAAATAAGTAGTTTTGTTCAAAAAAATACTTTTGTACAGACGTATAGATGTTTCGCCTTTGAACGATGTTTCAAAATTTCCAAGTTCAGCTGTTGATGAGGTCTTCCACAGAGTCTGATACAGCACTTGCATTTTTCTAAATAACTCGCTGGTTTCGAATACGGAACGAATTGGAAGCCATCGTTAGTCGGCCTGGCTACCTTGTATCCGAATTACAAGTGCCATGACAACACCTTTTTACCATAATACTTAAAAAGGCGAGGAATTGCCAGCGCATGTATATGACGGACTCTGGTCAGTTTGACGGACAAAATGGCGGATAGCAACACGGCTTATCAGCCCTACATTCTGATTGGCTGATAGGACCTGTCAATCAAATCCTGTCGTAAGGTCAATTGATTGGTTGATATCTTAAATGAAGAATTATGAATATTAATGAGGTAAACAACAATAATACAGTACGAAGTATTTCGTTTTTTGTTCTTATGTATTAATTTTCGTTCATTGTAATTCTGATTGATGTTCATTATAAATCTCGACTATCTAGACGCTCGAATAAAATCCGGGTTAAACTTTCAAGCTATATTGTAGCTAATTTGCAGTGCATACTTATATATAAAATCATTAAAGTGAAATGAAAAAGACAAAATTAAAAGCATGAAACAGCATTTGTTTTCCTTTTATATAATTTTCTGTTAAAGTAAATAATGAAAGTCTAATTTAACGATGACAATGACCAGTAATACGACCAACGCACAATATACGCCATGAACGGTACATGTATACACGATCTTTCCAAAAAACAAAATCATATTTTCCGAGTTATCGAGTACCCGAGTACTCGATCGAAAGATTGTCCGAGTACTCGAGTACCAATTTTACTACTCGTTGCAATCCCTAGTATTAAGACATCGGAAGAAAAGATTAATATCAATACACAATAACTTTAAATGTATTTTATTTAACATACAAATGCAATACATCAAACATTTTGCAAATATCAACATAAGATTTGCAGCCCCTAGCGTACAATTTATTTCCGTAAGCAGCAACCATGTGGCTTAAGCTGTTCACTTCATTTAACGATCCGACTGCAAATAAAATGTCAAAAAAGCAAAAAGGAATGTTCCAAATCCAAGTTTGGCTATGTTTTTTTCTGTACGTTACTATTTTTACTGAGTTGTAGATGTATTCAAGAAATTAAAGTCCCAATTATTCATCCATGGCATTTGATTTGGCATTTATAGATAGACGAATGCCTTTACCATTTCTGTGTGAATTCTGCCGTGAAACAAGTCGACTAATGCGTCGTGCTTTATAACGCTTTCGAAAACGTAATCTGGTTGATGACAACACTTGACACAAAGTGTCATCGTGGCGGCAATCTTCATGGAACATAGGTACTGAATCTGCTGCTCTGACTTTTTTAAGAGCATGAACATTCTGAACACCTTCTTGTTTCCTATGGTTTACATGGCGTCTCTGACGGCCCACTCTACCATGGTGATGGTGTTGGTGGTCACCGTGATGATGATTATGATGCTGTTGTTCATGGTGGTCTTGGTGACTTGGCTGGCTATTTTCATTTGACTGGTAAGAATTATGTTGCGACTCCCTGGGACTGTTTGGGTCGCAAGAACAGGGGTTACTGTAATATGTGCCCCAAAGGCCATCTTGGAAGTGGTGTTTACTTAATAAACTGTCTGGGTATCGAATGTGATAGGTCAACATTCCGCATCTGCAAATACAAAAACAGTACATGTTGACTGGAAATACCCTCACTGAAATAGAAATTACTGAAGACAAACGGATAAAATGATATTAATATAAATGGATCACCAAAAACGCTAGCACCTTATGCACCAGTCAATTGATACCACGCCCCCCCCCCCGGTCCGGGGGGAAAGCCGGGGAAATGGGCCGTGGTTTTACCTTTCAGGTGGCCCCGCAGTGCCGGGTGAATGAGATGGTTTTGTACTCGCTTTAAATATAGCGGGGAATGGACCTTATTTAGGGTCCCTGGGGTGCGGGGACATTTGGCGGGGATTTTACCATCTGTTCGACCCCGCAGGGCGGGAATTTTAGCCGGTGTTGGCTGGACCAAAAGTCAAAGTCCCCGCTATTCCCCGGACCTGGGGGAGCCGTGGTTACAATTGACTGGTGCATTACATCCCTTGAAATCTCTACATATTATACAGGATTGGTTTTAGTTTAAGCTCCATTTTCATACAAATATTAAACAAAAAAACTTTTATTTTATTTTGTCGTGATAAGATTAAAATTTTAATTTAAAGTGACAAAATCAAAATCAATACATACACACGCATAAAAACATAATTTTGAGTGATAAACCTTTAAGTACTAACTAAATAATACATGTATGTGGAAACTATTAATTACTGGTAACACGTTTAACCGTGTATTTAATAACTGAAAACGCAAATATATTAAATGAGTGGTGACTGCTAAAATATTTACTGTGATCTACTATCGTAGAAATACCGTGTTTGTTTTCTGCACCTTTCTTTCAAATTGAACTCGTTTCTTTCATAAGAACCATATTTTCGACATTTATTTATCCTTTTTGGTATATTAAAACAATTGTTTTAATTGTGGTTAATCTTATTTGGGAGTAAGAGTGCATCTTTATGAAAAAGACAAATGCAATGTTGCTTAACCAGTTTTATTGGGTGCCAGCATTTAAGCGATATATTAAGTTGAACAGAATGATTACAATCGATCTTTTCTAAATACTTGTCATAAAAGAGGACGTCATCTTTGCCCCCGCCGAGTAGATTCCAGATGTTTCCCCTAGCGGTGTCTTGGTAGACCGGAAATGAGACGCGGCGCACCAGTTCCTCCACGTTGTCCATGGCGTGCTGCTGTGCCGAGTTAATGATGATGAAGCGTATGTCTGTGATGTTGTTCCGGGCGAGCACACCACGAATATGCTCAAGTCTGCGTGGATATAAAGGACGGTAACATGCAAGGCGTTTGGTACATAATAATGAATGGACAAAACTTTTGTTTTCTAAATTGCTCCAGTGTGTGTATACCACGTGATAAATTACATCATAAATGCTACGTCGGAAGGCAATGTTTTGATTCAAATGAAAACTTTAAACAAGATAAGTTTACTAATTACAAGCCCTTTTAATGGAATATAACGCAGTCTACGCCGCTAACATAGCCCTTCCTTCGGTCTTTTACTACAGTTTACTAGACAAACCTTTTCACAAAACCGCCACCTGGTGGAGCACTGTCAAAACATTATTTTGGAAACAGGCTCAAACACAGTTAATAAAACAAAGGCGGTGATCTTTGGGTGGCATAGACTGCCCTTAGCTTCATTTAAAATGATGAAGAAAAAGAAAAGTTATCTTTGTTTGAAGTCATCATTCGAAGCAAAATGTTGCCTTCCGACATAGCATTTATGACGTAATGTATCACGTGGTATGCACACACGGTTGCTTATATAATCCAGTAACTCAAGAGGTATACCCGAGGTTTTATACGTAGCATGTTTGTTTCATTTTGGTTAACGCTATATATACTTGTATTGAAAGTCACCAATTAATACAAGTTGATACAGAAACAGTGCCGGTGTTTTATCCATCCATTGCATTGAAATAGAGAACAAGGGGCAGACATTGAAGCTGTTAAAATGCGTATGTGGTAATTTGTACAAGTCCGGCTTGAAAATGTAGAAATGTTTAAGAAAAAGTTGGATATTGTGAGACATATCAAAACATGGGACGAATATAACTATAGCATATTGTTTCGGCGATAACTAAAACATGTTGAATGCTACCAACCCAGACGCTTGCCAGAGACACAAAGGTCAGCTGGCTTGCAGCAGCGCCACAACAGTGATGTCACCACGCGTGCCCTCCATCGGAGCCTCGCCGTTAATAAGCCAGCGCGGTGGCACACGACAGTGTTGTGACGTCACAGTTGACGCGGCTAGACAAAGAATGGCGGCAAGCCAGCCGGCCGATCGCCGGTCAAGCCCGTCCATTTGGAATTTCTTCGAATTAAGTTCCCTAAAACATAAAACATTATAGATAATGTGACTACAAACATCTGAAAAAAGGGTCAGGAATTAATTAGTTTTAAAGCACTGCAACCCGTTTGTTTATTTGAAAGATCGTTGAAACAAAAGTAAACAAACAACAGTAATAATGGATTCAGACAAAACACATTATATTCTCACCAACTGAATACAAGTTAAATAAATATCAAAACATATTTCCTATCCAACAATTCCTTACCTGACACCCGGTCCAATATGTTCCAGTATGTCCTGTGTTCTTCAGGGTGAAACAAAAATGAGGACAGCGACACTTACCGGGGGTTCAACTCATATCTCTGCTTCACTTGAAATAGAGATTAACGTGTGAGTAGTCTAGCGATTTGAATACAAATACAAGACTATGCATTTTAATATTGCCATGGACAAACAAGTTCGTATTACATTAAGAAATGCATTCTCATGGTTCAACTTTAGATTATAAAATATATATGCTTTTCACATTAACATCTGCGCGTGAAGTGAGATAAGCACATTTTCGAAGTAAAATGATCTTTCAAAAAGGATTAGCAGTTTATAACGAAGCATTGTCGATATATCTGTATATGTTCGGTATTGACATATCAATAGCTTGAGATATTATAACAAGCTTTTTTTTCGTTGTTCTTTTGAAATGAGTCCTTATTTAATTTCATATTTTTGGAAAAATTAGAAACACTAAAAAGCGAAGAAAATACTAATATAAAAGTGGTGAACAATTCCTTGTATAAGTTTGGCCTGATTGCAATGACCTTATAAGGACACTTGGGCAATCATACAGCCAAAGATAACATGTCAATGCGTTGATCTAAATGCAAGACACTGTCATACGAGTACTCTATGGGTAACTGATGTGATAGCAAAATATGTAGATTATACGTGATTTTTATCATCTTTCTATTAAAGGCCTAGTTTAATCCTTCTATAAGTGACCCCCCCCCCCCCCGAAAAAAACAACAACAAACAAACGTGTATTGAACACAACCTCTGTGTATTGATTCTTAATCTAGTTGCCTAATTGTCTTATCAGATCTCCGAACTGTATATCCTGCTGTTCAGTTTTGGAGGTTTTATTATAGAAATGGACCCTAAATGGTCCTGAGCCAATTATCAGAACACACAGGAACTTGGCCCCTAATTTGACATCAGTGCAATTAGCAGGAGATGCACAGCAGGGGATTGTCATGCCAAACATTCCTTAAACTAGGCCTTTAAGATACTATGTTGACATGTTATAATAAACATTCTTATTTTGTCTATAATTAATTTGATCCAAGTAATGTGTTAATATTTCTAAAAACGGTCCTCTTAGTCCTCTTTTTATTTGTTATAAAAACTTATAATTAATAATTTTAAAAATACTAGTAGTCGGTATATATTTTCCGAGTGAATATCAATGTTGACTATATCTTGCCTAGCCGACTTAAATTAAATATTATTATATTATAAGATCTTATTTTATCGTATCTTCATCATCATGTTTGAGCTCTTTCGAAATGAGTCGCCCTGAACAAAAACATAGCTGGTTATTTTGATGACAAATGGGACTATATATGGGTCGCCCTCCAAAGTGCAAAGGTCGTTTGAAGGCCCAAATCATAAAATGTTTAAAAGATTCATTTTTATTTAGTTTTGAGGTTCAGTATTTAGCAAGCATACATATAAACGGGTGTGATATGTGTAGCTGTAATTAGGAGTAGAGCAAATTTTACGATTTACGAAGGAATATTTTATAAGCTTTCTAACGAAAAAGCATTTGAGATTTTCCGGAAATGTCTTAATACAAAATGAATACGTTTTTGTCAAAATAGTAGGTACTACCCAATCAACTACCCAATCAACACTGTTTTGAGGCTTGGTGATAACAGCAAACAGATATTTGCATTTTTGTAACCAGGAAATGAATTATAGCTATATTGTTGACAGACTTTTCCGAAAAAAGCAAATGCTTTTTGGTCCCAAAATCTTCTTTCGATAAAATTTGATCAACACCTTATTACCCTAAATAAATATGAACTTTTGAAACATTTTAATTTTTGGTTTTCCCCACCCATTTTATCACTGTGGAAGGCCCTAAATGTTATATTTGAGCTCAATTCATGGTATCCGTATATATTAGATTGATGACAAATGAACTAATATCAATTTGATCTTTGAGCTGCACTATTCGTGTATCTCTATATTGTCGCAAGATGAACTAAAGTTGAAAGATAAATTTTACTTCGCACGGAGGACCTGTTCAAAGTCGCAAAGAAATATGTGTGTTCAACTCCGTAACAAACTTGATATGGAATACGCGAGGTATGCTTGTTTGAAGACATTTTATTGATGTTGGTGATGTCTGTCAAACGCTTTTCCTGAAAAGCTAGAGACACGATTAATATTTTTCTGAATGTTCCTCGATGCATGTCTAGGATCGGTCCATTGATAATGGGTAAACTGGTTCTCGAGAGCACTTCCTAACCCATGGGTTAACTCTTTCTCGAGAGCGCTTCCTAACCAATGGTTAAACTGGTTCTTGAGAGCACTTCCTAACCCATGGGTTAACTCTTTCTCGAGAGCACTTCCTAACCAATGGTTAAACTGGTTCTCGAGAGCACTTCCTAACCCATGGTTAAACTGGTTCTCGAGAGCACTTCCTAACCCATGGTTAAACTGGTTCTCGAGAGCACTTCCTAACCCATGGGTTAACTCTTTCTCGAGAGCACTTCCTAACCAATGGTTAAACTGGTTCTTGAGAGCACTTCCTAACCCATGGGTTAACTCTTTCTCGTGAGCACATCCAAACCAATGTGTAAACTGGTTCTCGAGAGCACTTCCTAAAACCCATGGGTAAACTGGTTCTCGAGGGCACTTCCGAGCCCATGGGTAAACTGGTTCTCGAGAACACTTCCTAACCCATGCGTGAACTGATTGTTGAGAGCACTTCCTAACCAATGGTTAAACTGGTCCTCGAGAGCACTTCTTAACCCATGGGTAAACTCTTTCTCGAAAACACTTCCTAACCCATGCGTAAACTGGATCTCGAGAGCACTTCCTAACCAATGGTTAAACTGGTCCTCGAGAGCACTTCTTAACCAATGGTTAAACTCTTTCTCGAAAACACTTCCTAACCCATGCGTAAACTGGTCCTCGAGAGCACTTCTTAACCAATGGTTAAACTCTTTCTCGAGAACACTTCCTAACCCATGCGTAAACTGGATCTCGAGAGCACTTCCTAACCAATGGTTAAACTGGTCCTCGAGAGCACTTCTTAACCAATGGGTAAACTCTTTCTCGAAAACACTTCCTAACCCATGCGTAAACTGGATCTCGAGAGCACTTCCTAACCAATGGTTAAACTGATTCTCGAGAGCACTTCCTAACCAATGGGTAAACTCTTTCTCGAGAGCATTTCTTAACCCATGGGTAAACTCTTTCTCGAGAGCAACTCCTAACCCATGGGTAAACTGGTTCTCGAGAGCACTTCCTAACCCATGGGTAAACTCTTCCTCGATAGCACTTCCTAACCCATGCGTAAACTGGTTCTCGAGAGCACATCCTAACCAATGGTTTAACTGATTCTCGAGAGCACCTCATAACCCATTGGTAAACTCTTTCTCGGGAGCACTTCCTAACCCATCGGTAAACTCTTTCTCGAGAGCACTTCCTGACCCATGGCTAAACTGGTTCTCGAGAGCACTTCCTAACCAATGGGTAATCTGGTTCTCAAGAGCACTTCCTAACCCATGTGTAAACTGGTTCTCGAGAGCACTTCCTAACCAATGGGTAAACTGGTTCTCGAGAGCACTTCCATACCAATGGGTAAACTGGTTCTCGAGAGCACCTCCTAACCAATGGGTAAACTGGTTTTCGAGAGCTCTTTCTTACCATGTGTAAACTGGTTCGAGAGAGCACTTCCTAACCCATGGGTCAACTAGTTATCGAAAGCAATAACGGTAAACCCATGGTTAAACTGGAGTTCGTTCGCTCTTAGTAACGCAGATGAACTGGCTCTCCACAGGTCTACCACATAATTGTGTTTGAGCGCTCAACCTCACGCACATTCAATTGACAAATTAATACAATGGTGATGATGGTGAAACTGGTCCTGAATAGCTAAACTTAAGCCTTGGTAAAACAGGTTTTAGAGCGGTTTACTTTAAATCGGTGGAAAGAGTGGTTAAACTGGTTCTCGAAAGCTCAGTCAAACCAGTGGTGTGACTGGTTCTCGAACATTCTGCATCACACTTCCTCAAAATTCAAATTAATTCGCTGGGGATGATGGTCTAATTGCTTCTCGGGAGAGCACTACCTAAGCCATGGTTAAGCTCTTCCTCACCCCACAAACTCAGCTGGTTTCCATTAGATGATTGTTTACCTAATCTATGGTTTAGACTGGTCCTCGAGAGCTTTTCCTCACCCGTGGATTAACTGGTTCTCGAGAGGTATATATAGTTAACTTTATTTACAGAAAGACCTTACAATCAAAACGAAATAAAATGGTTAAATCTAGGACAAGTTCAACCAATGTTAAGCTTTGCCTCTAATATAAACACAAATTTATAAACATTTACAAAACATGTACATTCATAGTCTAATTAACAAATTCAGCTAAATATACAGTTTACCACTTGACCCCTAACTGTGTTAGAGTCAACTTGCTGCATTTTAAGTCTCAGACGCGCACATGCTAATTTTTATTTAATGCCTGGACAAGATATAATTGAGTCCTGGAATAATGTCATCAGTGCACAAACACACCATATCTGATTAATGCTACTGAAAAGTGGGGATGGAACCACCTGGTCAAAGATGTGAAAGTTCTTTATTTTATTAGTTGCTCTTTCAACATGAATTCTTTCAGCTCCAAAAATTTGGGTCCTTTTCACTTCAATGTCAGTCTTTTGAATGTATTGTCCTAAAACTGGAGGAATATTCAACCGGACATCTTTTTCATCTAACAGGTCTTGTATGTCAAACCCCTTGTCAGCCATAACACTATCCCCTGCTTTGAATTCTAAACCAAGGAATCCACTTCGCTGTGCAATTTCTCTATCAGGTATATTTCCCCAATACAATTGACTGACAAATGTAATTCTACCACATGGAGCTGTTCCTATCAAACCCTTTAAAGTGTTAGAGCTTTTGTAGTTCGAGTAAGTTTGACTCTTCGATAAAAGTGAGGATGCCATCTCAGTTTTGATTCCTATACATTCAATGATAACTCTGGTAGTTGGCAATAAAGTGTTGAAGTCTCTAGTTTGAGTAAAGCTCTTAACAAAAAAGGTATGATAAAATACTGCAGCTAGAGTTATGGGCCATTTTAAGCATTGCACTCCTGCTTAGTGAGAACTATCTGTATAAAAGTTTGAAGTCCATATCGTAAAGACTTTTCTAGTTATGCTCTGACAAACATTTGATGGAAATGAAGTGCAATACTAATTATTAAATAAGTTTTGCACCCCGAGTTATGGGTATGTTCACAGAAATTTCCCTTAAATGACAGTGATTGTTTTGGAAATATTTTTCCAGCCTCTGCCTTGCAAATTGGAAAAAAAAATCCAGATTGGGAAAAATACAAAATCAGATTAAAATAGTAATAATACATGTTTTCACCTTTTTATGCATACTTTATGCTGTGAAAGAGTTAAGATTTTGTTTGTTTTTCAAGAAATTCATTGCTTGTTTATTCACTTACATAATGTGCATTTATCAAATTGGGAAAAAATATAAATTTTGGGGGAAAATAGACATTTTTCGCAAGGGGAAAATACCTTTAAAAGGCAGTAAACTGCACCAAAAAAAAAATCACTGAATGTCAATACCTCAAAAGACTTGCGCTCCGGACAAGAAAAATAAATGAAATAACTCAAAAATACTGAGTTATGGTTTTGTGCACTGCACTTCTCCTCAATGTGATCTATATGTATATGAAGTTTAGTTTAATCTTTTATTTTTTAACAGCAATTGTGAAGAAAGTTGTATTAAAACCAAATCACCCTTGTTTGCACAATGTTGCGTGAGAGTGTTGTCTTGTGTTGTGGGGGAAACCGAAAACCTGGAGAAAAACACCACTCGTCCGGCTTGGTGGCCACCAACCAAATCTCGCTTGCTAAGGTAAGGAATCCAACCCAGGTCCCCTTGGTGAGAAACAAGTGCGCTAACCAGACAACCTAAATTTCAAGATGCACTCACACCTACCATGACTATATCCAAAATTTCATGTGTTTTTTTAGTAACACCTAAGGAGACAATTTAAAGAATAACTAGAACTCTGCGAGTCGGATGTGTCGCCTGACAAATTATATACTGTTTACCTGTCATTATACCTGTTACATTGGCATTTAATTCATATATAGACAATGATGTTGCTATTTAACTTTTAAGAGTAGGTGGCATTTGAACTGCTGCGGACAAAAAATGCCCAAATGAAATCAATCAAAGGGAAAAAATGTCCCTAGGTCAAGTTCAACATGAAAAATAACAAAGGGCAATAACTGTAATATGAAAGCAAGAGATACAGTTTTTGTGCACTGCCCCCCTCCCCCAATAAGATCTACATATAAAGTTTCAAGTTGATAAATCTTATAGTTTTTTGAGATATGCTCCGGACAAAAATTAGCAACAACAATTAACAAAGGGCAATAACTCTAAAAATATGGGAGCAAGAGTAACGGTTCTTGTGCACTGCACTTACCCTCAATGACATCTATCAACCTATTAAGTTTCAGGTTGATACCTCTTATAGTTTACGATATATGCCCCAGACAAAATTTAAGCTTGAAAATTGACAAAGGGCAATAACTCTAAATATATATTGATGCAAAGAGTTACGGTTCTTGTGCACTGCACTTGCAATGTGATCTATCTAGCTATGAAGTTTCAAAAGTTGATACCTTTTATATTCTCCAAGATATGCCCCGGACAAAACTTTAAGCATGAAAATTAACAAAGTGCAATTACTCTAAAACTAAGAAAGCAAGAGTTACTGTTATTGTGCACTGCACTTGCCTTCCATGAGATCTATCTACATATGAAGTTTCAAGTTGATAACTCTTATATTCTACAAGATATGCCCCGGACAAAACTTTTAAGCATGAAAATTAACAAAGGGCCATAACTCTAAGAATATGGAAGCAAGAGCAACAGTTCTTGTGCACTGCACTTGCCCTTAATCAGATCTATCTACATATGAAATTTCAAGTTAATTCCACTCATAGTTTACGAGATATGCCCTGGACAAAAACGGGACGTGCCTCCGCAGCCGACAAAAGTAACCCCTATATGTCGCCTCGTCAGGCGACACAAAAATGATCATAACCGGATAAATGCTAGAATTATATCCACATGATATACATGAGCATATGTGTTCTTGCAACATATGTACAAAGTTTCATTAGAATAATTTTAACTGAGTATTATACCCACAGGTTTTACATGAGCAAGTTTTCTGGCAACATGTGTAAAAAGTTTCATATATTATTTCAACTGTGTGTCAGTGTGTTGTGAGTATATCATGAGCTCGATGAGCAGAAGAGTGGCCTTTTTACTGAACTGTTTGTGTTGCCATAGCATAATGCCTTTATCATATGGCTCTCTATTCACATACAAACTATCATGAATACAGTTATTTCAGTTATGCCAACACAAAGTAAAAACGTGGTAATTTCACTAATTGCATTGCCATAGCAACCGCAATGATGCCCTCTGTCAACATACCAAGTTTGCAACTTTGTTAAGTTCTTGCAGCGTCTAGTTTTTCCAGACGGGAGCACAAACAGACAGAGGGTAAACAGGTTCGACACTAATACGCAGCATCACAGAACATCTAAGGATTAAGCAGTCTGTTCATTTTAACTGAAACAGTACATAAAGCGAACTAGATAATTGAAAACAGAAATCAAACCAATTTTAATGAAATTTTTATTCATTTTAACATACAAAATAAGAAACTGCATTTCAATAAAATGACATAACCAGCAATGAAAATGAAGACCAAAATATATTTTAGAGATCTGATATTTCAGGTAAAATGTGATACATTAAAAATAGATGCAATGACAATAAACAGTTTTGTTAAAGAGTTCAACTAAAATATGTAATCAAATTGCTAAATGGAACATTTTGATAAAAAAAATAAACAAAGATAAAAATACATAAGGCATTGAATAATTGAAAATTTTGAGATAGTCCATCATCTTTTTCTTTTCTTGTTTGCAGTTTCTGGTCCTGTTGAGATGGCCCCTCCATTTCGTTTACCGTTGCTCTTGTGGAATAAGCGATATATGAGAGATGCTAAGGATAACATCCAATTCAATTTCATATTATAATATTGTACTCATATCAGGTCGGTAGGCATGCATGCAATAAATTGCAATGCTATTCGCTTATCCAGCTGGCTTGTTATTGAAGATACTCTTACTTTCAAATAAGCAGTACCACAATTAATACAATTGTTTTAATTTACAGAAAAGGATGTCCCGATGAATAAATATCGAAAACAATGGTTCTTTTGAAGGATACCTTGTTTAATTTGAAAGAAACAGTATTTATACCTTATGAGACAGTACTTGATCACTGTAAACCTGTAAGGACTACCAGTCATTTAATATTTGTGCGATTTCAGCTATTAAAATTCATTGTTACAGTCTTGTTATCAGTATTTAACATTTTTCATAAATGCATTTTTTAGTAAGTAGTTGAAGGTTTATCACTCAAAATTTATGTTTGTTATACATGTATAGGTATTAATTCTAAATATGATTGTCACTTTAAATATTGTCCTTGCGCTATATGGAACCAAAACAGTAACGTCACACACTATTGCCATGATTCAAATTTCAAATTATTATTAGATTTTTAAAATGTATGGATTTAAAAACTACACAAAATTTAGCAAAAGAGCAACTTAATGGAAAGCAAATTTTTATACAAATTAAATTCATCAGCTTAATATAATTTATAATTACATAATATGATTGCAAATCCCTGTCATTTAAATATTCATAATCCTTTAACCAACAAATATCATTTAGAATCCTTGGACAAGAAAGTGCATTTGGATTCAATATTCAAAACTTGCCAAAGTTGGACAAAATCAGATTTAACAGCCACGTTCATATTCACTTTAAAAGAAGAAAAACTTATTTTGTTAATTATAGTTGTTTTCCTTATAAAGGATATGAAGTAATGTCCACCTCCTGTCGAAGAATGCCAGAGAGCACAAACTCAGGGGAGACAACCTGTACTCCATTTTTCACTGCATGATCACAAACTCCCCTGTCTTCATCGCAAGAAACCACCACCGTCTCACTGGAGGCTGACTTGGGCATGCTGGCTAGATACTGAAATAGAACATGATATCTGTCCTGAATCCAGATCTTAATTCAAACATTTCCTGAGAGTGGTATCAAACATCACAGAGTGCGATGAGTTCCCTCAAATGATAGTTTTATACAAAGAGGGAGCAATATGAAAGCATATTGAAAATCACAGAACTGAAATAGAGCATGGAAAAGATTCAGATAATTGTGGTTAAGTTAATAACTAAAGCTATCACAGAATGTGATGAGGGCAGCCAAATGCTAGCATAATCCCCTGTTCTCCATTCAGTGCCAGACCGAGCAAGCCACAATAGATCTCAAAATTGTTTAGAAAGCACCTGACAACATATAATTAAGTTAAAAAATTATTGGTCCAGTATTACATTGGTTTGTTCAAGATGAATTTTATTGGGCACTGACTTTCTTATTAATGTAAGAAGTAAGTAATTTTATCCTACTATTTATTTTACCTTTGCACCAGCACACTGCAATATATCTGAAACAGAATAAAATGTTATTTAGTTCTTACTTACATTAAAATTGTTCATTAACCCTTTCAGTACGAAATATATAATTAAAAGTATATTCTATTATTCTGTCTCAATAATGTGACATCAGCTGTCTCCCAGGCTGTTTCATTGATAGGAATACAGCAATCATAGGGTTAAATTCAACGTTCCAAAAAGTTGCACATTGCAAATACATACCGGTGAGGCGCAAAAAACGGTAGTAAAAGAGGTATATATAAATTAACAGAATCAGGGTAATGTGTTTTCATAAGAAGTTAAATATTTCTAAATGACTACTGAAATACTTTAAATCTTACACCAACTTAATGTACATAAAATATTTTGGGTATGTATTTAGCCCTTAAGCTGCTGATGGCGATTTTAAAGGCTTTGCAAACAGCTCGGAACCAGACCAGACGTCGAGTAACTCGGCGCCTGGTCAGGTTCCAAGCTGTTTGCCACTCAGTCAATATATCCCCAAAGTTTTAAGTAAATTGAAAGAAATTTAGAATAAACCAGACAACATTTTTGAGCAGACGACAATTTACCCAGCATGCAAAGGGTTAATCAAGAAAATGAAGCAAAAGAAATATTTGGCAGTATTGAGCAATGAATTATATGAAGGCAGATGGGTGCACATGCTGGTTTCCATAAGGGCAGGAGGGTGCTCCCAAAATAAGACATGGTGCAGCACCCTTCCATAACTCTTCAGCTAAAAGCTTAATTATCTTTACGGTACCTTTCATAACTGTGGCCGGGGGTTTCACAGACTTCGTGACATGCACTGACATCCCCTGTAACATGGGCTTGTCTCGGGCTCGATCCAGGGAAAGGTGAAGGATAAACTTGTACTTCTTTTCCGAAGCATCGTCTTTTACCAAGAATGGAGTTGGGTCTGAAAGATATATTACATTGAAGAAGAGTGACAACATGGAAACATTAAGCATGGTTGTAGCTAGTTTGCATTGAATTTTTATTACAAAATATGTTTCATAAAAGGGAACATTCCTTTCTCAGACTGTGTCTAGCGCTCCAAAGCTATTCATGTTATTCATGTTTGGAGGTTTATAAACTACACATGACCCGGATATTTTCAAAAGGTAACTGTATTTGTAGCCCCAAAAGAAGAAAACTTAATAGTTTGAGGAAGTTTAAAGTTTATTGCATGTTAATGCCACTGAAATAGACACCAAAGCTATAACATTTCTTCGAAAAACTGAGAAGTATAAAATTTTGTAATACAAAAGTGTCAGTTCCATACCCAGAAACATTCCGCTGTCCTTGCTTGCCTTGAGCCATTCAGGGGAAACTATCGGGACTCCGCGTGCGACACAGCACAAGAACTTCATGGTCCGACGCACCTGGTCTGTCACTAAGTGAGTCACCATGGTAACATCACCTACTAGCTCCCCACCTAGATCTTTAACTATCTGTGAAAGAGAGTTTATACAGGTATTAATGTACACATAGAACTGGTGTCTCACCTGAATCTGGATAGCATGAGTCTCGAAAGCGAACTTCAGAAACATTCCCGAAAAGTTCGAGTCCAGCATGAGTTCTAACATCTGATAATAATAATTGTCAATCCTGAAAAACAGCCAATGGTCTGATTGAGTATCAGGGATTCTTGCTTTTATGAGATATTAAAGATGTGTTTTTCATGACTCACAGTTTTTTAAACGTGTTGAGTAGTACCTACTAGTTCCATACCTTTTCTCCCTGTTCATCTACAACTCCTGTAAACATGACCTTGGCTCGATGACCTTCAGTTGTGGTTTTTCTCAAGGTCGGAGAGTTTGTCACTTCACTGACGACTGATTTACCAGTTGACTTTGGAGTATACACAGCTGACACCTGCTTGTAATATAAAACATCATATGTGTCAAACTTTCCAAATATAACTTTTCCTTCCAAATTAAGTCAAAATTCAGTTGATTTGTTTACAATGGCAAAGAATTGGCAACTACACTGATGGCTGTGTGACCAGCTGACTTTTGAAAGGACAATGCTAATACCTGCTTGTAAAAAAGCTGCATATTATTTCAATTCAAATTTCAACTTTAAGTCAAAACTCAGTCATGGTTTTTTCCCATGGTTAATTGCATAAACTGTTTTTGAAATACAAGCTGTGGCCTCATATTTCTGTCTCATCAACATTACTCACTTATTTATATATGTGTTGACTGTTGAGGTGTTTTAGCTAGATTCCTGGACCTCCTATCATGGGCTGTTGATGATCTGGCCTAGATTTTGTCCCTCTAACCTGGCTCCCATTCCCTACTCTATTAATAACTATTATTTTTTTTCATCAACATTACTCACCCGTTTATGTAGGTGTTTAGGTGTTTCAGCCAGATTCCTGGACCTCCTCTTGGAGGCTGGAGTGGCTGCTGCCTCGGTTTTCTGTCTCTTGTCCGGCTTCTCTTCCTCACTCTAGAGAACCAATGAAATAAGTTTGAAAGGTTTTTTATGACATTGGGTCATTTAACTGTTTGACTTCAGGGAAGCATTCAGGGGAATTAAGTAACAGCCATCCCTTGTTTGGACAAAATATTTTAAAGATAATGAATGGCAATAAATGTTAACATAAGTGAAAAGATAACTGTTGGATCATTTATTAATGATACCAGCTCATGCATTTGGTTTAATCATATTTTATTGAGCAAAATTTATCAACATTTCAATACAAATACATAATCACATTTCAATCGATTCATGGTGCCATTGATTTTTTTGGTTACCAATATTGGAACTGAACTTTGGCCCATTTTTCAATGCAAAAACAAATACTTTTTGACAAATAGCGACAATAAAATTCCACATTTTTTTTAGATTTAATAAGTTGTGTTTTCTTTTATTTCATCACCAAATTGGTACCCTAAATGTTGTTTTAGTGGAATATTTGGTGTATTCTTAAAGAAACAAACTTTATCAAATTCTTTTATGATGTTTGTCTATATTTTAAAGCATTCTTTATTTTGAGGCAAATTGGAATTCCAATTATTTCAATTAAAATTATGCATCTTTACCAATCACAAAGGCCTTGGACTAAATGCTGAGAATGATGATAAATAACACTAAATTTTGTCTTAACAATATTCTTTCTTATCTAGTGAGAGTAGTATCATCCAATTTACTGTTGAACATGAATTTATTCTATTTGTTTTGACTACATGTAAAGAATATGGATCAAATACCTTTTGTGAATCACTGTCACTTTCTTTTCTCTTCTGTCCTCCATTGCGTTTTCCAACTGCTTCTACTTCATTTTTATCAGAGCTTTCCTCTTTTACTTGTCTAGTTCTCCTATTACCCCTTATACTATCTTGAGAAGAATTTTCTGAATTGTCTGATTGTTCAATATTTTCGACAGGCTTCTGTTTTGATCTTACACTTCTGCCTTTTCTTCCTGAAGTAACTTTATGTTCACTATCATCTTGGGATTTAATATTATCCTTTGTGTCTTCCTGAGATTCAACTATTTTTTGTTTAGTTCTAGTGTTAGTTTTTCCTCTTCCTACTTTTTCTATTATAACTTCAGTGTCTTCATGTGCTTCCACTTCGGCTTCAGTTTTCTCTTCTACTCCCTTGGAACTAGTTGCTCTATCTCTAGATGTATTAGCTTTGCCACTACTACCTTGTTTACCATCACTTAATGAACTTTCATCCTCCTCTGATGTCTTATTTCTTGTTACCCGTTTGCCTTTTCTCTCCACACTTTCATCAACATGTGTTGCTTTATCAACATCATCTGTTCTTACTTTACTTCTACTTGCTCTTTTCGAGCCGGTTATTACTGCCTTTTCTTCTATTGCACCATCATCAACAGCATCAGGATTTTCAGACACATTCTTTCTTGTTCCTCTTCTATTTGTTATTTCCACTTTGTTTTTATTAGCAGTCTCACTCTCAGATTCTGCTTTATTCAATCTACCTCGAGTCTGTTTATTTCCTCTGCCAGGTTTATCGTTGCTGTGAACCTTTATTTCATTATCACTTTCTTTCTCATCACATTTATCTTCTATCTTTTCTATCATCATAATTTTACTTTTCCTTTTCTCAACATTTGTTGCACTTGGTTCTTCATCCTTAGTTTCATCTAGCTTTCCACCTCTTCTTGATTTTTTAACTGGTACTTCACTGGTTTCTGCTATTTCCATATCAGAACTCTTTAACTCAGTATTTTTCTTTTTGTTTATACCTCTTTTACCTCTTCTAGGACCCACTGTATGAACTTGACTCGTTTCACCCTTTTCCGAATTAGTGTCAACTAACTCATCAGTATCTTTCTCAATTTTCATAATACTTTTGCCTACCTTTTCCAAATCAGCACTCTCTAACTCTTCCGTGTCCTTTTCAATCTTTACATTACTCTTGCCCCTCCTGGCACCTACTTTATCAACTTCACTGGTTTCAACCTTTTCTAAATCAGCACTTACTAAGTCTTTAGTGTCCTTCTCAACCTTTACCATTCTCTTGCCTCTTCTAGCTACTACTTTATCAAAAGTTTCAGGCTCAGTTTTAGACTCATCAGCTGCACTAACTTCACCAAAACCATCTTCAGCTTTAACATTTGCTTTAGCTTGTTTTGATCTTCCACCTCTTCTTGTTGGTTTTTCTTTATGAGAAGTTACTTCTTCTTTAACTTTTGCATCTTCAGATGTTTCAACCTTTATCTCACAATCCATCTCCATTGGTTCTTCCTCTACTAATTTAGCAGTTGAACGCCTGCCTCTTCTTGTAGAACTTACAGGAGCTTTTGATAATGTTTTTGTTTTAATAGAATTTGATACAGGTTCTGCTGAACTTTTGCCTGAAAAAAAGAAATACCAGCTACCATTCAAAGAGATAGAAAAGGATTATACAATATGGTTATAACTTCTGCGTTTTGATCAGACAGGTTGTATTCGACACTTGTGTATTTTTCAGATTCAGATGTCATGAAGATCCAGGCAAGGGATATCAAAATCTGCAAAAATCCACAAGAGTCGAATATGATATCGGGATCAGTAGTAATAACCCTTTAATTATATAGAAGTAACTGGCTTAAATCACTTTAAAGACATATGATATCATGATAAATGTAATTTTTATGACATACTATTTTGTTTTATGACGTCATTTTAAAGACATGCAATGATACTTGTTCTGTCATGATGTCAGCACAGTGGAATATGGCCGTATTACACTGGATTGAAATACAGACTACCTTTTCTTTTGCTTTATGGACATTGATTATGACATGGCAATTCTTTAAAAATAAAATAACACTTACAAGCTGATGGGTTCAACCCCAATAGATCGGTCTCATAGCCTCTCAAAATTGACAGTTCAGTATTGGTTTCATTCCAGGAAATGGACTAAATTGAGCTTTATTCTATTAGCCATCAGCTTTTGTAACAATCTAGCCTAGAGAAAAACTTTTAAAAAAAATATACCGTTATTAAAACAAGGGGTTCTAACAGCAGATATTTGTCTGTCTTGAAAAAAAGCCTGAGGTCTGTTTGAGTATGAGGGATTCTTGCCTAAAACTGGACGAAGGGTGTTAGACCCCTTTTGAAACTGATTCTTTAGTAATTTATATGTATTTCAAGGTCCTTTTCTTCCCTACATAAGATGCAGTTTGTGTCTAGTACAATGTTTTGACAAATTGTTTTTGCATTTCTTGTTTCAAAAAGCTTCACACATTTACTGCTAATTTTAACAAATAACAATAACCAAAAGATACTTCAAATGGCAGGAAGAAAAAGCATACCTCAAGCATCAGATTTGACGCTTGATTAAAAACAATATTGACTACTACCATAACCAACAAACCTGGTGCTACTACAGCAACTTTACTTCTTCTTCTACTAGACCTGGTTTCCTGACTGGACTCTGAACTGGTCTCTGAACCCTAAAAAGAAGGGAACCTATCACAAACTATGAAAATGAAAATTTCATTAAAAGTATAGTGTTTTTGTTGTTTTTCTTATTGGATATTATCTTTAATAGTATGAATTCTACTTATAAACAGAATTAAAATGATTGGATGAACATGTGGTTTTAAATTATTATCATTTCTGCAATGCATGTAGTGCGGGATATTGCATTGCTTTGTGGTATTCAGCTCATCACTAGAGCATGTTACACAGCTAGGCCTTTTTAGCTTTTTTTACTGGAAAAAGCAAGTGATAAAAAGTAAATCTGACACTCCTCATCATATAATACACACTTTTACTTAACTCTTCCAGGAACCATTCTTTTGCATCAAGAAATAACACAGTGAGTCATATGCTACACAAATTTTCCTATTACCCGTTTGACAAAGGCAACCTTCTTGGGTGAAGGGCTGCCTTTTCTCTTCTCCGGGCTGGCTAGAGCTGACTTTAAGGGTGTTTTACTGGGGCTGACAATCACTTCAGGCACCGGTGGGGTCTGAGAAATATCTGTGACCTTGAGTTTGATAAGCACAAATTGATATAAAGGGAAACTACAAATACAATTAAACACATCTAGAATTTCCTTTAATGTGCATTTCATTGCAAATTAAAACAACAGAATCACTATCTTACACAAATGTTTAATGGATTAAAAGACTAACAGAACAAATTCTTATTCTAATTGTTGCAAAACCACTTCATGTCTTAAGGCAATTTTCAAAGATAGAACATTTTATGCACTTGTCTGTCACCAAACAAGTAAGACACAAAGTAAAAAGTATTCCAAAGGTATGCTCTCATTTAATCTGCTCTGAGGAACATATTTAAAAAAAAAATAATGCAATACCTCATCCAGATCTTGTGTTGCATCGTCATCAACTACTCCAAACTTCTGTGTGGCTAAAATGAAAAGCATATTTTTCTTATGGTTATAGCAAAAACATTGCAACAAGATAATTGAATAAATGGAAACTTAGTCTGACAGTAGTAAGTATTCACAATAACATACAAAATTAAACAAATTATTTAAGGATCAAGTTCTTAAGACCAATAGCAATAGCCACATCTTTATATATGTATATGTTGACTTTTAATAACAATACCTTCACTTTCACTGTCAGATGCATACACTTGGGTTGCAGCTTCCTCGTTAGCAGTTTTCTTTTCTTTCTCATCCGCTTCATTCTGACCCTCTTGGTCTTCAGCTGGTTTGCCTTTCTTTTTTCTAGTGCTTTCATTTGATGTCTTTGCTTTTTCCTGTCGTCTCGACCAACTGATCTACATCCCTCTGCCTGATGAGAAATCGCGTATAGCCATTCTTAAAGCTAATCTCAAGAAATCACCTGTTGCTCTGTAAGTACACATGTACTTGGTACCTTTATTACATTATCAATTTGAACATTCAGTAATTGAGATTCTGCAAAAAAAAATAATTTAATAGTTAAAATATCTCATGTGTCAAAAGAAAAAAAACCTATTGATTCATTCACATTTCCTATACTTATATCACAAAAAAAAACACAAAAATCACAACCCTTATTAAGACAGTTAACAACTCAGGGTTCGAATTTAACTTCGAGGAGCACTCGCAAAATTTTGCGAGTGCATTTTGAGGCAACTCGCAAAATGACAAATCAACTTGCAATTTTATTATTTGCTTTATTCCCTTATAATATTGTCTAATTAAAGTAGAAATTAACACCTAAGACATATTATGAATATTAAAAAGTATCAATCTTGAGTGACTCGATGGAAAGACTCGTCTGATGCTGGCAGCTTTTGATAACAAAGCTGTACAATAATTTGACATTGTTCACTTTGTATATTTACCCTCGCCATCGGGTAATTTAATACCCATTCGACAAGCATGCTACAGATTTCATTAAGTCTATAAGTATTAAAAACAATAAAATAATAAATTTAAAATAAAAAAGCAACAGTAAATGTAGCGTGGATACTTTGGACCATGAAATATATTGATCAACGAAGTCTATTCATTTAGACAGGATGATGGGGTTTACATATAGTGCGCAAAGCGCTAAATTTAGCCAATGACTGAGCTAGGTGATTAAGTCATTCGTATTTACTTTGTATTATGCACGCCTCGGAGCATCCCGGAAAGATTCGAGATAAACTCGGCCTTTTCCGTATTTGTTCTATTTTTGTAAACCTACTAGAGCCTGACTCCGTACTGTCTTCTTTATACCTGTAGTGTAAACATGCCACTTATAGGCTGTTTACACTCGACTACATAGCGGAATTAAGTTCATGTTTATTCTACTTTCCTTTTAACATTTTGTAGTCTAGAAAAAGCCACTCGCAGAATTTTGCGAGCTTGAATAAAAGTCACTCGCAATTTCCAAATGTCGCTCGCATTTGGCGAGTATGCGAGTCTAAATTCGAACCCTGCAACTAGTACAGATATGTTCAATTTCAATATTAGGCTCTTAAAATTCTCTAAACCAAGGAAATTAGGTGCTTTGTTTCTTTGTTTTAAATATACTATGGTTATTTCACAATTCTGATGGCCCTGGTCCCATTAAATAAAAGGTGAGAAAAACACTGATTTAGTATGTGAAATTAATACATATTAAAAACTGGTATAAGTAATTAACTGTTTATCTACTTGCAGGATGTGGACCTGATATACCTGGCCAATGTCACTCATGGCTTCTCTGGAGCTGACTTGACCGAGATCTGTCAGCGCGCGTGTAAACTAGCCATCCGCCAGTCTATAGAGGCAGAGATACGACATGAGAAGATGAGGCAGGACAATCCAGACGCTGATATGGTACGAGCTGAAGTATTTAATTAAAGTATTTATGACTGGTTCTTTTACTGTCATAATGTATAGGTTGAAGCAAAATTTGACATTTATTAGCAATGGTTTTAAGAAAGAATCCGTTTAAGCCATCAGGATAATAAATATTAATCAAGGAGAACGCTTGAAATATGCTTAAAATCTGTGACAATCATGCAAGACTGACTTCTGTACTTGGAATGACTTGCAGTGAAAGCATGTAAGCAGAAGGAAGGGTGTACTGATTAGGTCATACTTACTTAATTCATTGTTAGTAAAGTGCAGTTACATGAAAATGGTTCAGCCTTCCAGTTTTAAATTCTTATTGCTGACTTGTATGTTTTATTTTCAAACTCCCGGAAGTCTCTTGACTTTTATGTTTCTTCATGAAAGGTTAACAATTCTCCTTCTGTCCATTGTAGGAGGTAGAAGAGTATGATCCTGTGCCAGAGATCGTCCGTGCCCACTTTGAGGAGGCAATGAAGTTTGCCCGTCGGTCCGTCAGCGACAATGACATTCGCAAATATGAAATGTTTGCACAAACCCTCCAACAGAGCAGAGGCTTTGGAGGAAACTTCAGGTAAATATATGGTTCACTTGAACATTGTGGATAATTTATCATCTGAAGTCATAGCTTATAAATGTCCATCTTCTTTTAAAAATAATTTGAGCTGAAACATCATTGTGTGGTAACTTTAATCTTGAACGTGGAAAATTTTCAAAGATATTTACATATGTAAAGTACTTGTTCACATTGACCAGGCACTCTCTTTGATCAGCTGAGAAAATAACCCATATGATCATTAACTATGCTGAAATAATTGAAGTTCAATCTTTTCTGACACATCAAAGTTACTTAATTTTGAAAACCTAGAGATTTAGATCACTCAGTGGTTTCCCTTTTACTATACAATATATTCTGCCACTGGGGATGTATGGGTGGTCCACAGCTGTTGAGTGTTACTGTCATTACGTCAGTTTTTCATGCCTTTTATGTCGCTGAAACAGCAACTAAATCTGCAAGACAAAACTGTTGGCTTTCCAATAAAAGTCAAATAAAGTTGGGAAGGACTGTGTTAATTTAAGATAATGTAGCGATTCTGCATTTAAAGTTGCAATAAACTTTTGTTTTTAACTAATTTTAAATAGTACAGATGTTTTACTGGCAGTTTACTTCCTTTTTATGTGTTTGATTCACCAATAGGTGTTTGATTTTGCTGATGAATGAAAACATTAATCATCCATCTTCCATTTTAATGAATTTTGCAATAAAATTTAATGAATATGAAAATGATTACACTGGACTATTTTAACCGCAATAAAAAAAGTCCTTAAATACCGGTTTTTGTATTTCTTTCATTTTCTTTGATCATCTTTAGATACCTAACAGCTTTGCATTTGTTTTTGATATATATTTTGATGCATCATGCATTGATCTTTCTTTGGAATAACTGAAGTATAGTAAATTTTATGCTTGTAATTAATGGAATTGCCCAGTACTTGAGTCTTTATTGTGGGTTTATAATGGGAATTTTCCTTGTCAAAATAGACAATCACTTTGAGTTTGTCTGTTTTTCGAAAACAACTTGGCGGCGATGTGTTAAATCTTTTAACCTTGGCCATAATCCATAGCCATTCAAGACATTCAGTTCAACTTGGTACTCTTGTTGCTAGAGATGATGCCCACATGAACAGCAAGGCCCATAACTCTGACTTTAATATTTGTCAAGTTTTGCCTCTTATTTGTGTGATAGAAAATAGATGAACGTTGTCTCTTGTTTAAACCTGGTTGTATTGTATATATTCATTACATGTTTTGCCATCTATGATTATAAACCAAGATCATGAACATACTTCATCAAATTTGATAAAAATTTATTAGCAAAATAAATTACCGTTGTCTACAGTATATGAAAGAAACATGTGTTTTGTGATGTTTAAAGCTGACACTGCGTATTCACTATCCCAAATTTTCATTTCAGGTTCCCAGGTTCCACAGGCGGTGGTCAGGGTCAAAACCAGGGTGGGGGCTCTGGGGGCCAGTTTGAGGAGGGAGATGATGACCTTTACAGTTAAACTCTGCCCGCCCCCTCACATACATCCAGTCATATCCACATGGACTTTTCACTTACAACATTAGACACTTACTTTCAATATTGTAGACTGAAATTTTGCCTTTGTTGATCAACCTCAGTTTGTTTTTTCACTTAGTGGATATCATTTTGTGAACAATATTAGTGGTGATTTTATTTTAGGTTGTTTAAAAAAAATGTGCTTCTTATAAAAATCATTCCCTTATATTGTAAACCAAAAAAAGCATTTTCTCTAAAAAGTAACAAACTAGACAGATGGGAAGTATAGTTATAAGTGCTGTTTTTCATCTAACATTATGTGTTTTCTATTGTTTAAATTATCATAATTTATGTGTGTATATTTGTGAACATTGTTACTGTTCTTGTCTAAGCTGGCTGAAGTTATGAAGGGATGGAAGACGGACAAAGGTTTATTCTATTCCTGCCATTATACAACACAAATGACAAGCATATATAAGACTTATGCATTGGTTCTAAACTTGGTTGAAGAGAAGAATTTATTTATTGGTATATTTAGCAACATTGTGTCAATAAAGATCAAACATTATTGGCTTATGTTTTATGCTATTAATTTGATCTACTTGTAGATGTTTACATGTACTTCACAAGAATTCACAGAAATATCATATGATGCAGTTCCGAAAATTACTGTGTTTGATTCTTGAAGTGAATGTCCATTAAGATTGATCTAGGGAAAGTAATAAAAATGTTACATCAAACTGACGAACAGGTAACATGAACCCTGTAGAGCTTTGTAGAAACAATTATACTACAGATAGACTCCAAGTAGTCCGCTGAAAATAGAAGTTGAACAGTGAGAAAGAGTAATGTATATCAAAGACCACCTTTCTTCTGATAAATACTGCCTTGTTAATCAAGATGCACTTTACTGTGAAAAAAGCTAAAATTGTACACTTTGAAATTGTATAGCGATTCCTAATTTTATCAATACTATCTAGTTTCATTTGAATTGAGTATCGCACTTTGAAAATACAATTAATATTTGTGAAGGGCTTGAGCACAGTTATAAAGGACTCCCTTCTAAGGCTACACTCAACCATTCTCCAACTGCCATATTAAACTAAGATTGGTTATGGTTGATTAAAGCTGTAAAATTTGATACAACTTTGTCTCGCCACAAAGGCCCAGCAATGAAGCAGCCCACAGACACTGCCAATAAACCTGAGGATTTTTATTTAAGAATAATTGTACCATATGAACTGGGTTGAATGCTTATGAAGAAGAGAGGAGAATTTATGGGCTAACTCGATGGGTGGTACCAAGTTGTTCCCTTGTCATATCTTGACATTTGCTATTGTAAAATGAAGAGCACATTTCACATCCTAATGTTGAAAATTTAAAATGTAGAACATGTATGTTTTATCATCAAAAATGAGCGAAGATAAGTTCTCCTGCAAATTGGTTTAATTTAATATAATCGCCAAAAAAAGGATCATGTCGTCTTTTGTAGTTGTGCAACATGAAAGAACTTTGTGATTTGATTCGAAATTTCCCATGACGGAATTAAGCTGCATCATAAAGTTTGATAGTTATTAATGTTACAAATATATAATTTATTATGATGCATGCATGCATACATGACCACTTCTGAACACACCAAAAAATATTAAAACCGTATAAAATAGTTTTTACGGCACTTATTATGTACAATTGATATTCATTCTGGGCTGTATGTGTGGTCTGTTTAACAGGTGATGTTGGTAAAGGCAGATTTTGTGGCTTTTATGTGATGCAGTGTGCTTACTTCATAGGCATTAAATCCCCTGTTGTTTTCTTTATTTGTGACATTTGTGGAAACAAATCTTTCTAGTATGCAATAATTGACTTGTGAACCATAACTTGTTTGAAGGTGACTATCCAATATGCCTCGAAGGTCCATTTTGCCAGATTGTAAGCAGATAAAATCAAATAAACTTCTATTTCTAATCCTGCCTTTGATATTTTTTCACAAGCATCGCTTTATTGGCATATGTTAAATGGTAAACACCTACACAACAAAGAACAAGGCAGTAGCCCATCTGACAGAAGGAGCCTTTAAACATCGTGGTATATTAGGAAAAAAATCTTGCAGTTTAAAGCTGCACTCTCATAGATTGAACGATTTGAGAACTTTTTTATTTTTTGTCTTGGAACGGGCCAATTTTTTTGAAAATTCATGGAAACCAGTGATACAAGACTGCTGACAAAAAATTAAATTGTAGATTTTTAGCTCGACTATTCAAAGAATAGGTGGGCTATACTACTCGCCCCGGTGTCAGCGTCGGCGCCTGGTTAAAGATTTAGGGCAAGTTGGGATTTTCACTTATAAGTCCAATACCCTACATTCAATTGACTTAATACTTCACACAGTTGTTCAGGGCCATCACATGATGAGGTTAGATAACTCCATATTATTCTTTACACAGATTATGGCCCTGATTGACTATGGAACTTAGGTTAAAGTTTTAGGGCAAGTTGGAATATTTATTAATAACTTCTATATCCTTTGTTCAATTGACTTAATACTTCACACAGTTGTTCAGGACCATCACACAATGAGGTTACATAACTCCATATTATCCTAAATACAAGTTTTGGCCCCTGATTGACTTAGGTTAAAGTTTTATGGCAGGTTAAAGTTTTAGGGCAAGTTGGGATTTTTACTTAAAACTCCAATACCATTCATTCAATTGACTTAATACTTCACACAGATGTTCAGAGCCATCACATAATGAGGTTAGATAACTCCATATTATCTTTTATACAAATTATGGCCCCTGATTGACTATGGAACTTAGGTTAAGTTTTAGGGCAGGTGGGATATTGTTTAATAACTTCTATACCCTTCATTCAATTGACTTAATACTTCACACAATTGTTCAGGACCATCACCCAATGAGGTTACATAACTCCATATCCTTAATACAAGTTATGGCCCCTGATTGACTTAGGTTAAAGGTTTAGGCTAGTAAAAGTTAAGGGCAAGTTGGGATTTTAATAAAAAATCTTCTATACCGTTCATTAAATGCACTTAATTAAATTCAAAAATATTTGCGACCAACTTACAACAAGAAACATAACTCCGTTTTAAGCCTAAATACATATTATGGCCCTTGATTTTTTTTTTGATTTTTTTTTTTAATTTCCTTTGAAAGGCATATTTGTATATTTTAAACCCCATTTTCATAATGGGAAATCAAGTTATTTGAATGACTTGCGTCATTGTTAGGCGGGCTGGTGGGAGAGCAGCATCAAAGTCACCTTATGTATCGAATAGTTTTAGTTAGGTTTGACATAAAGAGACCAAACTTGGTATTATTACATCCTTATTGTATTCTAAGTCAAAGCGGCGTAGTTGAGCGCGCTTGTCTTATGACGGCTCTTGTTATATTTAAGTTAAAATTTGATGTTTTATGCATTTTTCTTAAACCGTTACTAACGGTTTAAGCCATAAAACATTGATTTTCGAACGGAAATATGAAAATCTACGATCTGATTTTTTGTCAACAATCTTATATCATTGGTTTGCACATATTTATGCAAAAATTTGCTTTCGAAGACAAAAAATACAAAAGTTGTAAAAATGGTGTATCTGTGAGAGTGCAGCTTTACACTAATTCAGACAGTTATCAACAATATTATTTATTGGCTATGTATTGCTGACTAAATTTGACCTCTATAAGCATACTTTCACAGCTGAATTATTTTTCTAAAGTTATCTTCGGATCTACAAAACAAATAAGCAGTATTTAATCTGGCAGATTGTACCACACAAGGTCTTGGGAATAACCAAAACCAAAAAAAACATGGCATGTCATGTCAGAAGCAGTCTTCATATTTTTGCAAAACATTATTTGATACACTCCAACAACACTAAAAATAAATCTTATGAAACAAAATGTTAAAAAAAAAATAGGCTGTTTGAACAGAAATGGCGTTAATGATGTCACTTAGTCTTGTTTCAATGTCACAAAATATAGAGAAGAATATTTGTTAGTTAGATCACAATATATTTCACCACCAAATGAGCACCAACAGCTATGATAAGATTAAAAAAAAATAAAGGCTATATATTGAAACATTTAATAGGTGAAATTTAATAAATGAAATTCACGATCATACACTGAAACAAACGATTTTACTTAACTTAGAGATTTGCCCTTGTGCATGCGTAATTTTGTCCGTAAGTATTATGCAAACTTGTTATAACATGCCCAAAATAGGTTATGAAATGACAATAGTATTTTTTTAAGAAAAGCTTGCCAGGTTATATGCTGATGTTTTAAAGGCTTAAATTTCAAAAATGCAAAATATCAAATTGTTGTTTTCACTTTCCTATATGAAGTTTGTCACTGATCAAACTATATAAACCACTGAAAAATCTCCCATCAGAAGTTGTATTCCCAAGTCGAGAATCGAAAATATTGAAATAAGAGATGTTCCTTGGTGTCCAACATGTATGGATACGCTGTGAAAGTTATAAAAAAGTCTTTATATTATGGTCTTGTGGTCATAAGTATCTGCATAACAACAAGCATGATAGCAAACAATCCTGACAGGAAGCTTGAATGAAAAAGGGACATTTTGCTGTCAAATATTAAGGCATTAAATTTATATTGGCTGCGACACAAGTTTTTGGGTCTTCAAACAAATTGTTCCTTTTTAACTAAACTATATAAAAAAATGATCAAATTTAAGAGGTTTTATTAAGTAATTTCCACAGCAATCACGCAGCTATGTCATGTTGTGTCATCTTAATGTGATGGTTTTAGCTTGAAACTTTCAGAACTTTTAATTGTATAACTTGAAAATTAATTAACATAAATATATATTAAATTTGGAATCAGTAAATGTTGTCAGAAGAACAAAATCTCACATCTCGACCCATGTACCGGTATATATTACATCCACTATCACCTGTTTATTTCCCAGTTGTGACACAGTAAGACAGATGTTTGTTAAATACCACCTGGTGTGAATTTCCTAGAACACTTATGGCTTTGTAACGATAATGTGTAAGGTTAGAACCATACTGTCTTACAATCATATGTAGCTTCAAGCAAGATAGAGTTTGGTTGCATTAATTTCCAAGTTTTATTCAACATGACACTGTTCATCATGTTTTTTCGTCAAGATCTTTCTAGTTATATAAATTAGGATTTGAGGTTAAATGTATTCTTGAACAATTCAGTGATTATTACATTGTTACTTTATTTCAAGCTCGACAAGTGATCAATATGGCTTGGCATCTATCTATCTATGACCGTTTATACGGATTCAAAATCAGTTGCATAGTTTTAAATTATATTTATTTTACAACAGATGTGATTCAAGTTCTATTAACTCATGCTAATTCACTCTAAATGGCATGTTGTTACGAGCAAACCTACTTGTCTGGACTGTGGGCCACAGGACCGGGAATCAAAGTAGCAAGTGCACTCACTTCTGCACTAACCGGACAACCTCTTACTGCGTATTGACTCTGAGAATTGGGAACAAACTCAATCCAGCATCTGGCACACTGTGAGGGTTCATTTGAAAGTTTGCGGAATTTTAAAATGAATAGCACACACACTTATGTCAGTGAAAATGTTTTAAAATAGTACAAATCAAGTTCAATGCAATCTACATACATCTGTAACAAATACTGCATACTTGACTCAGGTCAAAACTGTCTCAATATTTTCCTGAGAGGAAGTCTTTCTACAGTATGATAGCAACATAATTTGGGAGGTTGGTTGGACACTAAAATAAAAGATTTGAAGACTATGTCTTAACCAGTAACTAGTAAATAACTGTTTTCCAAAACACTTTTCGTCGGCTAGGATCCTTGTTTCTAGCCATTTTGGTGGATGGACAACCTGATCTCTCTCTTTCAATGAGTGATCTGCCATTCGTAAAATTTGTCTATGCCATTTGCAGACAAACCTCCTACAATATAATTATTATGGCTTGTCAAGACTTCTTAGTGAATTATAAGAACTCAGCTGAAGTTTTTTTCAGATCCACTTTTCAACGCTGCATAATTTAATGTTTGCGGTTCCTGACCAAAAAGCAATGTTTCAAATAGAACATTAAAAACTTTGTTCTTTCAACTGAACAACCCTCGTATATATATATATATATATATATATATTTATATATAGGCCGTAACTATCAATATATTTTTTTTATTGCTGCACCATTTGACAATGGTGGACATGCACATGGAAACAATCTCACATTCCAGTAATTATGATATTTAAGAGTAGCGTTCCATTTTCTGCCCTATAATCTTTGAGGTCTAGGTCAGTGGACAATAATAGCTGATTTTTCTAAAGAGGTTTTCAACAAACAAATGTAATTTTTACAACTTTTTATTTGTCATATTTTTGTAGTTTTGAAAATATCAATGCCCATGTGGGGCTACCCTGCACAGTTCAAGTACAGAGCGGTAACATACTGTACATTACATTTATGAGTATTAAATACACAACAGGAAAATCACAGCCAGAATATAAGACATGACATAACTTTCATTTTGTTTTCTCCTTTCAAATTCCATATCTATTTACTTTCAATGATATTTTTAATCAGTCGCTAAGTTTTGGCGACTACATATGCAAAATATGATGCATGGTAAAACCACTCCTTTTTTAGTTTTTTCTTCAAATTTCAAGTAATGAAAGTAATGCCCTGTCTTCCAAAAGATTATACACTAGTTATAATAATTACAAGTATATGCATCAATCAACATATTTGTCAAAATTTGCAACAGCATCTCAAGAAAAACAAAACCTATACATTAATCATTTTTGATGTTATTATATATGTGAAAAAAGTCGGCTATTTTGACAAGTATGTTGATTCAAGTCTTTAAAGTAAACTAAGAAAGTATGAGGTAATTCTGTAAAGCAAATTGACTTCACCTTTTACTGTACAAAAATCTCAAATGCATTGTCAAACATGAATATTGGATTTTTAAAAATTCAAAACAATTCCATAAACGATAAAATATTTTCAGTAACTGTTGTTACCAAAATTCAAGTCATGTACAACTTCTGAGCAAGTAATTTTTACTAAGTGTAATATCAATTATGTAATTAGTTAATTATCTATTCATTAAAGTAACTTGGACAATGTTCTTCCCATATTTTTTCAAGGAATTTACTAAAAAGCTTCATAGGGAAATAAAATTTCATTTAATGAGACCAGAACGTTTACTGCATCTGTTAATCAAGTACATGGAAATGACTTTAGGCATTATTAAATCAAGATTCCTGAGAAAATGTAATCCTACAAAATATTTCTTTGGTTATAAACTAACACCCTGTTTTAATGATTTACGGAACAGAATGATTACAGCACACACGACCGCTACAATGGGCTGGTATATAGTTTAATTAGTTAAACATTGCTGCCAAATTACAGCACAAAAAATATTTGCTCCATTGAAAAAAGTAGTACCTCATTAATGAAAAATAATCCTAATCCTTTTTTAACAATGGAAATGATTGAAAAAAATCATATTTAAACAAGTAGATAAACAAATACTTCGAGTTTTTGTTAACAGAAAACTAAATACCAGCCCAGGGATTGAAAAAGTTGACCTTTATTCCAATTTAATGGAAATTTGTCCACGTAAACTACATGTATTGATACATTTAGTTAAGAATATGTGAACATGGAACTTTTAACACTTAAACACGAATGAACTCAATAAGTTGCATACACTTATTAATAATTTACAGATTTTAATAATGTTTCGATACTGGCACTTGTAATAGAATATAAATATGTATTTCTATACAAAAAATGGAAAGAATCAATGTGAAAATGCCATTATTTGTCGAAAATGCATATTAATTAAAAATATATATCTCAGTTAGATGCGAAAAAGATCCAACTTCAGATAGCACTTATGATAGCACATTGAAAGTGATGATAGATTAAATTTTACACAGATTGCATAGCACTTTATTGGAAGACTAAAATGTAAAACATATTCAGTAAATCATAAAGCACTTTGTGCCAGTAAAAATGCATATTTTCACGCTATCTTCATTGAAGGTTTAAAACGTACAAAGATCATATTAAATCAAACAGCCGATGTATTAAAATATCGTCTACAGAAAAATGTAGCTTAACAATAAGAAAAAATACTAAACAGGATATGATAAATGTTTTATAATACAATGATTTGTTTGTGTCAATAAATATGATTGTAAGAATACATCAAAATTTACCAATATACACATAACTTTGTTAAAATGAAATTACGAGGTTGTATGTTGAAAAAATGACCCTGCAAAAACCTGAACTCAATATATGCACCGCACCCCCTCCATTGTGTTTGTCAATAATTCTTTAAACAGAATAATTATAAACTAAACCATTTGTATGTTTTCTCTCCGGTTTCAATTTACTATAATTAGGCTCTGATGTTTTATCAATCCCATTTCTATGCAAAGCATAAACTGATGTAGGTACATTCACTTAATGATCATGTTAAAAATAACTGAATTGAATTTAATTACAGCTTTTTTTTGTACACAATATTTTTTTTATAGTTTCACTTAAAAAAATGGGAAATCAAACTTTAAATATGGTTTCAATTTAAGTCCATAATGGGAGTTTTAAGGGGCTCTGTCATGATCATCAGTACAAATATTTATATAAACAAAATTACTCGTAAAGAATATGACTGGATGCAAAATAGAATTAACACCTAATCATTGTGGATGATGATAGGGCTTTCATAACTTACATTCTGTCATTCATATGATGATGAACATTACAGTAAAATTACCCGTACATTAAAACATTGCCATAACATAATACATAATTACAAGGTCATGGCTGACAATATCAAGTGATGAACATAATAATACTCTTTTTTGACGCCCAGCTGTAAAATGTAAGTGTTTGAAAAATACCACATAATAATATTGAAATTCATGTCCAACAAACCTTCTTATTAATAAAAGTTGATAACATATATTCTATAAAATAATTTAACAACAAACTTCCATCTGAATGACATTTTCATATCATAAAAAAGAAATACTTCAAATTGTAATTTTACACAATGTTTATGTGTCATATCCTTGCGTTAATTTAACACTTATCATTAACAAAATTTTACGGAATTCTGTGAACAGTGGAATCTACCACAACAAATATATTGCATTTAACTGCAAACTGAATTATTGGCATAGTTTGTCTTTCAATATAAAAACAATGGCAAATGGTAGTTAATGTTCACAAAACAATACTGACAAAATACAGGCGTAGTTCCTGAAGGGGATAAAGCTTAAAATCTGCGTAAATCCGGAAATACCCATTTTCATTTTCTACAATTCGTAACTTGGTCAATAACTGTATATTATTGAACCATATGCTAAAATTTGTAAAACATTATGTGTATCATTGTGCTTCAACAATGAGGAAAAAAATCGCCCTGATTTAGAATCGTTCAATACTTCGTAGCTGCCTTCACTCCCCAAAATTTATATCAGTCATGAAAATCAACACATAAATAACATTACAAGTTTTGAAAAAGAAATATCACAATGAACATCCAATGTCCAGTCAGCAACTTCCAGCAATGCATGCTTCATTTTTCTTGCTATTTTTTCTTCCATACTCATAACTCACTTGGAAGCTTTCTTGGGTTAACAATGTTCATAACCAGCTTGAAACTCCATTCTTAATGTTCTGTATGTCCGAAAAACTTTCTTTTGGTCAACCTTTTCATTATAAAGCTTAATCAAGGCTCGTTCCATTCCATTCTGTATAATTTATCCGTTGGTTTTTAAAGACATCGTTTTCCATCCACATTCCGATTTCCCAATTTTACTATCTCCCGCATTAAGAATCAAATTGCAGGAAAACACTGGCTGAACACTGGATAAGAGGTGCATTGAGAGTCCGAAATCTCTCTCGATGAATCACATATAAATACTGATAGGAGAGGTGTGTGTGTGTCACATATATAAATATAATGCTTTCTGTACAAGTGTATTGCAGATATAGCACCATCGTAGCGCCCAGAAAACCTGCAAATAAAAGAGAGAAACTTATTTATTATGTTACACAAAGACTATAATAATATACATCATATGATAAATCTAAAGCAATTTCTGATGTGTTAAAGGCCCTGCAAGAAAATGGAGAACCAATGCAATGTCATTTACTTAAAAGAAATTAACAAAAAAATCATATTAAAAAAAAATCTTGACAAACCCTTTTCAATCCCATTTACGTGTATAAACATACTATACGATGCATTGAACAAAGTTATGATACATGTACCGGGTAAGTGTACACTGATGTTGAAGTTAGCAAACAGATAGATGTTTACCTAATGTTAGGAGCTACTGGAGGAGGAGGAGGAATCCGAGTCACTGTCTATCTCCTCCCTCCGTCTCCGTCTCTTGTAGTCCTGAAGCTCAGGTACCGTCCCTATAGAGAGAAAAGTTGGGAGGAGTTAGTTTCATTAACTAATTAAAGATGTTAATCAATCAGATTTCTTTTTTAGATTCTACGGCCATTTAGCTTATGATAAATTGTATCAAGCAATCTTAAGAATATGCATATTTTAATTTTGAGTATATGACTGGACAGATTAATTTATTTTTTTCTTATGCAAATACATTTATACATTATTTGTAACTTTAACAAAAATAGAGTCAAATTTAATCTTAAAAATATTTTTATATGCCTACTACTAGCAATTTAATTGTACCTGGTATAGGTGTGTGAACTTCCACCTTGACAGTGGCTGTGGCCCTGACCCTTGTCACATGATGTGTGGGTGGGGTCGACATCACTGACCCTGGAGGTGTACTCTGTAGAGAAATCACAATAATATTATACAAAAGACTACACCATTAGTTGGTAAAGCAAAGCGTTTTGTGGAAAGTAAAACAAACACAAGTATGCATTTCTGTTAGATTTGATTTCATACCCTTTTGTTACAAGGATATTTTCTGTTCTGTTCTAATTTTCTCAGGTTGTTGTGAAGTGAAAAATAATACTCATTTTTTTCATTAACCCTCTTATTAATAAATCTGATATTTATACACAAAGTACTCACATTTTTACTCTGTGAACTATGTCTACTGGTAGAGTCATCTGCAGACCTCTGTGACGTCTGCTGATCGTTTCTCCCGCCATTATTTGGCACTGATGTTTCCACAACAACCTCAGGATTGACAACAATCTCTGTGGAGGAATACTGTGACGGCTCCTCAGAAATTGTTGTCAGGGAGAGATCCGAGGGGATTCTCTGTGGGTATCTCATCTTCCGACTTGATCGCGTGGCCCGTACTGGCAAGTTGCGGATTTTCGCCCTTGGTGAGGCTTCTGGGGACGGGGTAGGGATTCTGTCTGTGTCCTTCTTTGGCCGCACCTCCGAAAGTGGGCCGCACATCGATAAGATGACAGGTAACAGGAGTAGACCATTGAGTAAACCAATCACCACCAGACCCGTCAACACCAAGAAGAAGTACCTGAAATATAAAACAATCCATTGTAAATTAAATGTGGTGATTAATATGTAACATTGCCACATTTTGAGAGCCACCTACAATGTAATTACCAATCTGTTCTTTAAATTGTTATTCTAAGAATGATCTTACTCATACAAAGCAATGACAGTACATGGAGTAATTTTCGTTTTCTTTCTCTAAGTAATGAACTAACATACGTAGTTAGCATCATCAGTTAGAATAAAATGAGAAGATAATTTACGACAATTATCAATTAACTTTTTGCAATATAATAAGAAATTCATAAATGTTTGATGATAAAACTGGCATTGTCAGGACCAACTAAAGCATTTAAACTTTCTCTTTTTGCAAATTATCTTACAACCATGAAATAATTATCAATTATCAAACTATTCCATAAACTCACATGTGCATGTTATTTTGCTTTGCTTTAGTTAATTTCATTACATAACGCTCAACAAAATGCACGCTGGTTAAATGCATATATACTTGAAATGCACCCGGAAAGCATGTACTGGCACACCATTTCAAGAGCTTAGAGTTAATTATAATATGAATGCTTTCTCAAGAAAATCAGGTATTTTGATTAATAAAACCCCTGGGTGGGCTTGTTATTGCAGATTTCATTTGCCTGTCAAGAACTTCTACTGCTACACCCACTATCAAAAACATAGACAGAAATCTTCAAAAATGTTACCCTTCCGGTAACAAGCGAGTGTTATGCCTTGAGAAATGATATACAGCTATAAGCCTACATACTTGTGTTCCAAAAAACAAAGCTTGTTTCCCTTCATTGTCAGGTCTCAGTTTAAGACCTCCCATAAATCGCCTTGTTATCCGACCTGATTAATTTGCTAAGAACTGTGTTGAATGACAGCTAAATAGAAAGTTGTCTGTCGGCCAAAATCCACAACAGTGTATCTCAGATAGAACCAAACTTGCTGCAATGCCAATCTTTTACTGACTGACAATGTGTCAAAAAATATCTCTTCGAAAAAAGGAAGCACTTAATGTATATAAAGAGATCAAATTTAGTATATTATGTATGGCGTATTTATATCAGTCAAAATATTGCAGTAACCCCTATCTTTCGGCACTGCAAAATGTACACAAAATGAAACGAACGTTCAACTCTAGACCATATACCAAGTTGCTCAAAAACAATATAATTTATACCAGGCCCTTTCTGCATCTCAATTAAAACAACAACATTAATTAATTGATTCACATATCTTTCTAAAATTAAACATAAACTGAAGAATGGACAAGGAACAGTAACCACGCAATAATAATATCTAGCACGCATTGAGTTATCTACCCTGAATCAGTAGCAGCCTCCAAAGAGCAGTAATTACATTTTTTTGAGAGAAAACCTATTATCTCACACATTCTTTTCTGCAATTTTCAGATGATAGTTTTTGTTATTAACTGTCACTACTATCATTTGAGGAGGTATGGCAAAAAAGCAGGCTGTTAAGGCATACAACGCCACCTGAACCACACATACTGTGATTGCAGAGCCAAGAAAATGCAAAACTGACATAAAATAACAAAGACACATTGGGAAAGACTTGAAATAATAAATATTCTTGGATTTTGCTTTCTTAGCAAATTTTTTAGATAAGATTTTTTTGTTTAATTTCAATTAGTAAACCTAGATTTCTGCCAAAAGTAATTCTCGCAGAATTATATGTTAACTCACAAAATCAGGAAATTGGTCATTCTGGCCATTATGGAAAACATCCCCCAAAAAAAACATCAAAGAAATAAAGAATGTGTTTGTTTATATGCAGTGATCTATGGACAGACATTGAATAAGCATTAATCAGCCATTATAAGCCCCTGTGGATTGGCAGCCAGGCAGGCAGGCATCAGTAAGAAACAAGAGGCACAGATTCAGGCAAGACACTCCGGCAAGCCACTCTGAGACCTCCAGGGAAGATAGGGGAGGCAGATTATGGCCTGTAAGCTCAAGAAGGCCGTATCTTTCCGTATCTCTCCTATCTTCCTATCTGTGCTAGTGAAGATGCTCCCCATTTATCTCAGCCTTGTAAATCTTGGAACAGGTCTGCCTCAACTTTTCTGATTTGTGTGAGTAAAGCTGCATTACAAACCTCTTCATGCATAGTATGTTGATGATTTTGTTTTTTTGGTCAAAAAGACCCTCTTTTGCTGTTTGGTTGGTCAAATGTCCATGTACCGGTACTTCACACAATATTTTCATATTCTTTATAAGGTCATATTCTTAGGTTACAAAGTACTATAATGTCAAACCAAATTTATGAAATGATAAGCAATTAGGCTTTAAAAGTAAGTTTCACTTTCATATTTTTCTCAGATAAAATAAAGACATCTTGACAAAGACAAATTAAGTCCAGCTCATAATTTACAAAAACAATGAAAATGTCTTTAACTCAAGACCTCACATGATTCTAAAATGCCTCGCGATCTCATCCAAAATAATCCAGTAAAGAATCGGCTCCAGAAAACCTCTAAAACTTTGCCCCTTCCGAGAGCAGAGCTACAAAAAATATATCCCAGACAATTTTTATAACTTACAACCGCATAAACAAAAGAAATGAGAAGAATAAAAAATAGTGTGTTGTGATTATACATCTAAACAGAGATTTCCTAGAGAATGGAATTAAAACCAAGTCAAGACCAACTTCAGATTAAAACCTACATTTCAAACCAATGAAATTCCATATAGTACCATGCATAATCATTAAGACTTGCAGTTTAACAACTTGACAGACATGACCTCATAATTAGGTTCCCTGCTGAAAACACCTTATAAACCAAGTCAGTTATAAGATATTGTTTCGCAGAGCCCTTCTTAATCATTATGGTTTAAAATAATGCTCCGCCCTTTTTAATCATTAAGATTTTATATAATATATTCTTACAAGCACTTGGCTACCACATACCAAGCATTTAGGGGTATTTGGGATGGGGTTGGGGGTTGAAATTGAGCAATAGTCAAAAAAAGTATCTGTACTAACCAGCTTACAGAGAGGTATACCAATATGTGGTATTCTTTGGCAAATAAAATAGTGGCAACAGGGATACAGTACAAAAATCATATCCGTTTGCATAGTTCAGAGTACCTCGCATTTACTGTATTCAGTGGTACCCAACAACCTCATATTTATTGCAAGAAACAAGGCAGCACAAAAAATTGTTTTATATGCATTGTAGAATTGTATATACTGGTTCCTTTAGAAAAAAAATTGATAAAGAAAGTCTTAACATTTTATTACTGTTATGGTGGCTCATGGCATTAACACACTTGCATGCTAACTTCTGTTTTATTTTATAACTCGGGAGTGTTTGCATTAAAACCTCAGGGTAGCTGGAAAAATAGACTTTTAACTCCAAATTCAATTAGCTTTCATAGGTATATGTACATAAAATGTTTCTGTTTATTCTGAAATCAATCAGGAAAATAAATCAACGTCAATTCAGATATGTCAAATGAATATACCTATCTGGGTTATTTTATTTAAAATCCACTTTCAATGATTCAAAAATTTCATTAACTTTTTATCAGGGCTGCCATCACTCGAATGCTTTTAAGTTAGAATAAACATTTTTAAAACCTCAATCTTGTTATAATCTGGAAAGCGATGAACAAATAAATTCTTAAACAGATCAAGCAGCAGTGGTAGGCAAATTTTTTTTGGAAGATCTTGAAATTCACAAAAAGGAAATTCAGATAATTGAGAAAAGGCATAGCTATACAAGTATTTTATGTAATACCCTAGAGAATCAAGAGCCTACCAATCTTGGCTCCCTTTTTTTTGGGCCCTTTTTTCTGTCATTTATCAAGCTTACTTTATGCAATGTGAGTTTCCCCATATCACTAGCTGTGCCCTTCTTAGCACTAATATTTCAGGCCATGAAAAACAGTGATCAAACCTTATTTCTTTTTACTTTTTCAAATTAAAAAGTACTTCTAAACATTGAAATTCGAAAACTTTAAAAGCCATAAACTTAGCAAATAGAGGAGACTTGAGGTGGTCTAATTGCTTCTAGTAATGTAGTAATGTTGTACAAAACCTTTGTGAAGTAATACACAACCTAAGATCTTACACTTGCCAATTATTTGTATAAAACTTACATCTTTTCTATCATCTCAGTGTGACTGGATTGCTCATTGGGTGGTCCATCAAACAAGAATGGGAAGTTTGTTTGTGCACTGACAAGTGTATAAAGATGTGGCCAACCGACCAAGACATGGCCCATCTTAATGATCATATTGTTCATAGTGATTGGCAATGAACAATCGGCAATAAACGACCAAAATGAGCAAAATAATTAATGTTCTAGCCTTGAAAGCAAAAACTCAATGTTCATCAAGTACTTTATACTCTATCTCAGATATTAAAATCTGTGTTTGTTGGTACTTTAATTTAAACCCAGGACACATCCAGGGCTTCAACATGTGATAGAGTCCTTGAATTTTGACGCATGTCATTAATTTTTTTAATTCATAAATTGCAAACTATATATTTATATAAACATGTGCATTAATTACAATAATAATCAACTTAAAACTTTAAGGCATGTATTACTTTTTTACAAACAAACAAGATTAGCCTTGCAATATGTTAATGAAGTAAGCATGTGCAAATGACATGTCATTGAAAACCAAAATCCCAACAACATTTTTTTGGTAATTGAAACATCTCTAAGCCTGTTTTTGTCCAGAATTCTTTTATCCTATTTTATTTATTTTTTTAGGAATACCTGTAAGTGCAAAAGACTTGAGCTACTAATCAAACTCAGGACAAAGAAAAACTGTAACATAATGGTGAAAGAAATACCCCTATTCTTCAAATGGCTTCAACTTTACCCTCTTCAAATGGCTTCAACTTTACCCTGAATTTGTAACACAACATAATTGTTTGATGTACAGGTTGAAGAAAAACAACAATTCCCCATTTCAAGAGGCAAAAGAACTTGCCAATTCTGCCACTTTTTTCACAACTTCTCAGCTTCTTTATTACAATATTACTACTTGAAAAATGCGGAGAAAATTTCAAGAATTCTCCATCAATAACCTATTGGCGCTATTGTTCTGGATATTTTTCTGGCTAGGAATCATTGTATTAAGTGGTTGTTTTCTATTTTGATGTAAGTGTATCTTGGCCTTACTTTACCGATATTTCACTCTTCCCAAGAACCTAATTCAATCTTTGAATTGTCAGTGACATTCCATGAAATGTTTTCCTGTATCCCACCTACCAATGCTAAGAAAAGAGCTATCATTGGGATGATATGCAGATCAACTTCTATAAAATATTTTTTGGGGCCTGGAATGTCTCAAAACATATTTTTCAAATGGGCCATCTACACCCCATTAGCTACAGGTCTGACCAAGTGAAAGAGCACTTGAACATTAATGCTAGGTCACTTTGCTCCGAGGTAATGGTATTCACAGGTGTAAGGATACATCCACGGCCAAATGTTTAATGTAGCCCACCTTCATGTAACAAATAACTGACCAGAATAAATTAATAAACCAGGTGTGCAACCATCACAGTGTGTACATTTTGTATGAATATAAACTTGGGTTTTTCATTTTTGTTTCCTTTACATTTGTTGAAAAACATTGTAAACATGGTTGTTGTAATATATCTAATTAAATACTCCTTTCAATTTTACCACCATGTTTATATCTTTAGAACATGTTATTATAATTGCGCATTATGTATGTAATTCAAATGAATAGACCTATCAAATCTTTCATGCACTTATCTTTGCATCTAAAATCTCTTTCTTCAAAGAATTTACAAAGAAATCTTCAGTTCATTCAAAAAACCTAAAATCATGATCCTCAATGAGAACTCATCAAACAGGCTAAATTAATTTTGAGTATCCAGCATGTTTAATTAGTAATTTGTCGAATTTTTCCCCCAAAGTAGCCCCCACAAGCTTGCGGCTATCTGGAGAGTGTCAGTATACGTCTAATGTGGGTGGTCCAACTAAACAGAGGCCAAGCTAGGCCACTTATCCACCGAACGGCTGTGTAAAACAATCCTAGCTGTACAGTAGGGCACAAGAGTGGCGTAATTGGTTCTACCAAGTTTATCAAGTAGCTGCTTTTGCCACTACCTGTTGCAGACAAAAAATGTTACATACAAAAAGCTACTGTTTTCAGCATAAAAGGTTTACTGATGAATGTAGAATATAAAGATTAAACAGATAAATGTTAATGTAAAGACAAAACATGACAGGTCTTTAACAAGGGTCCAGACACTGTCAGACCAAACAAGGCCTACTAAACTGTCAAAAAGATTTCAACATTTGCTCAATCAGTGTATAGGTTATGTTTTAACCGCTTTAAGTGCAACTGGTGTATTTTTTACAAACTACAACAAAAATGCATGCTTTATGTTACAATTTATATAAAACGTTCATAAACTACATAGAAAAATACTCTTTCTGTGTCTAAGTTGCACCTTGGGCAAATTTGGAGGATATAAAAAGAGCTACATTTCAGATGATAAAAGTACAAGTTGCCAGAGATTTTTGGTTCATTTTATGGTCTGGTGATTGGAACAGATTTTCATAAACAGAAGCCAAATTTATTATATCATTTATCCCAATCAAGATTGATATAGAGCTACAGTTTTAACATCCAAATTCTTTCAGAACTTATTTTAAACATCTTTATTTCTAGTCAACCATAAATCAAATAATCTTATTTCAAGATGAATAATTCTAGAACCGAAAAAAAACCCTGTAAAACTAGGAAGAACTGATTTGTTTCATGTGACCTCAAAAAAATTCTTGTACCTCATAAAGGATATCAAGAGATTTTGCGTAATACAGCATTGACATAAAGAAATAGCTTAAAATCATAAAGAAACAGTTTCAAGTCATACCAAATGCCACAAGCCATGAATGAAACTGACAGGAAGAAGGAAATGTGAATTTCGGAAGTTGTCAGCAGCTGGTTGCCTGTGTGGCACGTTTCTATGACATAACCACGGAAATATGTCAAGGCACACCCTGGCTCCGCTCAAATTAGCAAACAACTGGTCAACTATACGAAAATATTGGTAGCACTAACAACAAGGACCGTTTGAATAAAAGTAAACACCGTCAAAGTTAAAACTCCTTTTGGCCCTTCACCAAGTTGGCTTAAATTTAACACGTTACATATTGACCATCTTAAGCAAACACCCCAAGAGTCCGTGAAAGTCCACCTAATGAATAATCTGTTTACATCAAAAGCAGCTTTCTTTTTTGGCGCAAGGCACTTGTTTGTATTATAACCCGTCCATTTCTCACCAACAGTACAATGAAGATTGGATTAGATCTTGAAATATTTAATTAAATTAAACATTCCATTTTCTAGAGTACAGCTACAATGATCTTCAGAAACTCTTGAAACGTTTATTGCTATTTTTTCAAATTAACATCGGTCAGTATCATAAAAGTGAGGGACACTAGTAAAAAGTAATGATGAAGAAAAGTATGCATTCAACTCACGGTCACATGAAAGAAACTATCAACAGAGCATTTGAAGTTTTATAAAATTGTTTAAAGGAATGATTGTGGCTGTATTTGGTATTAAATTAAAAGGCTATGCAAGGGCACAAGTTTGATTGGTCTTACAATTAAAAGACCAATGACTCATTTTGAATATGAAACAGATTATGAGATAACATAAGTACTGAAGCATTCCATTTTTATTGAATAACTGATTTATTACAATCAGACTATTATTCATGTATGCTAACTAAATGTATGTCTACCAAATCCAAATAGTTGGTCAAATCACCCAAGAAAATGTTTACAAATCAAACTTGTTAGTATTTTACACATAAATATCATAACACAAGTCCAAATTTAAGGGACAATCTTTTTCAACAACCCAAGAAAACTTTGTAAGACGGATCTACACATTAAAACTTTCAAATCAAAGCTCACCTGACAATGAAGTCAAACTCTGCGCCGGCCAGCATGATAACACCGAGGAATGTAGAAACTCCGCCGTGGAGAACGGGAGCAAACGTGTGCTCCAGAGCCTTGGCCATTCGCGAATTTCGCGTCCCGACTGTTGACAGGAACGCCTGTTAAAAATATGACACCAGTTAAAAAATCATGTTACATATACTCCTTACATTCAAGCTCATAATTAAACTTCTTTTTTTTTTAAAACATAAAGCACAAAATAATTTTAATGGAAGATTTTCTCAAACGTTCACTCACCACAGAGAGATGGACAGTGAAATCGACGCCAATACCCACAGAGGATATAAGGATGACGGCGGGAATGGCGCTCAGCTTCAAACCCACGATACCCATGAAACCGAACAGCTCCACGAGGACGAGGGTCAAAACAACAACCTGAAATATTAGATCGTTTTATTGCAGACAGTGACCTAAACTATAGTATTATCATATTATTCTATGGCCTATGTTCAAAATAACTATTGTTTGCTTACATTTATTTCTTGGAATACAAATTAAATATACCGTTACTCTTATCCTACTGATGATATGAATTTTCTTTTTCACTTTCAAGGTACAGATTTCATTCAATACCAGGAAGAAACAGAAATGTTACAGATAAGGTGATAATTCATCTAAGGTTTGTTGAGTGACTACTGCTTTAGGAAAATCAAATGCTGAATGATTTTTAATTTTTGCTGATGGTTATTCTAAATGAAAAACATTACCCCCAAAATGACTACAGTTGGAAACTTTATATAAAAAAATCATTTGTTTTCAATTGTATTTGGCCAAAATATAATTTTTTGAAAGTAAATATTACAGAACTTTTACCTTAGGCAGACTAAAAAATATTTCAACACAAAACATACTGCATTATTTTCCAGCGATCTACCGTATTTCAAAGTTATTGTGAAATATACTTCACAAAAAATTATGGCAAGTCATAAATGCCTTATGCCAGGTCAAATCAAATACAGACGATCTTCAATTTAATTAAATTCTGTAATATAAACACAACTTCCAAAAAAATTCTAATTTGAAATCTGTAATAAAAATGGAATTATTATTCCCCTATCAGATGAGGAGCGATATGTACAGCTTTATTATGGAAATAAACACATATGTTCCCTGCGCCCTGGGAAATATACAAAAGCCCACCTAGAAAAACACTAGGCAATTATAGAATTGTATACCCGCCAAGATAGGCGAACACCGTCATAAGCCACCAGTTTTAAACTGACGTTTTATTATTCCTAAGTTTGCAATTAATGAATTTAAAGTCACCTGTTTTATTCAGATTTTGTCTTTGAAAGAGTGCAACAAATTAATGAATATATCATTGTTGTTTTTACGATGATAATAGCTGATAATCATCAAAAATCTAGTAGAAAAAATAATTTTTGAAAAACCAATAATTTAGTCAGAGTAGCTCATTACCATCAAAAGACCCTCAGAAAGTGAGACCGCAGTAACTTAAAAATCCTTTAATATAGGAAACTAAAATAATATATTGGACACTGAATGATTTTGAAACTGTCAATTCAATGTTGACCACTAGATTTTAAAGAGATGACAATTATTCCTTTCTTCCCATTTCTTATCAAACAAGCACACAAAAAACATTTGTGCCTGAATCCGTAAATTGGAAATTTAAAAAATAGCCACTTACAATAATTCCGGCCATCCAGGGATTTACAAGAGTAACGGAGAGAACAATGAAGGTGACAGCTAGGATGCACAGCAGCGCCATCATGAGGTAGAAACGCAGGTGGATATACTGTTCCCAGAATGTGAATGGTACCCCCACAGGGTAGTTTGGGAGCCCACGGGCGGAGAAGTCATCGCAAATCTTCCGGATTTGTAATACAACATTTAGTATTTCCTCCCCGCTTGACAGTTTTGTCAAGAAGAATGGAATCTGGGCATACTTGATGCTCTTTGCTTTTGGCACTGAAAGACAATTGCATTTTTTTAGTCCTAATTCACACACTGTGATGTTTATTTGACCATTTCAAAATTATTATACAAGAAAATGAGTCTTGCTAATTTTTTTTTAACAAAGTTGAAAAATTACGAATAGATCTCTCATATACAAATGGTTACAACTAAATTAACATCAACTTTACAGCAATAAAAATTCTTTAAAAAACATTCTACCAACATTTACCATAATATAAGAAAGCAGTACCATTTTACCTTGTACATTGTTATATGAGGCATCGAAAGGCCAAGACTGAGTTGTGGGCCTTATTTCTGCCATTGTGTATGAATACGCCAGGGCGTCATTAGACACCCACACTGTGAGGTAATTGTAAAATGCAGGCGGGTATATAATCCCTTCCTTGCTCACCAGACGAACATTTTTCACCTGGTTAAAGTCTATAGAATTGTCCACGTCACCCGTTTGGACAAGCAGAGTGAACGCCAGTATGGCGTCATACGAGGCATTCCGATGCCAACCCGTTGAGTGGAACGTTCCATTGGCATAATCTCGATCAAATGCTTCTTGTAAATCAACAAGCCATGATCGAAATTCATCAAGCCAAAATATTGGCAGTTTGTCATTTTTCTCACGAAGAATGTTATCCACATTGCTGAAAGCGGCATGGAACTCCCGAATAAGTCTTTGGTTATTTGGATAATCAAGCTCTTGAGTCACTAAATAAATATTATAATATCCAAAGTATTTTGATTGTTTTTCCAGAAAATCATATTCACTAGTATCACGAGGGACAACTTCTGTCAAATCGAGCCCATCTTTCACTTGGGCTGTGCCCCATGTACCGATTATTAAAAACACAACAAAGAAAACTATGGTGAACACTTTGACAGGAGTCTTTTGAAGAAATGGTGCATATTTCTTTGCAGCTAATGATGTCAATGATGTGGTTAGGCACTGTTTTTGAAGAATAGCGAACTTCTCTTTGCATGTCACACGCTCCCCATCTGTAAGGCACTGGCGGGAATTGGTAGCCGAGTCAAACCCTGAATCAAATAAAATTTATCTTTCAGTGAAAGAAATCTGATGTGGATAATAATACAACAAACATATTCAAAACCTTTCTACAGTATAAAAGCATTTCAATTTTCTGACATTCTTTTCAATTTTAAACACATGATGTTTAAAAATGTAAACAGCCATGCTAACATTTCTATTTCTTAAGTCATTACAGATCAATACTATCAAATGATCAAAATCCAAAGAAAAAAACATCATTGTAAACTTCACGAACCTGGTACGGGAGACCCCATCCTTGTGACAAACTGCCCCTCATGAGGAGCCAAGGTTGTCTGGGCGGGCCCGCCATTGGGTGTTGACTGAGCAATCATGTCTCGGGCAAGAAGGTCACTGTAGGGTGGGGGAGAGTATGCAGGGCGAGGCGTGTAGCCGGGTGGGGGACTCGACTCACGTTCCATGGTGTCATGAATATTAATGTGAGGCTGGAGCTCAATCACAGTGTTGTTGTCTGTGAAACTGGAAAACATGATGAATTCTCTTTAGCAAAAGTAATTTTTTTATCAACAATAAAGCTACTTGGTATATTAAGATACCATATTAAATCAGTGAAATTAAATAAGCATGCAAATAATTTTTTTGGCTTACATCCCTAGATATAAAAATACATAAAAGGTCTAGATAAATGCAAAATATGAAGAAACAGAAAAAGAATACTCGAAACTGCAGCCTACCTTTCGAAGCAGCAGAAGATGTCAACCCTTTTATTTTTGCGGCGTATAAGGTCAATGCTGCAGATGGCTGGGTAGATGAGCAGGACGGACACAAGGTTAAATAGCACCAGAATCCCCGCCTGAAAAACGGGAGTACAAGTTTTAGCTAGGTACATATAGCTGACAACTTAGTTACATTTGTATCTTATTCTATATTAGTATAATGATTTTATTTTCGAGTCAACATCAGAAATCCCCCAGCTGAAAAATGCAGGCTGGTCACGTAGTCATTGTTTCATATGACAAAGTTGGGTTACAGGATTTATTAAAGACTATTTTAGTATACACCCATTCCTAACATTTAAATATTTTATGCACACGTGTTTATCAACTTCTTTTTTTCTAATGAAGGCATTTTATTAAGATGGGTATTTTTTAACAATGTTTTTAATCTAAGTCTACCAAAGGCATGCAGAGATCAGTGCATGAAACATTTTTATAGAATTCACCAAACCAAAACTAGTCTTTAAACTTACGATCAAGGTTATGTAGTTTATCAATGTGCAGTCATGGAAAGCAGCAAACTGCATCTTAATAAAGCAATGCCTCTCAAATACCAGTTGTAATTTTACATCACTTTAACTGCTTCTTAAATTTCTGGTATACTGTCAAACAATTTAACTGTTGAAATACACAATTATGATCGCATTCAAAGACAAAATACATGCAAAATAAATGTGTAAACCAAAATATTTCTATGTAAGCTTATTAAATGATTTTGCTAATCATCAGAACTGACCATAAGCCTTTGAAGAAATAGGCATCTCTTTTTTTCTATTTGACACATAACAGCGAACATATTCACATCAATAATGCATCCCAAAGTTAATGCGCAACAATACATAATTGGCCTATTCATAACTCGAAAAACTTCTAGGTGGTCTGAGATATTATTAAAGTGTTCTGCACTCTGTCATGATTTGAATATGCTATACATCTGATTTAAATACAACCACGCTTTTCAATAGAACCTCCTATTAGTTCAAAGAGAGTTCTTTTTGTCATACATTAAATTCATGACCCATATTTGTAATTATATACATAGTTTTCTGCTCTTGAACAATTACTTTTCCGATGCTTTCACATTTGAGCCATTTGAAAACATTTAGAAACAATTAACTGGGGTGTGTGCACTGTAAGAAAATACCACTTAGAATACATACACTGAATATATATAAAAGAATTTAAACTGTTGATGATATACTGCCATAATATTGTAATGCCAAATATGACAAAACTTATTCTGTGCTCATAAATTTATTAACACATGAGATGATGGCTAACTCACTAAAGATTGCTACTTCTTCAGAACAAATATGTCTTGAATTTTTAAATGTTTTTTTTTTAAGCAGCAGTTCCTCACCAAGGTGTGAAATATGTGACTTCCAACTGGAGTTCCATCACATTAAATTAAAAAATTGCTTTATGAAGCATGAACGATGGCTTCCGTTAACCCTTTACGTACTTGCTTGTTGAATGAAAAGTAACAAAATATATCCACTTAAGTTTTAACATAATATTTCTTATAAACTTTTTTATGTTCAAAGTCATTTTACACAAATAATATGGTTCATTGAAGAATTTTGGCATCAGCATGTTTTTAAAATTTAGCCCAAAATAAAGGGTATAATAAAATATTCAAAATTACCCTTATTCATTATAAATAAGACATCAAATTTTAATATGAAAAAAAAGTTGCAAATTGCATGGAAAATTGCAGCAATTTCATCGATATGCGTATGACATTCCTTCTGATTTACGACTATGCACTGATAACGCCTCATTTAGTTCTAAAGAATGGTTTTGAAACGACCACCCAAATTTTCATAATGTAGCGAATATACGTGAAAAATTGTATCAGATTTGGCAAGTAGGTAAAACTGTGGGATATAATCACACTCTGTTTAAAATATTCAAATATTCTTTTTTAATGACACAAATTAGCATCTTTAGAATTAGGAATAAAATGACAAGTTTCTTGGGCAAAACTCAATAAAAGAAAAGGTGCAACAGGTTAAATCTTTTCGAGATCTAACACTCGTACTACATGTTACAACTATGTGTTATATGTATTCTATTTAAGACATAAAATTCCCAAGAACCATGATGGTATATCAAATTTAAGAATCAATTTTTTTAAATAAAATTCTGTCAAACCACAACTATTTTCATACATTTTAGTATTTTGAAATTGCATAAAAAAATACGCAAAAAGATAATAGAAAATTTTAGTACGAGCAGGCGTCAATTCTCTTCTGTTTTGATAATGACAATGCATATGACACCTAAACTATGGAAATATTTTGATTTATTAAAAACTGTAACTATATTTTGGTTCAAACACTCTTAAATCACAAACCTGAAGTGCGAATGAGCGCAAAGCAGGGATGGGTATGATCACTGCCGAGAAAAACGCCAGCATGTTCGAGACCGACGTCAGCAATATACTTGTACCAGTTCGCTTTAAACACTCACCCGTCTGCTCCTGAAGAAATTATAAAAATTATAAGATACAAGAAATAAAATTTACATTTTATGCACTTCTAGTTGTACAAAGCAGTATTTTTATTGAAAGGCAAGCTCTGAATGCAAGGCCGGCATTTAATATTAACATGTGCTTTCCCTGTTAATGTCAAAAAGAAATCCTTCACCATTTGTTATTCTTCATGGACAGTTGGCTTGATAAAGCTTATTTTTTTACATGACGGCATTTATAGGACAAAAACTTGTAATGAAGCAAAATTACAGTCTGTTTTACAGCAGCACTTCTTTGTCCTATCGCCAGCCAGACATTCATTCATGAAAATTATTACATCACATGCATTTTACGATAACAGAATGATTGCGCCACAGTAAAACATTGATTAAAGACATCAAAACACCACAAAACACACCGAAGGGGAAAAAAACCTGCATCTCGGCACCACAATAAACAATTCCAAGGTGCACAATTCATTAGAGCTAATGTGAGCTATACTCATATACATATTCATTGGGCAAAATGATCACAGCTACACGAAAAATCATCATGGGCGGCCTAGAAGGTACATCTGCAAAAACCATTACATTCTGCAGAGTAGAAAATGGCTGTAAATTATTAACAAATTGATTGCAATCATCCAGGTTGTATCTTGCCAATCTATCACTTCAATCTTGTTTATCAATTAATTTTGCTGTGAAGTTGAGAGGGGTGTCTCTCTTTGCCACAAAATGCAAGCTGTTTTGCAGCTACCTTTATTTGAGTATATGTTGCAACAGATCTGGGATTAATTAGAGGTCAGAACCAGTTTTCATGTGGAGCCCTAGAGTAGTGAATATCATTAATTTATTTTGCAATGGAATGATATTAAAATCAATTGCACCTTTTCTGAAAACATGATAAAAGCTTTGAGTTGAAGCAAATCACCAACATTTCAACTTTCAAACCTATTGGAAACAAATGTGTTTCTATAGGAAAGCTTCTCATTGTAAACAAAAAGAGAATCTTCTTTAACCTATTAAGTGTAAAACTACTGTTTATTAATTTTGACCATTCACTACATAAACCATCTTAGAGGCTGAACCAGAAACTTCAAAAACCAGTATGTTTATATTGCCTTTTTATTGTTACTTTTATTACTTTTAGAGTAAATGGACATTTTCACCCGCCTACCCCCATCAAATGTACCATGAAATGTGTAGAATGGACATTACAATTTTTCAGCCAAGCCTTAAGCCCCAGGGACCAACATTGGCCCACACACATTCAGTATGATAATGATACACAGAGGTCACCTTCAAAAGAAGAACCACCCAGGTTTATTTTTCCTAAAGGCTTTAGATGTTTACTGAATAAACATGGCAGACTCTTGAACCCAGAAGAGACTGTTCATGCCTCTATATTTATTTTGTAGGAAACAGATTTTGGTTGATATTACTAACAAGCTTTTTTCATTGAAAAGATTTTTAGTGTTCCCCCCCCCCCCCCAAATATATGCCCTATCATGATATTCACATTTTTTGAGGTGAATAATGTAAAACTCTGTAAAACTCTGTCTACACTATTTGGAATAACCACAGCTCATTCTTCTGGTTAGTGAAGTAATTAGTGCACGCGCTTCTCAACAAGGTGCCCGGGTTTGATTCCCCGCCTAGGCCCATGTGAGTTTGGTTGGTGGCTATCAAGCCTTACATGTGGGTTTTCTCTGGGTTTTCTAGTTGCAAACACAACCCAATACCACACTCTAGTGCAACATCGTGCCAACGAGAGAGACTTAGTATAAGTTAATATATCTTTCTTCACAATATTTGTAATATGAATAAAGTTTATATCAATTAGTTGAAATGTGCACAAAAAACTTTCAAATATTTTTTAATAAAGTAAACAATGTCCAGTTAGTTCCAAGTATTGAGAAAACCCATACTAGACAGATAGGTTAAAAACATCCCATACATCAAAAACATCACACTCAGGGAAAATGCAGTAAAGCCAGTTAGTGCAAAAGCCGTAAAAATGCCAGGATGGAGACCTGCAAAATGTGAGGGGTTTTTTTACCCCAGAGGCACTGGAGTTCATTTTCTTTTTGCATAGTTCTAATGGGCACAATATCTGACATTTGACACATCCCGTTCGAAGTTAACACCCCTTGGAATCAAAAAGCAGAGGGAAATATCATAACTGAAATTAAGTTATTCTCTAGGCTTCTTGTAAGATCTTTGTTCAAATATCTCAACATTTTTTGAAAAGGCTCTAACGATATTATGACCAGTGAAGCTTAAACTCTGATGAAAGCTGACGCACTCAAAGAAATATTGGAACCCCTCCCATTTTACGTTTAAAATACCTGAGCGAAGCTAAAATTACAAGTTCACTTCAGTTAAAGCAATAATTAACAGGAATTAAAAAGCTCAAATTTTCCTTCGATGGTAGATCGATTCTGCATCTTAACAATGGCCTTAAGAATTGTGTTATGTTTTGTGGCCCTCTGAATCACAGGTTGATTCAGTTTTATTTTCTCTTTTGAAAAGAGAAGCCTTGAAACCTAATTCGGCTCTTCATAACTGTACAAGTTCTGACCCAGACATTAAACTGTGCACAATGTTTATTTGTTGTGCAAATGTTAAATGAATCCTCTGAAATGTAGGGTGCATGTTGTATTATTACCGTATAATTTTGTTATCAATCATATGTCTGTGTATTGTGGGAGGTAGGAGATATTTATTCACTGTGATACCTAAATTTGCATTATATTTTCTTCCTATTCAATCCCATTTATAATAATAAGTATGTGTATAAAACATCTTACGAAGATTTTATGAGAAACACCCATATGGCATTCTGCAAAAGCAAGAGGCAAATCTGAAAAACCATTGAAATTGTTATCATATATTAGCCAACCAAAAGCTGTCTAAAATCATCTTAATTTGATTTTTGTTTTTTAACTATTTAAACTTAATTCATTTCAGATAAAACCAAATTTTCTATTAACCTTAACATCTGCAAGTTATGCCTTCACATAAGTGATAGATCAAAAACCATTTCATATTATATTATCTGCACACAGTTTAGTACCCAGTAAAATCAGTGGAAACGACATCTGTTGATGAACAACATACAAACACACCAAACATACCCAAGCTTCTAACCAATTTCCTCTACATTAATAATTGCGCAAATTAATTTGAAAAGAGCTCTCCTAAAGATTGCCAGAAGACCACACACTTAGCGATGGTATCTGGTTTTGGGTCTACACTACAAATATCGGGGGGAAATGTATACACATAAAAATACCCAAGTTTTTTTTGCTTCACCGACCTGCCTGCTGGCTATAAACTAGCAATGTTGGAGAATGATACATACACACTCCCCCAGTATGGTTTTAGTAGCTTACCTCTACAAAAGCCGTCAATGACTTAAAAAATATCAGCTTTTTATTTGAACATAGAACCATGCTGTTTTTTTCCTGACAGAAGATTTTAGGAAATTTTAAATACATGCATGATTTAAATACACTGATTGTATTAAAGACAATATTATTTACATAATCAAAGCACAATTAGATAAAACATGCAAATTTGTAAAGCACCAACTTTTAAGCAGAATACAGCATTATTTTTTATGTGAGAAAAGCACAAAACAGAGGTTGTACATTTAACACATATCTTTTCACCCGGAATGTTCACATTTGACGTACTTCTTTAAGGTATCACATTCAATGTTTAATATGTCTATTTTTCATACAAATCTTCATTCTTTTAGTAATAAAATGGTTGTAAAAGCACTTAGAGGCTACATGTACATTGGTTCTAATAGAACTTACCTTATGGGGAATATTGTCTTTGTTGGCATTTTCTGCGTATGTATGTGTGATCAGAAACATGTCATTCACCCCAAGACCCAGCGCCAGAAAGGGAATTATCTGAAATAGAGAACAATTTTCAATTGTATATTTAAAAATTAATTAAGAGAGTAAGATTTCTACATATTACTCAGTAAATGGGAAATTCATATGTTTATTTCACAGGACAAAGTTGTGTTTTTTTTAAATATCAATTGCTCAAATAATGTTTACTTCTTTTTAAATGCCATCTTCTTGAAATCCAATATTAAAGCAAACATTTGTTTGGCCTCACATAAAAGCTAATAATAATTATGACCAAAAAACTTTCTACTACTTTGTACCTGCATGAAAAATAAACATTATTTGTTTGTGTGCAAATTATCAGAAAACCTATCAAACAATTTTCCTATTAACCGATTTTTCCATGGGTTTTTTGTTGTTTGTATATAAATAATGCGGTATAAGTAAAGGTCTACACCATGACGGTGGTCCGACTAATTAAAGACTCATACTGTACTAAAACCTTAAACAACTATTAACAAATATGTCAAAGTTAATTTCAAATAGCTCACACAATTTTTAAGACAGCATTACATCTTTTTATTTGATCGTTAAAGGTTTAAAGACTGATGTTTTTTAAAACAGGCAACTAAAATTGAATGGAGCATGCAAGAACGCAATCAAGTTTAAATAGTTTTCCTGTCCTTGCAATAAATCTACTGTGTCACTTTTTTACAATAGATGGAATCCAAGTACATTTTTGAGATATTTTAATGATATGAAGTGTTTCAAAGAGATAGAAATCAACATTATTCTGAAATATAAGTTATAACAAATCAGAAAAACTTTCCAAACTTATTAAAGTTAAGACATAAGTGAACGGGTTAACTATTTAAACGACAAAGAAAGTGGACATCACTGACCAAATGCCGTAAAAACACGGGACTTAATACTTTGCTGTGACAAGAGTATTTAATGTCACAAAGGTGAGTCAATGGACTGTTTTATTACCAAATGTCAGGTCTTGGATGATGGAACATTCACAATACAGGTCCTCAAATAATGTATGGGGACAGATTGTTCATGTTAAAGCTCAACCTAACATCCCTCACCTTCGTACAGCTTGATTGACTTCAAAACAGATTAATTTTATAGAAATATAAAAATAAAAAAAAAACATTTGTGACAATATTTTATAAATATTAATTACAAGGGAGGTCAAGGTTTTATTACACCACTCGTTTGTTACAAAGTTATCGAATTTAACACAGTTATAAAGTAAAATAGACAAGTGTTTTGTTTTTTGTTTTTATTTTTTTTGTCTATTTATTTTATTTTCCTTTAATAAACTGCAAACTTTCAGTTAGAAACCAAAATGCGCAACCTTTATTATTTTAATCTAAAACTAGGGATGAAAAGAAAGAAATTTATATATGAATTGCTTATTATTATCATTACCATCATGAAATTATGATTGTTCATAAATGTATGTTAAATAGCATCTTCAACATTTTATTATGATGGATTTCACAACCATCTAGATGTGTAAAAACAATTATCACATAAAACCTTGTTTTTTATTTATGAATTTGTATTTTATGCAAGTTGGATCTTAACTGCTTTAGCTGGAGGGAGGAAAAAAAAACATTGTTTTATTGACTTAACTGACAATTACAGTTCAGACCACCCACATTATCCATTGTCGTTACAGTGTTTTTGTTCATACCACACATTACACACTACAATGATTCGCCTTTTACTTACAAAAGCGGTGGTTTAAAGATGTGCATCTGTTATTTGAAAACCATACTAATGCACCACACCTTTGGCGAGATTTGATCTAAGCCAAATACCGAAAGACTTTAATGTAAAACAAAAACAAACTTATTTATCCTGTGGGGTCCATTTATTAACAAAAGGTAAAGGAAAACTTCAAACTCGCACAAAAGCATGTTTTATCTTAAAAAAGGATTTTATGTCTTTTTGCATCAAAGTGTTTGCCATCGATGTGCAAAGAAAGCTATGAAATCATTAAAATTATTTTTATAAGATTAATATCTAAGCCCAGTTTTCCTTTTAAACAGTAATCTTCTTAAACTCAAACAAGCTGCTTGTGTGTTCACATGGAAACAACAAGAAGAACTGCTGGCAAGGCTTTGCAATTTTATGTTACAGATTTTTTAGATCTAAAAGGTGAATATCTAATAATTAATTCTAGCAAAATCTGAAATATAGTACACTAACTTAAAGAAAATACTTAAGCAATGTTGCTAAACTCTTCTACTGGGGGGGGGGGGTATTCATATCACATTTAAAGTATTTTCTTAACTTAAATCAATTTCCTAAAATGTTCAAAATCAAATTAAAAGAAAAGTACAAGTGTTTTAAACCAAAAAGTATATATTTGAATTAAATCCATGCAAATAAAGCATTTCAGATATTATCCCATTATTATATCATATGATTAGTGAGATACTTAGCTAAAGAAACGAAGCCCAGACAATTAAATACCTTCATTAACAAAATTACTGAACTATTTACTTAAAAAAAAATCTTAAAAAAATATACTTCATTTTTTTGAAACATCCTTTTCCAGAGGTTGTCTATCCCATCTTGTTTACAAAATAAAAAAGAATTTAAAAAGACTCTAGCAAATAAAAATATATACTACTTCTTTACCTGAGTTGTCGAGGCATTGAATGTAATCCCGAGCAAGGAACAGATACCAAGCCCTGCGGCCACAGACAAAGCGATCAATAGCACACCCACTATCCCTATACCGCTCTGGGACAGGATTAAGTTGTTCCAGCGCAGAAGGATTATGCACGCATAAAACACCTGGAAACAACGAAGGAAATTTAAAATAATTATTTTGCATAATTGTACTATTTTTATACATATATATACTCTATGTTTTAATTCAACAAGAGCACGGCAGAGCAAATGCCCCTGTGGTCTGTATTTTTCAGACTAACAAGGGGCATTACTTGACAATTACTAAAGCCAGAGTTATGGTCGTGTTATACACATGCATATTGTCCTTGATGATATGTGTTTCATGTGAATATCTTGACTGTTCGGAGATTGGCTAAGGTTGAAGTTCTTGTGAAAACTACATCCACGAGATAACACAGAGTCTTGTTTAATCATCTTTCTTTCTTCGAAAAAAGCAAACAAGTTAAAACATTTCTCCATTGATTGCCAAAAGGGCTAAACACATATTAACGCTTGATGAGCCATTTTGGAGATCAAAAGAAGACATTTTCTATGCTGATAATATTGCAGTCTGCACACGGACAATAATTAACAATGTGGTAAAAGATCTAACCTCTTGAATTTCATTGGGGGAATACCTTAAAATTTTGTTATCGATTTCTTGTTTGGCATTAACTAAATTTTTGGGTGAAAAATTGTCAGTACTAACCATAAGGATGTAACCAATGGCAACTCGTGGAATACTGATGTTGGAGAAATCCTTGATAATATCCATGAGGGAAGTCATGGAAAAAGCGTACAAGTTGTCAGGCATACTTGGGGAGCTAAACGTGTTCATCTCCTGAAGTAATAATACAGCCAATTGCAAAATCATCAAAAATTTGAATGGTACAATAGTTTATGCTACTCACAAGATATTAGTTTAATTTTGATAAATGATTTACATGGAGTTCAATTTATGTAACCACAGCAAGGCAACGAAAAAGATCAACCAGCCGGAGATTCTTTTCAATTTTAAACCAAATCATTATTTTTCCCCCTTTATCATGAATTATACGTTTCAACTTTTGATATTTACCTCAGTAAACTTTCTGTGCCATTCCTCCAAGACAGCCCTGGCTTTCTCGAGTGTCCAGTCGATATTTGCCGTCTTAATGTCTTTATCGTATTTTTCAAACAGCTGCTGTTCCCCGAGGAGGAGAATAATTGACTGCAGGGCCTCCGCACGCACGATATGGCCGGACTGGTTCTTCCTTACCCCACCCACTATCAGGTCCTCTGCCCAGTGCATGTACTTTGTAGCGAAGCCATAGCAACCATCCGTCAACTCTGCCCCAAAGTCAGGCACCTGAAAATTCAAGAAAGGCTTTTATTTTAAGATGCACTATGCAAACACAAAAAAACACCACAATAAGGCATTTCAACCCAATTCAGGACAATAGCATACTAGTTGTTGGGAAAGGAAGATGAATATTCATTCTGAACCAAGTTATGGCCAAAGGCAAACATGCCAATTTGCCAATAAACTCTGAAACTCTGATCTGCTATTAGAAACAAGAATTTTCATTACATTAATGCAATATATTTTGTATACATATCTACCATGACATTTAAGTATCCACAGTCATGTGACCTTGCCAAGTGTGGGCATGGGCAACATATGTAGGGCAATGTTATGTACCAATTCTGAATGAAATACAAACATTTCTCACTTGAACATACATAGTATACCAAGCATGAGTGATGCAACGGGCATATGCAAGCTGATTTATTTCATTCAGCCAAAAGCTTCAATCAAAGAACTATTTATAAGCACCCTGAATTAATTCTGACGAAGCTATGATCCACATTATTCCTCAAGTTTGCGTAAACTAGCGCACAATTAAAAGAAGGTTTATTTCTCTGCCAGGTATTCATATTGGAGCCAAGTTGTCACACTTGAGAAAGACAGACACAATGGGAATCTATCTTGACATAATACTACCCCTCGAACCCAACAACAAGGGCGTGTTGTGTTGTATGCACATCACAAGCCAACTGTTTACTGGTAGACTTGTAGAACTGAACATGTCAGCAGAAGGAAAATGCCGTTTAGTAGGACTGAACATGTCAGCAAATGAAAATGCAGTTTAGTAGGACGAACATGTCAGCAGGATGAAAATGCCGTTTTGTAGAACTTAACTGAAATCAGTCAGATGGCAGAGGGACATATTGTCGGAAACTTGGAATCTTCGCAATGACTAGAAGAAAGATTTTTTCTAGATCCATGATTATTATTCAGGCTGACATTCTGGCAGCTGAGGGCAATTCCGTTTACCTTTCTGCAAAAACGCTTTAATCAAACCAACCATCTGGATGTTGCTAAACTATGCATTTGATTTTTCATCACTCATTGTATTCCTGAACACAAACTGCTTATTCGCCAACTTTTTCAAGTTGTTGTTATACTTATTATGATTAAAATCAAATGTCTTTGTACATCATGGTGTTGTTTATATACTTTAAATTGCATTCAAATAAATAATTGAACGTTTGCTTTCAAGGGACAATTTTTCAGTTTACATTTCAGTCTTCCAATACAAATGGACAGGTAGTCCTTTAGTTTCAGAAATAATTATAAAAGCAAACTATGTGCCTTTCTTTTTCAATCAAGAACCTAATTATGCAATAACTAATTATATCACTTCACACATATATATTGTTAACCATGACTTTGCTCTTACGACAATGTGTTATATATTTTATATGGCTGTGAATTCGGTAACATTTAGTGCAGAGTAAATAAAATGTAATATTTTGTTATATATATCTTCTTTTAATTTTCACAGATTTAATATTTTTTCTTGAAATGTTCTTCTACCAGAAGGGCTGACAATCAGTCCAAATGGTAAAACAATGAACAAATATGGATCATCTCTTTTCCAGACACACAGAACCAGATCAAGCATTTAAACAATGTTAACATATTGTAGTATTTTTTACCTAACCATTCTATCTTTGTTTTCCAGTTCTCTAGGCAATCGGAAATCAGTGCCAACAGAGTGGCTAAATTTTCATTTCGTTTCACCTTTTTCTCCCAGCCTTTCAGCCTAATTCCACTGTATTCATAGTCTTTATCCTTGATGCCAATGTCCCTATAGCTATTTACTTGTTATTATTTTACCATTTGTCTTTTTAACCAGCAGGGCTGAGTTATGGCCATGATCACAGAAAATTACTGAAGAAGTCAGTGGGAGGCTATGCATTCCTAACCTTTGGCTTGTACACAAAAAATCAGGCTCCAAATATCAGAAACATACTGATGGTCATTATCCCACAAGTCTACATAAATCATTTCTAATTATTACATCTAACTGGGGTCCAACTTGTATTCATTTTAAACATAGAAAAGAAGGGCTGATTTCAGTTCAGTGTGATGAATCTTGATCTGAAAGGTTAAATACTTAAACACGTACAATACTGACACAGTAGCGAAAGACAGAAGGTATTTGTTGACGTTTTATAAGCATACAAAATAAAGCACACTGTGAAATGCTGATATCTAGAGTTTCAGTCCTTTTAATATTTGTCAAACTTTGGCTTCAATCTGATAAAAATTTGACTTTAAATCAAGATGAAAACTTTTTTATTCAAAGTGTAACAGTCTAAAATCATAATGTTCATCAGAGTAGAAAGATTGTACACACACGAACGCCAGTCAATCAACGAACAAGCAATACAGAGCTATTGTGTCTGCTAACGCAATCATAAGAAAAAAATATGATTCCATGCACTATGAACCACACTTAAAAACTGTTCGCGAAGAAATGGTTTCAGTGTTTTGGTTAAAAAGCTATTGCTAATAAATAATCACCATCAACTCTTGTTTTCTTTTCTCAATCCCACTCAAACAACTAGGTGTTATATGAAGACGGTATTCAAACTTCAAAACAAGAACATAAAAACTTTTATTAAGAGAAGCTACTTAAAACGTTCAGTTTCGGTATAAACAAACTATATCCATAGTAACAAGCACTACAGATAGGATGGTACACTACAGACCTCTCTTAATTTTGGGCTAAGAGAAACTGAAGCATGAAAACTGATGATAACCCTACGAATTTAGTGTAACTTTACAATAACTTTCCGAGGAATGTATGCCACTGAAGTAAATGTACCACTCACGTGCAAGCCTGGGGTTGTTATTCCCAAAAATCAGAAAAAGAAAGTTCGCACGTCCTCATGCTATTTCACACTTTATAATTAAGATCTGGTTATTCTGTACAAACATTTGGAAAAACCCCTCTCCTATTACCAAACGTTCCTGGTAAACCATACCACTCAGCAGAAAAAAGTACAACCGCAAAATCTTGTTCTTATAACAGTAGTTCCAAAATGGATTCATATAAAGTGATAAGTTTAAAGAAGACAATCAACTAAATAATTAATAAACTTTAAACAAGTCTTTAATACCAATACTGAAATCTTAACAAGTAATGGCTAAGTTAACAAGATATGGCTTCAGTTCTTGAGAAACTTAGATTAAAGCAACTGTAATAGAATCTCAACAAATTCAATTAATACTGACACATGGCTTTTACACAATTTGTTGTTATAATAAAATGCAAGTTTAATCTGAACTCATCATAGTTATCTCGATCTTGTTAAAATTTCCATCTAAATCGCTACAAGATTGCTTACAAATATGTTGGGTTTTTTTTTTTTATATAAAAACTCTGATTAGAAACAGTCTGATCTTGACATTTAGCTATATGTAATTTTTCTTCACTTCATCTGGCTCAGCTTAGCAAATTCTGAAATTATAATCCAATTAATATTCAGGCAAAGGCTTTACATAACTATCTAAAATACACACAAAAAAAATGCACCTCCTTATTAAAGGGGCCAATGGTAAATTCTACTAAATTCCTACCATTTTTTCTATGACTGCCATGAGAAAACAAGCATATATGTCAGGAGTGATCATAGTTGACAAGGAATGTCAAGATCATAGTTGTGATACTGTCCCCAATGTTTCTCCGAACTCTCCGAAAAAAAAGGCCGGGTAACTTGCCTGCCGCCAACAAGGATCATATAGACAGCAACAGCATGGTTTGGAAGGCACAAGAAGCAAGTACAAGAATTCCTGTTGTCAGATGTTACCATCTTGGGCCACAGTCAAAGCCCTGATTAACATTTCCTGATAAAATAGCTAACAACGGGGGTTGTTTTGCCGTCAGCCAATGTACAAACTAAACTTCTTGAAATGGCTCAAATATGCCAAACGTATAGATACACAACAAGAGCATGGAAGCAAAATAAAAGAGTTAAATTTCAACAAATGTCTTTGTTTTTGTTTTATTTTTATCCTTAGACTTACAAATGTTACCCACTTATGACGCAGTTTATATTTTGAAGCCTCCAGACTCATTGTTAGTAATATTTTGAACCAACAAGGACCCTTTTTCGTATCCCTGTTATTAGACAACATATCTGTGAGGTAATTTTCATCAGTGTTACTTATCCTTCCACTATTCAGTTGAACATTTTGCCTAAAAATCTATCAAGAAATCTTTACCTCTTTGGATTGGTAGTTAGCTGCGGTGTCTGGACAGTCAAAGTCATCAGGATCGATGCATGGTTTCTCCACATAGCCGGAGGACACACCAGCATCAAGGAGCACCTGTTCCATGGCGGCACCATCCACGTAACTTTCCTTCATTTTCTGCACTAGCTCGAGTGGGTTCAGGTTCTCCCAGCGCAGCTGAACGAACCCACTGAAATCAAACGAAACATGCTTAATTAGTGCATGTCTGTATTACATGTAAACATGTTGGAAACATACTTTTTATTAAATATTTTAGGACCATGTTTTGTATGAGTAACTGGAATTCCTATATAAATGTTATATCATTGTTAAAGAATTGTAAAACAAATAAAATCACAACTGCAGATGGCTTCAGATGGAGGTTTCTCAGAGCAAAAAACACCCCCAACCAGAGATGGATTGAAATTAATTGGGGCATTCTATCAATGATTTCCTACCATGTGTCTGTTAAAATAATACTAAATGCTCATGTGGCATGTATGTTGGTTATCTGTTGGCCAAAAAACAGGTAAATTTCCAACAAAACTGAATAAAATGCATCTTTGAAACAATGCATTCAAGGACATCAAAAACATGCTTACAAGCATTAAAGTTTATAAAAATTAAATATCTCAATTTTAATATATTTTTTCCAATGGTATTTAATTAGAACGTCTATGACTAATTGAAGAATAATGAATTTAATTACATGTCCTATTAAATGATATAGTTACACAATATTCAAATTTGTTTAAATGATAAAGTAGTTATATTTGAAACCAGCACAGAGTATACTACAGATAAATAATGTACCATTAAAATATAATATTGTAAATCTTAATAAACATAAACCATTTACACCTCGATACACAATACAAAAGATGATAATAGATTTGAATATTTCTTCAATTTCATGTAATAACAAGAAGCTGATCTATGGCATATAATGAATTATAGCTTATTTTTATATGATTTAAAAAAAAAATGAAGTCTTGAAAATCGAAATCGGAAGTCTTGAAGATCGTGAAATCAGGTAACCTCCCGAGAATCGCATCTTTCAGCACCTTCATTCTCCTGATTATCTAACACAGAGGATAGGGTGTAGGTTTTTTCTTATCTTGCTCTCAATCTAAACTCACTGGGAAATAATTGATTAAAAAAGGCTCCCATCTTTATCCTGACATGCAGTGAAAATTCAGGGCAACTCAATGAAATGTAAACACTGATGTAAAACTGCTGTTGGTAAAAAAGTAAGACAACCTTAAATCTTTATATTAATCCAGTTACAAGCCAATGAATGAAAGCAGTTTACATTTGCTTAATAAAAGAATAAAACAAGAGCAACTCAAATGGGTGCCACACTAGTCTATTTTTCTGAATTGGTTAGTTAAAAAATTGGTCATGAAACGATATCTGCTGACATAAGCAGTTGCCTAGCACAATATGGTGTAGTTATATATCATTGCTCTCCATTTTTCATGCAAATGTCCAAGCTTCACATCTGCTCATGTCATTTCATAAAGCTCACCCTTTCCATTTTTCTACCTTGCGAATAAGCAATCAAGAAGCACCCACCACCAAGTCAATAATATTATGCATGCGCAAGTGCGAATTGCAAATTACATATTATTTAAATAACGAGGGTCATGGGTGCAGTAACTTTTTTGTACCGATTTTGCCAGACGCATAAGTGATTACCGTTGTGATTTATCTGCATGCTACCTTTTACATGGTAGTACTGGTTATAGGTCTGATATGAAAGTTAATGCATAAACCAAAACAAAGGAACACTCTCAAATATGATACAACCCCCATTATGAAACTTAAATAAACTTAAATTACAAAATATAACTACTACAAGTCAACAGATAATTCCCAACCATTTAACATCATTTTATTGTTCTAAGGTATATTCAATATTCATGTTGTTTTTTTAGCAAAAATATGTTTAACAAAACCACAGCAATAAGATCATGAAATGTAAGAGAAATTTTATTGCAAGAGTAAGAGATACTCCCATTGAGAGAAAAGCCGAGAAGAAGTTGTACGTGTCTTGTTGATCAAGAAAACACTCTGTATTCAACAGCGAGATTTCCCCCCACTCTCTGCCATGTGTTAAATTCACATTTGTGTATTTAATTCACATTCAAAAACTACCGAGTTGGAACAAGTGTAAATATTTTTAACCCTCGGCCACACAAGAAGATATAGGATTTTGCCTATCGCGCTTCACTGCCCTTTAATACTCAGTTATTCAAACAAATGCAAATTAAAAATTTCGTTCAGTGTTATTATGAAAGAAGTTCACCTCTATACACAGTAGGCACGATTTTTATTTCAAGGTTTTATCAAGAATTAGGCTTTAAACCAAAGTTTAACATTTGTCAGATTTTTATTCAATCTTAATTTACCTAAATTTGGCTAACCGAACAAGATGTCTTTGTTAAATATTGCACCAGCCACACAGGAAAAGGATTTGTAATGAAAACCAAATACTGTTTGACAATCATTCAATTGAGCATGTACAAGTGAACTGTAAAAAGGATTAAAATACAAACGATGCCCCATTTCTCAAACATATCAAATATCATATTAAGATACACAAAAAACAAGAAAAAATTGAAGTGAATAATTTACAGTTCCTTTTATAGGAATGAGTCCTTTACATTTTTGTCTGTAACGGTAAAGATTATTATAGCAGATTATGTTATATTACGACTCTCGAATACCACTAATAAATTACAAATTATGCATATAATACCAAATAATTTCATAAGCAGACCACCCAAATGTTAAGCAAATGCAAGGAAAAGAATGACAAAAACAGTAAGTATCAAACTTTGACAAAATGTCAGGAGTTTGTTTTATAAAAACTCTTAGGAGCAAGCAGGTTCCAAGGAGTAATTTTCCGCACTAGAACTGCACTGTTAAAGCTTTCTCCTAGACATATATTGGGACAGTCGAGTTTTGGTTTAGTCACTTGTTAAGTCCCAATGAAAACATAGATAATATGGATCCTGTATGACTTACTTAACAGTTGGTTGGTATATTTTTATGGTCTGTGACTTGTCCTTTGTTCAGTCCTAATGCATATGGGAGCCGTATGACTTACTTTACACAGGGTGGGAGGACTATATTTTGGTCTGTGACTTGTCCTTTGTTCAGTTCCAATGCATATAGGGCGCCCTATGATTACTTTAACGTGGGTTGGACTATATATCGGTCCGTGAATTGTTCTTGGTTAAGTTCAATTGCATATGGGAGCCCTATGACTATAATATTTTACAGAGGAATGGACTATATTTGGTCTGCGACTTACTTGAGTGTGAATCCCTGAGGTGACAGGGCCTGAGACCCCTCCCAGAAACAGTCCAAGGGTGAGATGATCACACAAGGTAGGATCTCTTCCAGCATCTGAAAATATATGGGCAAATTATCTAATATGGCTATCAAATGTTTGTTTTTAAAATAACAAGTACATAAATACAAACATTCACATTGCATGTATATAGCACACATCAGACTGATGGGTCTGGGTGATGAATTTATTTAAAACTTATATTCTATTTGCATAAATGTCACCGACAGCATTTTTAAAAAATACTATCTAAATGACACATGTACTACGAATGGCATTTCTCTCAAACTCTGTCAATCCAATGACATACAAGCATAACATTTCATTTTGTCATTTTGCAGTTGACTTAAACAAAATAAAAATAAAGTGCTACTTACGCCCTCCAAATATCCATCTGCAAACAGCGGAAACTGGGCCAAATAACAAATATCCCGGAAACGCCATGTCCTACAAACAACAAAATTATTAATAGAATGTTCATTAAGAATTTTATTAACTGGCAAAAAACATTCACATGACAGACTGGGTAAATGTCACATTCTTAACACCTTCAATTCACCTAATATATAAATGCCAACTAAACAATTTGTACACCTTAAACAATTTGATAAAATCTAAATTCACATATCAAACATCTTGATGTTGATCTCGGACCAGTACTCACATATCAAACATCTTGATGTTGATCTCGGACCAGTACTCACATATCAAACATCTCGATGTTGATCTCGGACCAGTACTCACATATCAAACATCTCGATGTTGATCTCGGACCAGTGCTCACATATCAAACATCTCGATGTTGATCTCGGACCAGTACTCACATATCAAACATCTCGATGTTGATCTCGGACGAGTACTCACATATCAAACATCTTGATGTTGATATCGGACCAGTACTCACATATCAAACATCTTGATGTTGATCTCAGACCAGTACTCACATATCAAACATCTTTATGTTGATCTCGGAGGCCTTAACAAGAGCATCTCGGTGTTGCAGGAAGGATTCCTGGGTGAGGACGTTGTTCGAGGACTGCGGCGTCTGAATCAGAATCTGGTTGGTCACTTGGCTGCCAGCGCCAATGTGCGTCTGTGTGTATGTCAGCTCTTCCTCCAGACGGCCACCCTCTGGAAAAATGAAGAATAAAATAATTGTAATACATCTGTTGAAAGTGATAAAAATTCTCATCAGCCCAAATGAATGATTTTTCAAAGTAGCATAGGAGGTAACTGAGTTTCACTTCCGTTCACTTTTCAAATAGTAATTTCCTTCATCCAAAGTTTGTTTTAAATGATTGTTTATTGCAAGGGTCGAAAATCAAATTTGTTCAAGCATTTAGCAATGGTGGATATATATTATATGGATAAGGCATATCAAGAAACACTAGTCAAAAGTAAAATAGTTGTTTGCAACAAGTATTTCTTTTCTAAATGTTGCCATTACGTGAGGGCTGTTCATGAAGTGTGTTTACTATTTATATTGATATTTCATTCAAGTGGAATTCAACCAAAATAGTCCTATCATGATATTTGTCAGGGATTCTGCTCTCCATATGCAACAGTTCATTTCGGTACACTGACCTTTTATGGGACATATTGGTCTTTAATAACATTGGGCAGAGCTAGGTGGCACATACCAAATGACGTCAAATGATTCATAGCATACCTTAATGACAGAAAAGCACCTTTTAAATATTAAAAGTTTTATTAGTTAATGTTCTTATTTTCTAATAAAAATGAGTATGGTTTAATCAAAACAGTAGAGAAAAGTATAATACAAAAACTACTATCATCCATTATTGCCTTTGAGGCATAAATCATTCATGTACGTTATATAACATACCTATGTATGAATAATCTTTATATGATAGGGCTTGCACCACCTTAGTGATACACGACTTCACATATTGTCTTTCTTCAAAAAGATCAGTTCAATTTCAGGCTTTCGTTCATGGGTGATAAAAATAAACATTTCGGTGTTTATCCTGTCCAAAAATGATCTACATATGTTATAAAGTTAGAATTTATTAAAGAAGTTTACTAACTTCTTGAACAGCCCTGGTATTTGTATTAAATATTTCATCCATAATCAATCAGCAAGAACTACAGCATACATAATATGCATGTTAAGATTTATAAATTAGGTCATAATTACAATGAAAACAGATCTACAATTTGACATCATTTCCGTAAATGCATTTATGCATAACCATAGTCACTTATACCTCAGAAACTAATATCAAACATTGGCAAAATGTGTTTTCATTTGATTTAGATTTGTGTTTTCATGCACAATGAAAGATCATTTATTTAAAACTTGGCACATTTCTTATGTGACCTAGAAGGTCCCCAAATGCGGTAGGTGACATCTATTCTACCAAGATGGTTGAGTGCTCTCGAGCAGAACAACGCAGTGAATGAACCTTCCCCCATCCAAGGTTTCGGTATTACAAGTACTTCTATTTGCTTTATCATGACCTAGGTCACAAAAAGAAAGAAATAAATGAAAAGAAACTTCAAACAGAGCTGTTTTGTGGTGAATTGAATAGAAACTGCATACAATTTGATGTGGCAGGTCCTGTATTTATATTTGCTGCAATCATTCTGTGATATTTGCTGCATTAGAAATACAAATTGACAATAACACTTTGTTGTAACTTGGGGAATTATATTATTAGACTAAAAAACTCGTATGATTTCTTAAAAATGTTTATTACAAGGACCCATGTAGCATTATTTGTGCAACCGGCCTATTATCATTTTCATTCGAAGCTTTTTTTTTGCATTTAAAAAGTATTTGAATACAAATTTGAAGCTTGATATCAAACGGTCTTTGATGAAAATGCATCACAATAGAAAAACGCATTGCAGAGAGCTTTTACCAGTTGCAAAAAAAACCTGTGCCATTGAGGAAATCAAACAGTGAGTTTTTTACAAGTCATGACAGTGTCTGCAGAGTTCTAAAGGTGGCTTATTACATTAAGGAGATCAAAGGCTCCAAGCGCGGACATATCTGCAGTGAGAACAGTGCACTTGATGTTTGCTTATCAAAACATTGGTTGCATTGAATGGAATTGCTTCCTGACTTCATCCTGTAATTCCAGACAACATCTTTCTCAATCTGGGTGGCACAGAATACTTAGAATATGCAATGATAATGACTACATTTCCATGATTTTTTTATTCTTTGAAAAACCAGATGAGCTTAACATTGTATAGTTTGGTAACCATCTTTAGATTAATATTGTACTGTTTTGGATGACTATTTCAAATTCACATAGTGAATTACAGACAGCATTACACTGGTTGAAAAAAAAATGTCAGAGGTTTTTTTTGATAACTTTTTAAACATTAACTGAGATACTAGAACCTTAATTGTAGCAGGAGTTAACCTAAAAGTATAGCAAGTATAAAGGATAATCATACATATATATATATATATATACAATGTTAAGAATATCATAATTAATGGCTGTTCATAATAATGAGGTTATTAAATATAGGAGAAACACATAAATCAAACTGAAACATGCAATGGCTGACATAGTTTACTTCTGTCAATTACACTCTCCTTATAACTAATGAGATATCTTTCCAAGCAATTACAGCCTTACAACAGAATGCACAAGCAACAACTGAATAAAAATAAACAGAAAACAAAACCTCCACAAATTGTATGCACTCTCTAATGTAAACGAACATAAACTAAGAGTTTACTTCATTAACTGCAAAAACAATGATATATTAGCTATGACACTGGTGTCAGCTTCATGAAAACAGATCAAATACCGCCATTTATCAAGTGCTGCACACAAATCCCGCTCTGCAACTATTTCTGCCTCACACAGGTGATATGATCAACATCCATGTGTGTGGCTGCACCAGAATAACAGTGCAAATGAACATCATTTTAGTTTATACTAAAATATTTATGCTTGATTGTGTAAATGCTAATGTGGATCACTGTCGAGTCTGTTTTCTGAGTAAAAAAACAGGAATCGTAACCTTTTTTATAAGCAAAGAGAATGTGCCCCTTAAGGTTGAAACTATGACCTCTCCGATGAGAGGAAATTCCTTGAACATATTTGAAATACATAAAACTGAATCATGTAAATATTACTCACAACAGTTCTTGCATTTTATAGATACAAGACATAATTATAGCATAACATTTGAGAGAAAATTATCTTATCCTTCATTATAAAAATAATAAATATATTATTAAAACTATTTAGTAATATATCTGCATGTGAAGCACACCTCAATTTTTGCCGTTTTTTTAACTTTAATATTATACAGAATATTAGTCTTACAATACCATCAATTTCAGCTTTTGCTGTTTGAAAAAGATGAATATTGCCAGTTTCTATCACAGTTGAATGGTAGAAGTAATATGCAAAGATGTTAACCACTGCTAGATAATGATATACAAAGATAATATATGAAAGGTAATAGGCTCTGATATCCATTAAGCATAGAGGTTGTGCTTTGTTCTGCATACTTAATGTTTTAAAATGTGGGAGAAAATACATCAACAAACACATTTTCAACAGCATGTTTTTATTTTTAAATAGGTCTGGATGGGTATGCCCTGAAACTGGAGACATTTAAAGGCTCACAACATATGTTGTTGCATTTTTTAATGCATTATTGTGTTTTACCCATTTGACTTCTATGATACTAAAAAACAACAACAACGTAAGATCCAGGTATTGATAAGAAACTTTAGAAATGTTTTTAATTAATAGCTATGAGGCCACATATTCCCAAATTAAAAGAGCACTAAAACTTAGATATTATTTCTTTATATGTACCTAAACCATACACATTTTTATTTTGACCATAAAAGTCAAGAGTTAAACGCAATAATGCATTAAAATAAAATAAATGAAAACTTGCATCAACCTCTAGTGTGTGTCTCTAATATCATTGATAGAGATTCAGTTGATAACCCTGCCTACTTATAGAAAATAAGCACAAAAAATGTTGCACCCACTTTGTATGAACTTTCATCCAAATTTGTGTTTAATATGATCACTTGAATAGGATTATAACGGCCACCAAATAAGATGGAAAGAAATTTGTTTACCACAGTGATTTTTTTGCGTTGAATGCATTAACCTTTGTTGAAGGGAGAATTAAAACATATTTTCAATGTTTAGACATTTAAGAAGATATTCCCTCATTAAAAGCATACCATAAACTTGATTTATAAATTGTACAAGTTATAGTTAATAATATATTAGAACTATAATGTTTTATATTAAGCAAATCTTAAAATAACAAAATCATATAACTACAAAAAGTATACTAAAATATGAATAACTGTATGATTTGTTTTTCTTCAGAGTTACTAAACAAAGCTTTGAACATTTGCAAAAAAAGGCTGCTTAATATATTGTACATAAAACCAACAATTAACTAGCTTTTACACATAAATCATACAATAGGGGGTCTTGCAAATTTGGACAACAGAGATTAATTGCTTGATATGGGTCATAACACAAACTGATCTTTAAACATTATGCCTGAGTTGGCCATATTTCTACATGTAATAAAACCAAACCCCCCACTCCTATTAAAATACCATCAGATGCTGGGCTCAGAGCTGGGTCATAAAATTGTAATAACCTCTGGAAAGATGAGGAAAATAAGATGAAAAAAAACTGTAAACTTTGTGAACATGTCAGGACCTATAGCAAGTGAAGCAAACGAAATGAAATTCAAACAACCACTTTTGGATCAAAATAAGTACATTGTATCTATCTTCAACCTCTAAGTTGTGATTTAAACAAGAAACAAAAAACTACATAATTATAAACATACCATCACATGCAATGTACTGGTATGTAAGCATAATGTTACTCCAAAAATCATGTTTTGACAAATACAATCATATCTGTCTAAATGCGAATCAACATAAGCAATCATGTTCACATCATTAAATTTTATGAGCATTATTATTAAGCTTCTTCATCAAACGGGCTACATTTATAGTTCTGAGGGACAAGGGACAGTCATGTAGGCCTGAAGCCCACAGTTTAAATCAAATAATTCTTTACTCAAAATATCATAACACTTATGAACACTATAAATTTCCATTTATCAATATCTTTCTGTTCAATTTTCATGCATGACAGTATTAGTGTTACTATTACATGGTAAGCATATAAGAATGTGTACTAAGCTCAGTAATGTAGAAGGGATTTCCCTGATGCTGAAAATAGGAGTCTCCGATACATTTTACTAGCTAGGGGATCCCATTGTCAACTCACTGTACATCCATAGGACTCCAAAAATAATCTTGAATTGAGTACATCTACTTTGTATTATAGTGGTATGGTAAACGTAAAATGCACTTTTTTAAATTACGAAATCAAGTGTGGCAAATCATAAGGAGTGTTAAAACAAAAATACCAAAAGCTGGAACCCTTCAGCAAATGTTGATATTTGCTGAAATATCCTGTTTGAAGACCACAATTTTCAATAAGTGTTTATAACGCGATTGAAAATTAATTACGGCTGTGGTGTTGCGTGATTGGATGATTGACATTATCACGAGATGTTATCAATGTATCCTTAACAGGTCAACATATCCACCAAGTCCCAGTGGCAGTGTGGACAAGCCGGCTCTAATTTTTTCTTTCATTTAATGGCATGGGTACAACCCAACTGAAACCAAAATACTTCTTTATGCTATGAATGTATTTTTTCTGCAGCATTGATATCATAGCGTAAAATAATGATAAAATAAGTGTTTTCAGATGCATTACAGTGTAAACAGATTTTTGGTCCAAAAACATGAGCGAGTCACTTTCAAGGTCTATATCAGGTGGTGGTGGTCGTGGTGGGACTTGTTTTATATATAAAATGATGATAAATAAAAGAAAAGAAAAAGAAATCAAATTATTGAAACCCAGGTAGTCCGAGTCTGCAGTTGGGGTTTCATGTAAAATATAAACACAATATAAAAATTGTCAACAATGAATCCAAAGTTATCGTTATTATATTAAAGGCTGTTGTGGGTTGTTGGATGAACCTTGAAACAATGAAATCATTTTGGGCGATATTTTTTGCTATCAGGGAGTTGTTAAGTGAAAGTGGCCTAATTAATTTAACAAGTTATTTTTTATTGCCATAAGCAATATTGTCCACCTTCATATTGAACAGCCTTTGTGAAAATCACATTTTCAGCATTGACAACTTTGTGTAGCTTTAAGTTTGAGATTAGGTAAGCGATATAGAACCTGTATGAATCGGTGATGCCGAAAAAACGAGCCACAACTAAATAATTGATCCAGTAAGTTTGGATTCTTATCACTTAATAACTGCTAAAGCATGTAAAGATCAGAAATATGTCAATGTCCATCAAATTATATGGAAGTTTTTTGGAGTTCAGTAAGACAAAATATGCCAGTCACACAGACCATCATCTATGAAAAAGCTGCCAGACCAGTGTGACAATGTCCCAAACGTGGCCCTGGATTGGAATTGGAAGAAGAAAAATTTGCTGGTTATGTCTGGCGGAATGACACGATGTTAACCCTCAAATCATATTTACTCTGGCAAATAAATAATAACTAGAATAATTCACATCCAAAATTGCACATATTATGTTATGCCTTTTCATAGAGCAATTATTCAACTACCCTCAAATCTTTGATGCCAGTTAGAAAAATAATGACATTGTTTATGTTTTGAATTTGAAAAATTGAACAAAATTATTTCTAGGATAAAATGAAATTGATCAGAAATTGCGATAATATAATATATGGAAAATCTTCAAATAAATGCACTATCGCGAAATCATGTGACATATATACATTTCTGGCACAAATTAAAATCAAAACAACTTAAATAATAGTATGAAGATTTTACAAAATAGAATAATACATATAATTATTATTTTTGCTGGATATATATTATACAATAATGATTTAATCATGGTTAACCTCAGGTACATTTCGTACACATCACAATCACACCACAAAATTAACCGCCCCTATTTGTTTCGAACCCCTACTATGGTCAAGAAGCAGCAACTTTGTAAGTTGGAAATGAAAAAGGTAAAACATGGGTATAACTATTGAATGTATAAAAAAAAGATGACAGTCATTTATGCAAATTTGAAAATCCCACCACGTGTACATCCACAATGTTCTCCGTCACGACCGCACCCCCCCCCCTCACCCACCACCAACCTAGCCACTATTCCAACCCTCGTTTCTCGGAGCTTGTTTGGAGATGTTAAGTGCGAAACAGTCATGAATAACTAACTAATAGCACAGTAACAGCTAAGGCACTTAACAAAATTCTGCAAATGTTTTCTAGGGTTTAAGTTGTGATGTGGGTGTGTGTGTGTGGAAGGGGGGGGGGGGGCACTGTATGAAATACATTTCTTTCAATTTACTATAACTTATATGGGTAAATGAATATCCAATGGTAAATATTGATAAAAAAAAACTCGCTCAACATAATTTTACATTGAAATTAATCATTTTACGGTGTTGAACTGTTGTTTTACTAGGATATTATATGCATTTTGAAATTACATGTACTTCAATTGGTAGTATAACTACGATTTTTATAATGAAATACGTTTAATTGTAATAACGCCATATTTCATAAAATTTAATCTCATTCCTTGGTCCCTAAACCCTTATTATAAGCTGTCATGATATTAAAGCAAACATATATAGATATATAATCTCAAAAACCAATATGTATCCACGTTTTATAATAATGACAAGAATATAAATTTTAAATGGTACGCAATGTTATGGAGTTACTGTACCGAAAAAAAAAACTGAACGCGTAATTGTTAAACGGAAAAGAATTGAATGATTAATATGTGTACAACGAGATTATTCGGTATATCTGCCATGTAGGTCTTCTGCTAAGTCGGATGAAAGCGCAGGCAAATCGGCAATATTTCCTCTTGAATGCTAAATATCACGCAGAATATTTACTTGAGTTAATACTTATGAAAACAATCGGACACGAAGTAAAGAAGAGGGGCCAATTTCAAGAAAGAGAACATCTCGCATCGGGCCAAAAATAGATGGGACCACACACCGTCTTGATTGAGTTTCATTCTTTTCTGGGTCACAAACCAAGATGGCGGCGAGAGGCGCCATTAAGGTAATGCTCTTCTACTGCAATGTATTAATCGGAGCTTATAATCAAATGTATCATCATTAGAAAGATAGATTGAACAAAATATTAATAATTAAAGATGCATACCTTCAACCCATAGTCGTTCTATATCCGTTTCCATTTTAATTGATTTTAGTCCAACGCAACACAATGATAACAATAGTAATCCAACGAAGCAAACTTTTCCACAGTGTTGATTTATGAATATTCCTATGCTATAGAGGTATCTCTGAATGTGTTTTCTGACCCACAGGGCTTGTTTGTTGCCATCAGCTTTACCCTGCAAAAGAATGGATACGACAATGTATGAAACGATGTCTTAGAGGACCACATACAAGGTATTGATATTTAATAACTAATATACAATGACCGGATATCGTAATGATCATTTGGAGCTTTTCAATATGAACAAAACTGCAGTTAACCACAAACGTGAACAACATATAACAAACAGGTACAGAAACAGGTATTTTTGAACTTAAAAACCTAGTATTGTCTCAATTTCATACACAATATCGCAATACTTCGACGGTGGTTTGAACGAACCCCTATTGGGGCCTCTTTCTATTCACCACATGTTGGTTTCATGTATAAAGAATGTGAGATGAAAAATTAGAAACGCTTACTTTTCTAACTTGTCTGTAGGCTACCCTAGCATTGACCCAACTGGGTCTTTCTTGGTATTCAAGGTCCAAATACTTGTTGGACCTCCTCTTCCTCTCCGAGGCCATCCTAGCACTCTAGAAGAGGGAAGGTACACAGAAGTTTAAAATATCCCTTTATATCACATTTGTTATTTTTTATATCTTATTCTCCTCTTATACATAAAACACAAAACACAACTATTTAATGTAACTGGCCAACACATTGTTCGTATAGTTACATGTTAACGTATCTGAAAACGTTTTTATTAACACAGGTATTTTCCAACAGAGAATGTAACACTCTGATCCGTTCACTCAGAAAACGACCATACATTTTCATCTTCGCTCCGCCTCGGTAGAGTAACTGACACCGGTTAAAAGGTAAATATGCAGGTTGATTGGGCGCCTGTGCCGGTGGGCTGCTCCTGACGTATGCGTTCGACACGAGGTTGCCTAGCAACGCTCCCCGTGGTTGAAGACCACCCAGGCTGCCTCGAACCTCCACGTTGAGATATAAACAAGGTTTGCTGTGTACGGAGCGCCTTTAATTGCTTCATTTAGGAGAGTTTGTCATGGCCAAAGGATTTCATAGTTGATATGAGTTTTTGCTTTAGACATTTGCGACTTTGTAAATGTTGCTTTTGGGGTTAACTATTTTCTTGAGAAAATTATCCCTCTAAAATATAAACATCCAACAATCGGTACTCTTGTCATCACATTTGTCCACACTTTTGTCGAGTGTTATTTTTTTCTTACATTCATAGATCAACATGAATGCGTTTTAAATATAACCCTTTTTAATACATTTGAAACTTCAGGGACAAGCCCAACACTAAACCCACATGTTTTTTTTAACCATTTATGTCCCTTTTTATACACAATTAATTAATGTGATTAACATATTTCCTTTTTATTATTTACAATTTGAATTCATTTATTAAAGAATACGTTACTGGACAGTGTTGACGGAATTCTTTTCGAATACACATGTGTGTTTTTTTCATATTTAGACTCTTGTTTAGCTAAGTTAAAACTATGAAAAGTGTCACTTTTATTATAAAGAAAAAAATGTAGCGAGACCCTTGACCCTGTTTGGACCCCACTTAATATTCTTTACGCCAGAGGAGAATACCTGGGACAAGCTTCATCTCTATCTATCCTAACAGTTACCGTTCTTCTCAGCGGCTGTGGTTTAACGGCCAAGAGTTCTTCACAATATTAGGTTTAATAGTCAACGTGCTTTACTAAGTGAAATTCATATCGAATGAACGTGGAACACTATTCAATATAAAGACAATCTAAAATAAAATGTGTAAAAACAATTAACAACAATTAAGCTCAAGCATTAACGGTCTTTCATGGTTCCCCCATTGTTGATATTTATATCTGCTTTTTGATTATGTAAAACTAATAATAGATAATATATTAAGAAAATATATAACATTAATTATGGATCTAAATAAAGCTTTCGATCATTAAGGTCATAAAATGAAAGTCAATTCAGAAGCGGTATCGGTATAAGGAAAATGGAGATAAAACGTGAAGATACTGATAACCAAGATTTAATAAAATACCAATAAGTACCATTGCATGTATTGCAAAGTCTCTCTAAGTGACCGCGACAAGGTTATGCATTGTTTCGAAGTCATTCATTTAATTTGATAATATACAACCATTTTAAAGGAATTAATCGGACAGACAATTGTAGCGGCGCCGCATAATCTAACCTAGAATGCGCAGAAGGACATGATTTTCACAATGCCTGATTGTAGTTAATTGTATTTAATAAGTCACTGCAATACTAAATGGTGCCACTTATAAGAAGAAAACATTCACCAGCAACGTTTACGTCTGGTAAGGCTATTTACCGGCACAATTATCGCCGACACCGTCATCGAAAAAAAAATGTCAGCCCCTAGCTCATCTCTGGAGATGGACATGCCTTCCCTGCCCCGGCTAGGCCAGATTTTATTCATAATCAGAAAAAAGTCAAGTGAATTAGTTAATTTTATTTAATCAATAAGACACCAGTAAAACACAAATAGTTTTAAAATGATGCAATACAAATAAACTATATATAGCAATCTTTCTATCAAATAGGGTAGGTTGGTAGTCATACCTTTTTTCTTACTTCAGTTTCGAGAACCGGCATTCTGTGCCAATCTCCAAGACCTATATCAGGATCATATCACAGATTTTTTCAACACAAATAAATTATATATGTATGTATCGATGGATTCTGAACACATTGATTTGTAAACCCAGATCTGTGCTCTTAAATATAAATGTATCAGGTTATTGTTAACAATATTGCAATGCATTCATGTAAACTACATTTTTGTTTATCTATTTTTGTGATCCACTTTATTCAAAACCCGTAGTTTCAATATGTTTATAATCTGGCCTGGCCTCGTATGGGTCGTCGTTTTTGACATAAACATGCTATTCTTTGTAAGACTTTACGACCGCGGCAAGTTAAATCAGAATCTACTGTGCCATATTGAAGGTTGTGTGACACGATTATGCTAAAAATCCTGAGGGGCCAGGGAAAGTAATTCTGCAGGCTTAGTGCAAGATAATTGTAACTCAGTCAATAAATAGAGGCATTACAACAGTCTTGCGCGAGCCCCTCGTTTTCATGGCATTGGAAAAAGTTGGCTCTAAATGGATGAAATGGCTATAGACAACGACAACAATACCGATAAAGAAGATCGTGAATGGTATCGGCTCTTCTGAAATGACAAAGCTAGTTACAGTCTACAAAATGCAATAATTCCAAGAAACAGCAGAAGATACTTTTAGATAAAAATAATCTTTAAATACAGGACTATGAACATTGACAGCAAATTGCAGTACCTTAATTCTTGAGTTCGTAACTTTATATTGCCGTTATATGTTCTCTCAAAGGTCATTTTAGGCCACTGTTTTAGAATTTGTTCGAACTTCCCAATCCACTAGAGTTATGCACCAGGCTGACACACGTCCTGTCGCTTCTACATGACATGTGATCGTTCTAGCAGAAGTTGCACCACGAAAGCAGCTCACCCAGAACTAATGAAATACCGCGTAATAATTGCTCGACGATGTTCTACCGATCTTGCACCGCAGTTCGAAATATAAACTGGATCAAGAAAGTCATTAAATACAAGAATAAAAACTGATTTGAGAAGCAGTATACAGTATATATTAGTACATTTTCCCAGAAATATATATGAACATAGGAATGAAAACACGGCCCAAACATGTGTTTAAGTCTTAATTATCAATGCTGCAATTTTAAGTGTTAGGTTCCGCTTTTTAATCATTGACAATATTACATTTATCAAAACCTATCATTGAGACCGGTGTGGAACTGGACTCTACGAAAACCGTGTAAAACTCCATGTGATTTCAACAACCGTCCTAAAACCCTGTTTTTAAAAGTCAACTGATTTCGCTGATCGTGCGATCTGCAAATCCGATATTTATCGATGGTGGCATTAATCAATGCATACTTTGAATATACCACCAATTGTGGACTAGCCCAACAACATAAAGAGAACAATACGTAGTCTAGCAAATGGCCCCAAACAACAGAATGTGCACTTAAGACTACAAAAGTCACAAACAAACTTAATGTAATGCACTGTTCTTTAAAATAGAAACACAAACATCACGAAAAGACATAATCAAAATAATGTTGGCAAAGTTTCACCAAAGAGCACACGTGTGCACAAAACCGTATGGACATTTTACATTTTAATACAGCCCGGATTTATGACAAATTTTGAGTCGATATGTACAACTATAAAGCGATGAAATCATTTATAAACTATAATTTATATTAACACTTTGATATGTTCAATGAAATACAGAAGGGGCTGAACTTCATGGAGAAACATTCCTTTGGATATAATCTTTTCTAACATAACCTTTATACCAGAAACTTGGCTGAAATTGCGCTGCATGTTATGAAAATGTCCAAGCCTGCGCACTTTGTAGAGGAAGACCACCGTTTCAAACTTTGTAAAGAACCGATACAAACTTGGTAGAGGTAGAGGACCGATAACATTTGACAGAAGACCACGGTTGGAAGAGGATCATTACAAACTTGCAATTGGTAGAGGACCAATAAAATAATGTCTATTGGAGAAGCCATTCCTAGGTCACAGGGCGAATATTAAATTTTGATTAAGTAACCTTTGGGAACCAATGGCCGCTAAAGACACTATGTAAAGCATTTGTATACGTTTCAGGCTTTGCCTTATGGACCAGATGATTAAAAGCCTTTCGACCCTTCTATTCCTAGTGTAATCATAATTTTGCAAAAGTTGAAGGTTTAACCATAAGCATTTGTAACGGTTCGTGCAATGGCCATTCCTGTGAAAGTCCATGAAGTTATACCAAGAGGTTTACTGTGGATCACATGTGGACGACGGACGGAGCGGCATGCTCGATCTTGTTTGTAGCTACTCTATATATACGCATACCTAATTCTATATGTCACGCAATACATTAGGTTTCGGAAATGGTTGTCGAAAAGAAAACGGACTTCACAGAAGTCATATCTTTAAATGTTAAAAAAAACTACAAATATTATGCGAATTAGAGGAACAGTCTGAAGAAGCATTGTTGCCATGTACGGCAAACATCGACACCTAAGTTAAACTTTAAAACTGTTTTGGATCAGCAATACTTTTCACATAAAGTGTACGTATTCAAGATAACATTTATATACAATGATGGTGTTGTTTTTAAGATCATATAAAACCGGACATATGTCCCCCCTTCTCTTATGATGCTTCCTTTAGTACAGCATCAACGCCAGTTTCTAGACATAACACCACGTACCCCTTCATTTATTTGTATGAAGCATTAGACAAATTACAAATCCATAATAAAAAGCTAAAACATTGGAAATCAAATCACACTTGTCTAAACATCTTGATTATCACACATCAACTATAAAATGTTTAGTAGAGTGAAAATGTATTCTTGGGTATAATAAAGTATGGGTGGTCTAGATGTAACATTTCAATGATAATTTGTCAAAAGAGTATTTAATGTTCACCTAAAGAAATAGTTTATCGTCTGGGTCTTGCTTTTATTTCGCGTTTCTTAATTAAATTTAAATATACAAAAGCTATAAGCAAAATAAAAATAGACGTCTTAAATGTCATTTCATTGGTTGTATAGTGCAACTAATAGGATCGAATCTGTCAAAAAGATCAGCGTACGGTTTACAATCTTGAATATGATATGTGGGATTATGATATTGCTATAAAACAATAGCCCACACGTTGGTAAAAGGGCCAATATTTGTGAACGTATAGCCCACCCACAGATAAAAGCTAATACAAGAGAGCCACCCTCGGCGAAAAACCTTGGGTAAAGAGACCTACAAAGATGATTTACAGTCGGTTGTCGAGTCCATATTTCGGCGAGCCTACTGTACATAGGTGGGTGGGCTTGTCCGGCAATAGTGTATAGTTATTTTGTGAGCCTGTTAAGAGATTTTGAAAGATTGACATTATTCATTGTACCTCTTGCGACTTGTATAACTTTACATGAAGAGTCCACGAAGCATTTTAACATGTCATCTTACATCCCTAATATACCCCATTCTATCACATAATCGCAATGGAGAAGGTCTGAATTCCTATGTCTCAAAGTATTGTGGATATCTAACATTTAGAAAAAATATAATGCATAGTAAACTGATGCATCATTGAATATAAGTGCTGTATGGAATGCGGCGTACATCACAACGTTGCTTTGACTTTGACATAATCATGAAGTTCTAAACAACTCATTTTATTATTATGGAAGTTTTGGAATGGAAGTTTTGCTACGAAGCAAACGCATACTGTATTAATACATCAATTTCGATATATAGCGGTTATTTGTTGATAACAGTGAAATGAACAAATTTATGTTTCATAAATGCTTATTTTCGGAATTTTATTTTTCTAACTTACCCGGCCGTTATTTGAAAAGAGGGTTTTCTACGCCGCTACCCATGGGACGCCCCTCAAGCAAAATTATAGCTGATGACGTAGCTGTCAATTCTCTATTTCCGGTTCGTGGAGAAAACGTTCTAAAAATAAATATTTTATAGTTTTTTTTAAGTCGTTTCTTACTGCCAACATTTTATGAACATTAAAAAATGAACTTTTATGAATGCATCTTTGTTCCAAATAATAACAGTTTATGCACGAGAAAAACACTTTAAAATTAAACAGGGCATGGGTACATGACCAAATTACTACGCCGCCACGTATTGAATGAAACTTTGAAGGTCGAACGTGTAAGTAAAAGAATTGCGGATGATCAGTGGAGGAAAACATATTTCTCAGTTTTAGAGTTTGTTTCATGATACATAGATATGCTGTCAGAGACCAGTCTGATTCGCTTGAAGACATGTCGTTTTCAAGGTAAAGACCAGTGAAGATCACGCTAGGTTGTTGACAAATTTTGAGCCGTAGCACGGTGTGGTAAAAATATTCAGTTTATCTGTAAATTGTTATTTGAATTATGTGGTGTTCGTATTACGTATAACAACGACAAACTGTTCAAAATGGTATTTAAACGATGCTTTTACAGTTGCAGTTGTTTTCGAATGTAATTTGTTTTGTATGAAAGCCAATGTTTGAACATTCAGTTTTAAAGATGCCTTCTCACAGATGTTTGCTGTGTATGATCCATTATTTGCGCAATCCAGTGATAAAAGAATGCTTACAAAAGATCAGATCGCAGATTTTCATGTTTCCGTCCGAAAATAATTTTTATTGCTATCTAAATAGCGTTACTTTGTTTAAGGAAAAATAAATAAAACATTATTTTTAGAACTTAAATATAAAAATCTGCGATCAAATTTTTGTCAGCAGTCTTATATGACTGGTTTCCATGCATGTTTGCATAAACTGGCTCGTAAGAAGACAAAAATAAAACAGTTGTCAAAACGTTCAATCTGTGAGAGTGCAGCTTCACCGAAACGTTTAAAAACATGATTAACATTTTTCTCATAAACGGTAAGTAGTTTTTTCCCCAAATATTTATTTAAATTTATGTAACCTCTTTTATTTTATTTTAGTTGGCAACATTTTCTGATTCAAAAGTGACGAGTTTAGTTTTGATCAAGGGAAAGTAACTACGATGGATTCTAAAAGAAGTTCTTTAAGTTGATATTTCACTCCTTGGTTAATATTTTTACCATTGTTATTTCACTGATAAAACTGCATACCGCTTCGAAAAGAATGCAAGAAAGTTTTGGGGTTTTTTTATTACATATTTTTACCTCCAAGTCAGAGATGGCGGTAATTTCAACTATATATTCATTATCGTTATTGGGTGGGGAGGGGCCGGGGTATAATCATAGATACTGTAAGAAGGTATCCAATACTGTTTCCACCCCATGTCCGGCGATAAACACGATTCGAACTTTTAACGTAGTGAGACGAAAGTAATAGACACATACGTGCATTTGCATTGAAAAGCTGGGGTGCGCAATTACGCAAGAGAACGGTGTTCAAAATATTAAATGGGTTTCAAGAAACTTTTATCCAATTTTAAGCAATACATCTTGAACCACAAACAATTGGAATACACAGTTAGTTTTTTTCTAAAACCTTTGAAATGACAATAACGCTTTAGCGGAAACGCAGATGCGTGTATAAGTGTGTGCGTGTATGTAATTTCAAGTTCAGATACTGGAGGAGTAAAACATATATCATATAGAAATATAATCTTAGATCTTCTAGTTCATGTACAATGATTCCCCTTTTTATACCAGTAGAGAAACCCTTATTGTTCATATGATTGTATCTCGATTATCACTAGTGTTTTACGTTAATGATAACGCAACGAATAGTATATTCGCATAGGCCAGTTGTTTGTAAACTAAATATTCCTAGTGCTCACGTCTATCTAAAACCAACAACATCATCAACTGGCATAATGTGAAGCCGGATAGCCTCGAGAAATATAGTAAGTTCTATGACAACAGCGAGGTTACTGCGTGTTGCACAAATTCTGCCAGAGGATTCCACATCGTCGGGTTGGCTTCAATCATGAACCTAAGTCCTTGCAATGAACTTGTTAATCCCACAATTGAAGTTTAAACTCCGTATCAAACCATATTGGAATGGAAATATGGAAATTTTTCATTTTCATTTTGTAACTTCAAATCTATATAAACTCAAATATATACTGGAGAGCTCTTTAGATATCTCATAGAAATCATTTGGAGAGCTCTACAATTCAATTGAAGATATCTCAAAATCAATTGAACTTAAGAGCTCTTCGATTGAATTGGAACCATCACCAATTCAATTAAAGACCTCTCTAATTAAATTGAAGATGTCCGAAACATATTTATGATACATCTTATTGTTATAAATTAAGCCGAAATAAATGAATTAAAAAAACTCATTAAGAGAACAAGAGCTATCTTCAGTTGATCATGGTTTAGTAGAATTGGAGCTAGTAAAAATCATTCACTTCCCTCATTAATTATTATTATTAAGACCTCTATATAATTGATTTTAAGAGCTCTCTAGTTCAATTAGTGAAAGCAACAAGAGGTCTCTAATCATTTGAAGATGTATCCACGTATTTGAAGAGCTCTTCAAAGTTTATGTTGCCTGATTTGGCGTTCTATACGCATGCGGCTTGGATAATCGAAGGGAGGTCGGGTGACGTCATTTCCGAATATTTAATGTTTAATAACATGTACTAGCTCTGATATACCGACATGCACATCGCCATCCTGTAGTTACAATAATATGAAAAGAAGAAGATCTGTTTGATAAACTGACATCGATATTGTATATAATGAGTTACGGAAATTAGTCAACAAGCACAGACCAAGCAAAGCTTTCACATGAATGCATTTCGACAGTAATAAAGATTCCGACAAAAGCCTCAACCAAGGACGGATATTTTCTGGCAATAAGGACAAATGGTTTGATTTGCAATTCAGAACATTTCATTTCATTCATTATACTTAGAATTGAAGAAACTCAGACTTATGTATGATATTATAATCATATCACCAGTTTATAAGGTATTCCTTTTGTAATATCTTTGTTTATACAAAATGCAAATATACATTAACTCAACACCCGGCATAGCTGGTAATACAGAGTTTTGAATGATGTTACTGAAACGAATTGCACAGTTCCGCATATGCAACTTGTTTTTACCACGGAACCATTTGCGCAACACATTAATAATTAATTTTATTTCAAAACAAAACTGAATCCAGTTTCTACAATTTTACACACATATTTAATACAATCATACACACGCTACATAAATTAAAACTCTATGACAAATTAAAGTATTGTTAGGATGCACAATATATAATTATCAATGATAACTATATAAACAATTAAACCTTTTACACACATATTTCCCAAACGTCTGTCCTCAATATCAGCTCGAGCATTCATTTAATGTATTACGCAACATTTGATTACTATGATGCCATCATCAGGCAAAGACACCGTATATGATCTGTTTATCATAAAATAACATGTTTTTAACAATGTACAATAGACGTTGAGCTTGCTAGCTATGCCTTATTTGACATTCAGAAAATGCATGTGTAAATTATCTTGAACATGAACGTGAAAGGCGTTAACCTATTCCGAGAATATCGGTATGACAAGCTGTTTTATGTTTATACACATATAAAAATATATGAATTCAAGAGAGGTAACAAAACAAGATCGGACTAATCAAGTTAACAGAGCTATTTCCCCTATGTTTAACACTACACTGGATCACGAAAGTCATTGAATACAATAGTATATTTTGAGAACAGTTTATAATTATTTTAGTATTTTTTTCCAGAAGTGTACTGGGTGAGTACCTAAATCGGAACACTTTCGGCACTATTTTTAAAATATTTTTAGTTAGACTTGCACCACAACTACAAAATGTTCCATCATCATACTAGGATTCAAGACCAATTGATTGATATAAATGGCATTTTTCAAGATACTACCAATCTTCATGAAAAGTACTTTATTAACCGCACAATTAAGGACTGCCATTTTCGTCCTCGGAGTACCTAAATATGGAACAGTTATTATTCGTTATTTATTTTTATGTATTCTTTTAAAATTATTGCTCCGTGATTTGTTTAAGTAAATTAATAATTTTTGTTATTTCCAGCTTGTTTTTTTGTCATTTTTGTCAGTAAAATTTGATGATTTCAGTAAAATACAGGCTGTACCAGTATGCTGTCATTGTGGCAAGCATGAAGTATTTCCCCCGTGTGCCATGTATTGACATTTGAACATGAAAAACTTCAAATGTTAGCAGTATTTGAAATACTTACCGGAGAATCGTGTTCTTTGGAATATGTATCTAAGACAAACATCTTTATTGATTAAAATCGTAATAAACTGATCTCAATCAGAAAAAAAACACTTTTATGATGGGTGTTCCATATTTAGGTACTGTTCCGATTTAGGTACTCACCCAGTATGGTGCTCTTAAATCATTGACAGTATTACGTATTGTGATTAATGTGTTATTGGACTCTCCGAAAACCGTGTCAAACTCCATGTGGTTTGTGAAACCGTTCTAAAACCTGTTTAAAAGCCTGTTTAAACCTGTCTAAAGCCAAGTGATTTCGCTGATCGTGCGATTTGCAAATCGGATATTTATCGGTGATCGCGTTAATCAAAGTATACTTTAATTGTTCCGCCATTTGTAGACTAGCTCAACTGCAGAAAGAACAATACATACGGCGTTTTTATTGGTAATAAACTAGTTTGGGTGTAATGTCGGTTTCAGGAACTGTGTATTTGTTGTAACAGTTTCAAATAAATGAAAACCAGTTTTCATCTTTACCCCCGCCCCAACCCTTGGATGATACCCCTACCCCGACCCTTATATCCTACCTCTACCCCCGCCCTCGGATCCTACTTCTACCCCCGCCCTGGGATCCTACCTCTACCTCCGACATGGGATCCTACCTCTACTCCCGCCCTCGGATCCTACGTCTATCCCCGCCCTGGGATCCTACCTCTACCCCCGCCATGGGATCCTACCTCTAACCCTGCCCTCGGATCCTACCTCTACCCCCGCCTCCTGGAATCCTACCTCTACCCCCTCCCTCGGATCATTTTGGAATCAATGGCCAATATAGACAATATTTATATAAAGTATTTCAGGCTTTGGGGATGTGCCAAATGGACCAAATGGTTTAAAAAATTATCTTCTATTTTTAGTGTTACCATAGCTCTACATAGGTTGAAGGTTGAACCATTTACCATAAACACTTGTAACAGTTCATGAAATGAACATTCCTGTGAAGTTCCATGAAGTTGTGCCAAGCAGTATATTGCAGCGCACATGTGGACGACGGACGGAGTCGAATGAGCAATCTCGTTCTTTTCTGGCCTAGATGCTAACCTAATTCTTTGTCACATATGGCATTAGGTTTTCGAAAAGGTGACGAAAAGAACAAGAACTTCTTAATTCATTGTTTTAATAAACTCAAAAGGATGAACAAATGTCGAAAACAATGGTTTTCATGAAATATACCGAGTTTAATTTAATAGAAATGTGCAGAAAACAGGGTATTTCTACCGTATGAAACCATAATAAATCGCTCTGAATCTTTTAGCATTCACCAATCATTTAATAGTTTTCAGTTATTAAATACACAGTTGTAATATTGTTAAGACCGGAATGTGTTCCCTCCTTCTCCTGGGGCTTCTTGAAGTACAGAACCAAAGGTAATGTCTGAAAGTTACACCAGGCATACTTTTCATTTATTTCTATAAAGCAATAGACAAACAATTAATCCAAAATAAAAAAAAGCTTTAACATTGGAAATCATATCCCACTTTCCTAATCATCTTGATCATCGCCCAAATCTATAAAATGTTTAGCACAGTAAAAAGTTGTCTTGAGGTCAAATAATGTATGGGTGGTCTAAATGTAACATTCCAACGATGACTTGTCAAAGATGTATTTAATGTTTTCCCAAATAGTTTGTCACTGGATTTGAACGTCTTGGTCATACTTTTATTTCACGTCCCTTAATTGAATTTAAAAATTAAAAAAGCCAGCAGGAAAATCTTAAATAACATTTAATTGGTTTATAATATATATTATAATGCAACTGATTGGATCGAATCTGTCAAAAAGATCAGCGCACGGGTTACACTCTTGAAAACGATATGAGGGATTATGATATTGCTATAAAAACAATAGCCAACACGTTGGTAAAAAGGCCAATATTTGTGAACGGATAGGCCACCCACAGATAAAAGTTAATACAAGAAAGCCACCCTCGTCGAAAAACCTTGTGTAAAGAGACCTACAAAGATGATGTAAAGTCGGTTGTCGAGTCCATATTTCGGCGAGCTTACTGTACAGAGGTGGGTGGGCAATAGTGTGTCATGATTTATCCTGTGAGGGTAGGGTCCACGAAGCATTTTGTCATGTAAAGTGTGATCATCTTACATCCCTAATATAATCCATTCTATCGCATTATCGAATTGGAGAATTTCTGTATTCCTATGACAATATCTCAAAAGTTTGTGAATGCCTTACATTTGGAGAAATATTATTCATATACGTAAATATCAATAAAAGCCGTAACATTTTGTTACAAACAAGTTTGGTTCAACTTAGGAATAGTTTGTCTTTCATGTTATATATAAATATAATTCATACCAATGGGTTTGAACTAAAAATACGCGAAAAGGTTGTTACTGATCCGGAATACCCCAAACTACTGTGTTGTAAAATAAAATGTATTATTGTATATAAATACTTTAAAAATGAGGTGTATGAAAAATGTAGATGTAAAATTGTTAAATATCACATAGCAATATAATCTTAGATCATCTGATACATGTAGAAAGATAGAAAGTTTATTCAAGGAAATATAACACACAATATATATTTGAAACAGGCCAACATGACCCGTGATCAAATTCATCGAATACAATGGCTTACGTATACAAATTCAACTAGCGAACAAGTAAACTATAAACAAGTATAATTGTATCAAACAAAAAGCAACTGTACCCTTTAGAGCTTGATATACATATTATAAATACACACATGAACTAAAATATGAAATAGTATTTTATAAATAAACTATATTATAGACTGTTAAAGAAAAGGGAAACATCAACATTAAAAAAAACGTTTGTCTTATACCGTTATTACAAACCCTTGGGCACATTTAATGAGTATTTAACAACTTGTCCTCAAACACGTAGACTATGTTTTTTTAATATCTTGGTTGACGAACCGTAGGACCCAATTCATCAAAGCTCTAGAAAAACGTTTCGTATGATGTTTTTTTCTTATTTGAAATAATCTGATTTTCAATAAATGGGTCAACTTGAAAGTCAATGACCATTCATTGCATATAACACTACCAATGATATCATGTAGGAGCTGTACGTAACCCAACAATTATTAAGGCTTACACTATAACACGTCAGCCAATCAAATCGCACGAATTCAGTTAAGATACTTCCGGTTTGAGTTTACCCAATGAAAAACTTATGGTGAAAGGGGTCGGTGAAATTACCGGAAAACATAAATACCGGAAAACACCGGAATGTGAGTAAGTATTCAAAAGAGTATGCAAAGGGGGTTGGTGCGACTGGGGTTCATACTATATTGTGATGGAGGGGTGTGTACAACATATACCAACGTATTAACATTCTTACACAGTGGTAGGTGCTGATATTGTCAGAATAATTGCCGGGAGAAACCATGCTTTTGTACGCTTCTGTTTCTGGTTAATTCAGAAAAATTTAGTAGTAGTTAAATTACGATACCTCCTCTTAGTAACACCTTCCAGAGAGTTTTCCTATCAAGCTAGATTAATTATAACATTTTTACCAACTACACATCAATGGACCATGCTGTAATTTCCATGTTTATAATGCTACTTACAATTTTGCTATGTTTACGATTATCCTTCAAGTCATACTCTTGAAAGAACTAACCGTTTTACAGTGGTATGTCAACTAGCGGAGCCGTGCGCTTGTGGATTGCCCGTACAGCCTTGTTATCACTGTGTTCAGTGCTCAAATGCATCTTCTTTTTTTGTAATTATATCCATGCATACAATAAGAAACAGCTTTTGTAATACTTGTTCCAATATTTGTACCTATTTTAAACTATATGCTTTTACTTCCATGTCACAAGCTCATTATTATGTTTTGATATGTTTATATGTATGTTTGTTATTCATGTCGCTAATGTTTTCTTGTTATCATATACCCGACTTTAAATAAAAATTATTTAATCTTGTATCTTGTATATTTGTCATAAAATTGAAGGTAAATCTAATTGATTTGAAGTCATATTCACTTAAAAAGAGTTGTATAGATATGTAAACATACATGTGTGTAAATCTTAGTTTAGTACAAGTTCATTAAATTATTAATGATTTAATTCTTTCTTTTTTTCTTGCATTGGAGTACAAACAACAACAAAGTTTAACCTTTTATTATAGATATACATAACGATCCAGTGGCAGGTCATACAATAACTGGAGAATGCATATATCGACGTTCCTCAAACTTGGTATCCTGATTCAATGCATCTGATTCCTTTTAGTCATGTTTCAAAAACATTCGCTACGTCTTTGATGCTTGCATCAACATTAGTCTTGTTGTTCATATGATTGTATCTTAATTGTCACTAGAGTGTATTAACTAATGCTAACGCAACGAATGTAATTCGCATAGGCCATGCCAGTTGTGTGTAAACTAAACATTCCTATACAGTAACGAGTGCTCACGTCCATCTTAAACCAACGGCGTCATCAACTGGCATAATGTGAAACAGGATAGCCTCGAGAAGTAGAGTAAGTTCTATGAAAACAGCGAGGTTACTACGTCTTGTACAATATCTGCCAGTGGATTCCACATCGTCGAGTTTGCTGTGTTAATGAACCTTGCAACGAAATTGTTAATCCCACAAGTAAAGTTTAAGCCCCATATCAAACCATATTGGAAGGAAAATATGGAAACTTTTCAAATTAAGAGGAAATTTGCGCGTGTATGCAATGTCAAATCCATCTATACAAAATTATTTCTGAGGAGCTTTTTACATAATTATACACCTTTTCAATTCAATAAATGATAGCTCCAATCAATTTAGTGATAGCATAAACTGAAAACGGGAGATATCTCAAAACCATTTCGAGAATTCTACATTAATTGTACATATAAAAAAACTGATCTGAAGAGTATATCTATCTTATTGGAACTATCACCAAATCAATTAGATATCTCTCTATTTCAATTGATGTACCCGAATCATAATTATATATTTTGTTGTTTCAAATTTAGACAAATTAATTATATTAGTAATTTAGGAAAGGGCTCATTAAAATAATACGAGCTATATAGTCAAATACATTATTGATAAGTACTGACTTGTTTGAATAGGAACTCACCATGAACAAATCATTTGTTGCATTGATTAATTATCAATAACCAGAGGTCTCTTCAATTCAGATTTAAAGAGCTCTCTAATTCAACAATTCGGAGCAACAAGATAAAGAGCTCTCTAATTTAACAATTTGGAGCAACAAGATGTCTCTTATTATTCGGAGACGTCTCCAAGTATTTGAACAGTTCTTTAAAGTTTATGTAAATTTGTAATGTTTGCAGACATGTCAAACCTATATCCCGATGAGCATACCGCCATGCTTTACTCATATATAGGCAAAGAAGAAGACCTGTTTGATCTCCTGACTTCGATAATATAAGGTGTTATGGAAGTCAGTCAACCAACACAAACTAAACCAGGCCCCAATTTTCGAAACATCTTAGGCTTAACAGGCTTAAGTAGGTTATTTCAAATCGACAAAAAACATACTTAAATTGAATTTCGATAAATGAACAATGGTTTATTGTGATTATCATAAAGATAATTTCTATCCACAATATAAAAACTCAAAAAAGAAGTCAATATTAGGCAATTTATTGAAAACCAAAAATAATGAAATTAGCTTAATCCTAAGGGACTTAAGAAGTTTCTAGAAATTGAGGCCAGGCTTTGAAGTGAATGTCGACGGTAATAAGGTGTTTGGTTCCAAAAGCCTCAACCAAGGAAGGGTAGTATGTCAATGAGGATGAATGGTTTGATTTGCATTCAGTGTATTAAGAAGCTGAAGAATTCACATTGATGTACATGAATTATAATATAATCATACTCACTAGTCACAAAATGCAAATAAACATTAGCTCAGCACTCAAGGCCGCGAGTTCAGAGTTTGAAATTATGCATATTCAACCCTTTATCAATTAAACATTTGCGCAACCCACTGTAATTGTCTTTAAAAATGCAATTGAATCCAAAAAGTAGCTACAAATTGTACACACATTATACAACCAATCTTTGAAAAAATGAAATATTGTTAGGATGCACAATATATAATTATCAAGAATAACAATATAAATAGTAAAACCTTTTACATATTAAAATCATCGTAGAACATATTTTCCAAATTGTCCTCGATATTAGCTCGTGCACTCTTATAAAGTATTAATACACAAGAAAATATTTGATAAATGCCATCAAAGACACCGTTTCTGTTTTGTTTATCATTAAAACGTTTTAAACATATTTTAACAATGTAAAATAAATGTTGAGGTTGATAGATATACCATATTTGACAGAAAATGCATGTGTGAGTTGTCTTGAACATGAACATGAAACGCGTTCACATAATACATGACGAGCTAAGAGTGTACACGCATATTAAAATTTGATTCAAGAGAGGTAACTAAACAAGATCGGACCTATCAAGTTGCCGAGCTATTTCCCTTTGTTTTACCTCGCTTCAGAAATACAGAAAGAGTCGTTTTAGTTACATTTTATCGAAATAAGACGGCTCTATCCAGCTTTAAATCCCTAACGATGGTTTTGAATTAGAAAATTGGTAAATGACAGCATTCCTGTTAAGAGATACACCCCTTGTTTAACCAATCTCCCAGTCTAAATATAATGCTCTGTGTTAGTTCATTTTCATCATTAAATAGTGTTAGAATATTAAATAGTCCTCATAGTTGTATATGGCATGACAAACGTTGCAATATTCTATGCGCATTTAAAAAAAAAACGTTTTATAAAATATTTGTATGTGGATAAAATAAATATAGTTGGTATATTTTGCATCATGGGATACTTTCTACGTATTGTAAAAGCAGTTTTGATTGGTTCAGGCAAAACAATATGTCCGTGCCCAATCACAGTGGCTTGATGACAGGAGCTCATATTAGTCCATCTTGGCATAATAAATCATACTTTTGCTAGATTAACTGCGTCACACTACTTTGATTTTCTTTCCTGGAATGACGTTGTTATCATGGAAGCTGCTATATCATTTTCGGCGAGTGACTGAAATTCCTTGTTGCGATTAACCCGAGTTCTCATTATGCAAATTATACCCAATAATATTGTTTTTACCTGTATACAAAATAATGTATACATCTACTGCATAAAAATTATACTGCATATTAATATTTTATTGAACAAGTAATGTTTTAACATAATTTTTATTGTGTCGTATATATTTTTATATTCACTTAAATAAAGAAATAGTCAATATTTTTTGGATAAGTACAATTTCTTTTAATATAATCCATAAATACTTTTTTTATAGAATAAGTTTATTAACATTTAATAGTGCCTTGAATGTTTATGAGAAAGTGTGCATTCTACCGCTTATTAGTGTAAGTTAAACTATCAGAGAGAATCATTCTAAACTCTGCTTTCGTTTCAAGCATCCGTTTCAATATTTAAACTGACACTCTTATTCAAAATCAATACATACACATGTAAAACAAACATACAATTTGAGTGTTACACATTTAACTACCCACTTAATAATGTATTTATGGAAAATATTAATTACTATTAACAACATTATAATCGTGTATTTAATAGCATGAAAACGCAAAAGTATTAAGTGATTGGTGAGTGCTAAAAGATTATCTGTGATCCACTATAGTCTAATAAGGTAAGCAATGCCGTATTTTCTGTACATTTCTTTTAAATTAAACTCGGTTTCCTCCATAAGAACCATTGTTTTTGACATTTGTTCGTCCTTTCTGGTATATTAAAAGAATTGTATTAAATGTGTTAAATCTCATTTGGGAGTAATAGTGCATCTTTAACAGTTAACATAATTACAATGTTCCATCTGATGTTTGATATATTGGCGTTCTTTTCAAATATGGTCTAACAACACACATTACAGAAGTGTGTATGTCCAGCATTTTTCCAAATAAACATGAATGGAAAATAGTTTGTAAGTTAGCCATCACATGATGACAGTCTTCAACCATTACATTCTATTTCTTTCAAAATATGAAGCTTGCCTGATATGAGTCGAATCGACCGAAGTTACCTTCGTTCTTACATTTGTCGTATTGTTATAAGGAGTATTTTAGTTAAATGACATTGCAGGAAGCAAGCCTGGAAATTTCATAATAAAATTACAAAAAATGGTTTTTTAAAGACTATGCAATGCACATTTTTTGTATAATAAAATTGATGTCACGCACATGATGTCATAACAAAAGTGCATCATGGAAATTACACGCATTATTAAACCATCCGGCCGTTTGACTAGACACCAAGAATGCAGTCGAAATAAGTCGGGACGAACGCCGTAGTAGCTAAGGAAACACGAATAAATTAATAGTCGTTAATCTTCAGAAAAATAGTACGTCAATGGCAATCCTATTTAAAGAAAGAAGTTTGGAAGGAATTCAAACAATTGCAACATTAATTTCTTTTGACAGTTCCATTAATTATGATTTCACTAGTAATTATCATGCCCGAAAGCCCAAAACCCAGCAATGCGGCTTATATGGTCTTTTAAAAAAGTGACTCAATTTGCAAAAAAAATGTTATTCTTTATTTGGCCTACTATGCAAACATGACAGTAAATAGAGGATATTTATATTCATTTCGTATTTAATTTCACTTGTGAGCATAGAAAAACTACATTTTCACTCGTGACGATATTCCACTGAAATCAACAAATTTTCGGGGGGTTTTATGCTTATTTAAAAGTTTTTTAGCATTTCAATTTATTTTTCAAAATACCCCTTTAAGTGTTTCCTACGCCGCTACACGGGACGCCCCTCGAGCAAAATTATAGATTATGGCGTAGCTGTCAATTTTCTATTTCCGGTTCGTGGAGAAAAAGTTCTCTGATATAATTTATTATACACTCGTTTTTAGTGCAAACATTTTATGAACATTAATCAATTAACTTCTATTAATGCATATATATTCCAAATAATAATAGTAAATGCACGAAAGTTCTTTTAAATTAAACAAGGAATGAATACAGACCAAATTACTACGCCGTTATTTATTAAATGAAAATTTAAAAGACCGAACGTGTTAGCAAATAATTTGCGGATTAAACATTGGATAAAACATATATCCTTGTCTTAGAGTTTGTTTCATGGTACAAATGTATTTAGTCATCCCTTTGTATCTTCAGTATATTGGTGAACGTTTAGGCTTAATACATGGCTTGTTTCTGTATTTTCGGCTTTGTAAATTAGGCATGGGTAATCTGGTAAAGGGTAACACTAAAACTAGGTAGAGGATCAATAAAACTGGTTAGAGAACCAATAGAAACTTGGAAGAGGTAGATGACCATTACTAACTTGGTATAGGTAGAGTAGCGATGGTAGCTGACCGATACAAAATGGCATAATTTTGTTAGAGGACCAATACAAGCTTTGTAGAGGACCATAACACACTAGGCAGAGGACCAATACTAGCTTGGTAAAGGTAGAAGACAAATACATACTTGGTAGAGGACATATAATTGTTTTTAAAGAGGTTCCGTACAAACTTGACAAAGGGCCTATGCAAACTTGATAGAGGACAATACACAATAACATGTAGCAGAGCTAGGTAGAGGACAAATGCAAACACTTGATAGACGACAAATACAGGACTAAGCCTAGAGCTAGACTACCTCTCATACAACAGCAGCAGCAGCAACAACAACAACAACAACATCAAAGACGATTCTACTACTGCTGCTTCTACAATTACAATTATTTATTTCATGCTTTTCGGTGCTTTATTGAAATATTACAGCGGACCGTTTGAAATAATGAGTTTATCGAAACATGATTTTACTGTTTTCTAACATTTTCCCAGTAACATTGTAAAAATGGTAACATATATACGCATACACGCCGGGAAGAAAATGCAATGACGTTATTTAATTTCGTTTCCAGTTTTGGTGTCATTTCGGTTTTCATATTAAGCATCAAATAAATTTAGTTTTTGTTAAATTATGAAATGAAAAGTACAATTGTTTGTTTCAGTATGAGATTGCAATATATATCACCCCCTGAACACCACAAGTAAATATTTCATTCGTGGCAAAACGACTCGTGAAATATTAATTTTGGTGCTCAACCGGTAAAATAAATCGCCATTCTTAAACTGAAACAAACAATTATCATATATTATTTCTTTTTCTACTTTATATGTACATTACACTTCTACCTTTCTTCAGACAGTAAGGGGTGATGGGTGTCAAAATTCTAAACCTGGGGTAATTTCCCGACATTTCCACTGCTAGTAATTCTACAGTCATCGGTCTTGCCCTCGACACACCTTCTTTTGTGAACGCTGCGCCAAGTTATTTTAAAAAAATGAACACGTATTCAACAAGGAATGCAATCTGCATGCGCTTTCGCATTCGACATTCACAAACTTTATGTTCTATGAGAAAGACGTCGATTCGTTGGACAAATGGTGAGTAAATTTGTAACAATTTAGATTTTTTTTAATAACGTTACATTGAGTATTGGTGAGTAAATATGAAAAACTGGTTATTTCGCTTGACAATTGTTCTAACTGGTCTGTTCTTAAATATTTAAAGATGTTTATAGGAACGTAATAACGAAATGGTATTTTGTTTCTGTAACAACCGGATATTTTTTAATAACCCCTTGGATAAAAGATTTTTAAAAGTTCATTTCAAGAATTATTTGCTCTGAAATGCGAAGTACTTTCTACATTCATATGTAAAACTATTCATAATATGCTTTCCGGTGATTTATTGAGATATATCAGTGACATGAATAGTAATTTTATTGTGTTTTAAACAGTGGAATAACAATTTGACAATTTTAACTGTTTTGAAATTTTAACCCGCTCAGACTTGTAAATCAAACACTATCGCGCATGTGGCTGGGATACAATTCCAACAACGTTACGTTCGCATACTGTATGGCGCGCTTTCTTTTAAAACTACAATTGATTGTCATTTATATATTACACTGAAATAAATACATATTTTCTATTTCTTTATCTGAAAAAACAACAACAACATATATTTGTTTCGCAAAAACGCCGGAGCAATTAGACAAAAAAGAGGGGGAATTTTTCAATAACAATACTTTTATCATTATAACAGCGCATAAATATAATTTATGAATTTGGAAGTTATCCAATATTCATTTTTAGATAGGTTAGATACGATAGGTACTGTTAACACGAATGGAATGGAAGTGTACGTATACGTAATAAGTCTGTTTATATACATAAGATGGCAATTGCAAAAATGAACATATTTAATTAAAAGCAAATAGTATCATAGGCGACTTGTGTTTAAATATTTATATTTATTACAATTATTTTTCGCTTAATTAAGTCGTCATCCAGTAGAAAATTATGAGCAACTTATATCAAAGTCTCGTGTTTTCTAATTCAATAAAGTTAAGACTGTTAGTAAACTGCAAATTTTAGCTGTTTATATTTGCTTTACCTTTGAATTTTTAAAACAAAACAAGAATCGAGTATGTATTTCATAATTCAATGTATAAGCTCAATGGAATGCTTCAGATTTTAGCTTATTGCGTATTGAAAGGCACATTGTAATACTTGTATGCTAGCGTCGAAGAAGACCAAATACCTCAAAGCGAAAATCATAAATAGTCAAATCGGACGTAAACATTGTAACAAAACGATTCAGTTGCTTTGGTCGACACATTTTGTTGAAGAATCGTCTAAAGTTTTTAAAAAAGTAGTTATGTCGAATAATTACGGAAAACCCCTGCCAAAAACGAAATTTCGCCGGTGTTTCTGCTCAATATCGTTTGTCATACGTCTACAATCTTGGTATATAATAAGCTTATGTGGAAACGATCATTGGGGTTTTATTTGTAGTATATGGGGATTAGGGTGACTGTTCCTAAAATAGAAATAAACCGTCTTTATGCTCAATAACTTTAGATAGGATTTATGTTTAAGTTATGGTCAGTTGGACCAAGTTCAAGGTAGTTTTGATAAGAATAAGAAAAACAATTTTAGCTCAATAATTTTATTTAGAAATTGCGTATAGCGATGATTTTTTCCAGTATCAGGCAACGCTATACGGTGAGATTGCATTTTAATAAGCTTGGGTCATGATCAAGTTGGCTTTTACTGAACACAGAAAATATTTTCAAGCAATAACTTGAGAAATGATGAAACTTGCTGAATGCTGTTGAATGCAATTTGGGTGAGCAGGGTCAAGGTCATTGCTTCTTAGAAAACAGCGGCAACGTTAAGTAAAATGCCCAAACATATATCTTCTATGCGGTTGTATAAGGGTACGAACAAAAAAGGTCAAGGTAAAAAAAGGTGCTGCGGTTTTATATAAGTCACCCAAAACTTTGCCATATTTTTATTGCCTAAAACCCTTGTTTATTCCCATTGCGGCGTCTGTAGCTATTTATTTATAATTTCATTCTCAGTATCATGTCTATGTTTATTTTGTTGAAACAGAATGATCGCCATGCCTTGGGAACAGCTGACTTGTGTGTTGCAAACGGTGTTTACCAAAGGTCTTCATAATAACAGCGACGACATACCAAAGCAATACATCGAAGAAATAGTTTTAGCATTAGCAAATATGGATTCGATCCATTATTCTGAAAGAACATTCCAAGAAGTTTTTGGAAGCTCCGATGTCATCAGTTTCGCATCTTTCAAGCGGTACGTTGATAATCATCTAAGGGAAAAGGGATATCCGCTTCATCTTGTTTTAGATGAAATAGAAGGAAAATGTTGGGAGCTTTGCCAGCCATATTACAAAACTACTCTCAACAAAGAAGACACTAGAAAACTTTGGCTGATATCAAACCGTCTGGTAGACGAGAATTCGTATCCACCTGCAATCTGTCAGCGAGTGGGGAACTGGTTAATGGAAAAAATGTTCACATTAATTGGCAAAATGTGGAAATGCAGCGAAGTCTGCAACACCAAGGGAGCTTCCTTTCAAGGTCTCTTAAATATAATCGAAGACACGGTTTTGCATGAGACATCCCAGGATACAATGCAAAAGAGCATTACTACTCTGTACTCTAGTTTTGTCAAAGAAGTATTGAAATCTGGGTGGGTCTACACACGTATCAGGCAGCAAGCCAACTGGACCAACTGGGTTCACAGATGGTGCATCCTTACACCAAATAAAATTATATACTGCAAGGAGGAAAATGCTTCATCAGAGTCAAGTAAAAGAAGAGGGGAACTCATTATAACAAAACACACAAAAATACACGGTCTGAAAGATTACAATTGTCTGTTTTGCAAACGGAAGGGTCGATTCATTGTATCAAACGTACCTGTTATTGATATGGAAATTGCTGCTGGTAGTGTTGAAGAAAAAATGTCGTGGTTGTCTGCTCTTGAAGAATCCAATAAGTGCCGTAGAGAAAAAACGACACCTATTCAGAAGTTATTAAATGAGCGACGGAGTCTTGACGAGAAACACGAGCATGGCTGGATCCCAAAACGTGATAATGACCCATCTATAACCTCAAAATCGATAGTTTCAACCGGAAACGTGAAACATGTACACACCGGTGACGACGAAGACCAAAAGGAAATACCAGAAAACGTTATACATGCAAACATGGAGAAAATGGAAGCCGTTTTTATGAAGATTGACAAAGTCGGGAATGGACGGATCGACATAGAAGAGTTTGCAGCATTTATTCAAAGTATTGGCCTTAGAATGTCAAAACAAGAAACAAAAATGGTATATAGAAGTGTCGACACGACCAACAAGGGATATGTATCGTTCGACGAATTTCAGTTATATTTTTCCAAACACGTCCTGAATGAAACCTCCTCTGCAGAGTGCGTCAACGTCATGAGAAGGGCTTTCATGGAAGCAGATAGAGATGGCTCTGGAACTCTAAGTTTTAGAGAATTCACAGAGTACATATCGAACAGAAAAAGATCAATCAGATTGACGAAAGTAATAAAAGTGTTTTCCGAAGCAACGAAATCCGGTTCAGATGAAATATCCTTCACGGACTTTCAGCAACTCCTTCAAAATGGAGAATCTGACCTTTTGATGCCTATAGTAGAAGCAGCAATAAAAAAGATGAAACATCCGATGTTTTCCGAGATCAGCTTAAACAAGTTTACAACGATACAGAAGCAAAGGAATTAACTTCTTATATTCGAGGTAGATGGAAGAAATATGTAACGTTTCGACGTACAGGGGCTACTGGTTCTGTAGTTATGACAGGTGGACATGGAATGGTGGCAGATATCCTTCCAGGGGTACACACTCTGGTAGATCTTGCATGTTTTAGCGACCTTCCGCCACTGGTTCCAAAACATACCGTTATTAAAGGAGTGAAATGGGTTTCTAGCTCAGTTCCTAGAAAGTCTGGACAAGCGATTTTTCCAAAGGATTTTGATGGAAAGATTGTGACCGATCTTGCAACAAATGAACTTCTCCGATACTACGGCTGTAGTTTCGCTGATACACAACAAGAAGAAGTTTCCCTTTTATATCGACATTGTATCCAGGATTTCACATATGAAAACGGATATCTGGAGAAGTACGTTACAACTACAAATGGTGGCGCAGGGATTGAAAAACACGAGTTTTCACATCTGGATTGTCCATTGGTCGAAAATTCAGGAACATTCATACTTGGGAAGTTAACGGATGACGATGAGATTCATATCACTGGATTCAAAATCCCAGTGAGGCATACTCTGTATATACCAAGCAGAACCATCCACAGCAACGATTATTTGCAAGGGACGTGGAGGACGATGTTGTCCGACGAAACGGACATTGATCACTTGCATCTTACCAGGATCCTTAGCAACGAGAATGGCGGGAAATATGAGCAGTTTCAGTTTCAGTTCGTTTGAAAATTTAAAAGGGAGTCATGTTTTTTATTTCAATTTGTACGACATGATTAGAATGCATGGATATGGTCGTGCTTTGTATTAAAACACATAATTCTTCCTTTATTTCTCAATGTGAACATATTGCGCTTTTTCGCGACCACTGCAGTTCACTCATATTTAGACGACATTAGATTTTTTTTTATTTCGTATTGATGAGTATGAACCGCAGTATGTGTTTAGGAAGATATTATTCAAGGCCCTAAGATACATTTATATATATGAGTATTTTATAATGTTTATATCATGATAAACACATACATGTATGTGTATAATGTAATGCTTATCCCATGATAAAAATATAAGTGTACGTGTATGTTATGATGTTTATACCCGTATATCGTTGTGTTTCATATATATGAATGTGTTGTTTTGTTATCTCATTATGAGGTTATTAATCGAATCAAATACCATACATATGCATACTTGTAAAGTGTGTGTCTATAAAACATTGAACAACCAATGTTCTGAAAACATGAACGATCTTAATTCTTTTTTTTTTAATAATGAATCACAAATCTTATCTTGTTAACTAGTTATTATGTTATTAATTAAGTGTAAATATAATAACGTTATACAGCTAAAACTGTAACCGGTGGCAGTCCTGGGCACTTTCAAGCCTGTTTTAATCTTATGATATTTATCTTACCACAAAAGGTATCGCGATTATTAACTAGATAGCTAGATCGCGAAAATTAACCGGTTAACACGAAACAATGCGCGAACGTTTATCTTACTGATTATCTTACGGTAGTAGTAGTAGTAGTAGTAGTAGTAGTAGATGTAGTGGTAGTGGTAGTGGTAGTGGTAGTAGTAGTGATTTCCAGTATGGTTAGTATTGTTGTCAAGTTTCACGGTTGCATTTATACTCTTGGCCAACATGGGCATGAGAGATGACAAAAAATATATAAAAACATGAAACAGTAACACAAATATAGTAGTTAGACAACATATTAACAGCAAAAAAAAAAACTCGTCATCATTTTTTTTTAAACAGACCTAGCTAAATCAATGTATTTCAACAATACTGCACATAACATATCTTAAGTTCAAAATGCTTGGATATAGATAAAGATGATCTCATGGTAGTTTCCGTGAATACATCATTACTTGTATCTGTTCTTGTTATTTACTTTCAGTTTATCATACTTCAAGCTATATGGAATTACGCCACTAGTTTTGGTTTCCGTTTTGGGGGATTTTTCAAAGGAATCATTGATTACATTTCAAAATGTTTATATTTTTTCAATAGAAATTCTCGTAATCAAATATGCAAACATTATTCTCGATTTTTTTATCTGAGGTCTACAGCTGATTGAAGAAAAAGACGGCAATTTCTTTATGATTGCTTAAAATTTGGGAAAAAGCGTAAGATCTTGAAAACGCGTGATTTTGTTCAAATTTTGCTCCATTTTAAATGCTCAAACTTGGCTCGAAAAAAATCTGTGATGTAAGTGGACTGGTCAAGAAAGAGGAATACGATCGTCCTGAAACGAATACAGACCGATGGATGTATTATGTTTATGAATAATTATGCCGTATATCTTAAAATAACATAATGACAACGGCGGTGACAACTTTGGCGTCGGGAGGGGAAATTACTGCGATGGCCCGCGCAACAATGACGAAGTTAGCATTAACTACGTTTTTATGTGGAGTAACAGCGACGACGGGACTGGTTATAAATGCATACGTTATTGCAATAAGAATAGAAAAATAATGTGTGGTTAAGGTATTCAGACCGACCCTATTTTTTGGCCCCGACCCTCAACTTTTAATCGGTTCCATTTTTCTTCAAATTTAAATGTTTTTTACCCTGAAACCAAAATAATTGAGTACAAAACTAAAACGCTTGGAAAGAGTCTGCCGATCGTTAAAACATTGCGATGGCCACAGTGTTCGCCGTGACGTTGAAAAAATGCATCCATGGCCTTTCAAAACGAATTATGAAGGCAGTCATAAATTCGTCTACCGTCGGGGAAGGTTTTTTCCGAAAGTCACGAAGGGAATTTGTATTCGAAGACTGGTGGTTTCACTTTTATGGTCCATCGGGAAATGGGTGACGAGACATTTGAGGATTAAACAAACACGACAAAAAACAAATTTTAATCTTTTAATCTTGGTGTCCCCGAGTACGTAGTTCAAAATACAAGATACACGAATCTTTTTTTAAAGTCGTTATATGCTAAGAAGAAACATTAGTTTAACAAGCTATTTTCCGACATGAATAACACACATACACTTTTAAACATAACAAAGAATTGGTGACTTGGAAAAGTGAAAAATCCCCGTATCAGACTGTCAAGTCTTAATGCTAGTCAGACCTGTTTACATCGATTTTGATCGCTGGAAGTTGGTTATATGCTCTTCCTAAGTCAGTGGGGGAAATTGTAGAAAATGCATTTGCTGCACCTCCCTGTATTCTTAATAAATTTTTACCCAATGAAAGCTACCCTGACGCAATCGTTTGATGATTGCTGGTGCTTTGTAAATGTAATATACCCATGCACGATATTAAAAACTTCACCTTTTCAATATTTTTAACTTGCCATTTCACAGGCTGTATAAGAATTGCCGATGGAGGTGCATGCCCCATACGGGGTATTATACCAAGATCCTGGTATTTTGAGAATAAAGAAATGTTTGACGTGTTCTCCCGTTTAAAGCAAAAACAAAATAAAAATGCATGATCAGTGTAAAAAAAAAACACTTCACTAGAGCACTAGCCATATCAACAGCCTGTTCCTGGAAAGAGCTAGGTCGCTACCGCAGTATTAGGGTTTGGTGAAATTGTACGCACTATTTTGTTCTCAATATAGCTTTATTGGGGGATATACTTTATTGGCTATATTTCCAAGCCTTTTAAACACTTTTTTAAATATCAAATATAAACACACTATTCCCTGGCATCTTTGTAGGTTTAGGCTAGCATGATTATGGGTGACCAGGACCAGGGCCGGGATTCAAAGCTCGCCCCAATTTCTCGGAACTTCTTAAGTCCCGAATAACAGGATCAAGCTTAACTCACTATTTTTGTTTTGGTATAATTTGTTTAATATTTACTACTTTAAGAGTTTTTAAACTTTAATAATGAGCTTTACTTATGATTTTCACAATAAGCCATTTTTCATTTATCAAAATCCAATTCAAGTATGTATTTTGGCTAAATGAAATAGGCTACCTAATCCGGTTAAGAAGTTTGAAGAAATTGAGGCCTGGGTTTCAATCTAAGTAAAGGATTGCGTCTTGACCTCTTAGTCATCCTGGCGCAATTTTATCATTGAACATCATTTAGAAGTTAGTTTGTATGGGGTAAAATTAATTGCAACTAAAAGAATGCCACTCGAAATTATTGCACATGTTGATGAGATATAGCACATATAGCACACATTTGTGATTACTTAGGTCTGTAAAAACTTGCGTCTGAGGAAAAAAAAAGTGGCGTAGCTACATATTGGCCTTGTAGGCCTGGGCCAACAACTTTTTTGAAAAATGACAAAATTTAAATAACCCAAAGATGCAATAAAAACTAATAGCTGCTCGGAGACTTTGAACAACTCAAAAGTTTGTTTCATTTTAACTAAAGGGTGTTGTTCATTGAAATTACGTACAGGGTGTATTGCTTGATTTTATTGTTATCATTGCAAATATAATTAAGTATGTGTAATGCACATAATTAAAGTCTCCAAACTCACATAGAACCATCGCGCCTCCAATGTTTTAAGCCTAGCTATGCCCCTGTACGGGAAGCAGTTACCAACATTCGAGTAACTTGTCCGAAATTCCACTCTCGTTTTCACAACGTCCTAAAATTAGAATGACTAAAACAATCCTATTGTTGGAGATGTTAGTGGATACAAAGACCTTTTCTGGCCTTTTCGCGCATGTTTTTTTTTTAATTTTTGAGTTGAGTGGAGCTGAGCTGAGATGAGTTGAGTTGTGTTGGTAGCCATATGGAATACCTCTACATGTGTAACGATTGTTAGACAACCATATTACATGATATTGCGCAATACGTTATTTTTCAAGAAATTACAAATAGAGTGTTTTAATACAATCTGGGACAAATTTACTATGTATATTATGTATATATTACAATTGACTTTGCATATGCTTGGTGTAAAACCTTCATTCTTCCAATCCTACAATGTTTGGAATGCATGTACTACTTTATTACTGCATATATTATGTTGTTTTTTAAAGTAAACAAGTTCTAAGTGCAAAACAATAACGTAATAAATTGTACATATATGACAGTGCGAGTGTAAAATAGACACGGATACCAACGTTAAGCTTATAAAAGTTGCCAAAATGACCGTGCAAGTGTAGAGTAGTCCAGGGTTTCAACTGGGAACTTTGTGCAGGTGCTTAAATGACTGTACGAGTGTGGAGTAGTCCAGGGTTTCAACTGGAAACTTTGTGCAGGTGCTGAAATGACTGTACGAGTGAAGGGTAGTCCAGGGTTTCAACTGGAAACTTTGTGCAGGTGTTAAATGACTGTACGAGTGTGGAGTAGTCCAGGGTTTCAACTGGAAACTTTGTGCAGGTGCTAAAATGACTGTACGAGTGTGGAGTAGTCCAGGGTTTCAACTGGAAACTTTGTGCAGGTGCTAAAATGACTGTTTGAGTGTGGAGTTGTCCAGGGTTTCAACTAGAAACTTTGTGCAGATGCTAAATGACTGTACGAGTGAAGGGTAGTCCAGGGTTTCAACTGGGAACTTTGTGCAGGTGCTGAAATGACTGTACGAGTGAAGGGTAGTCCAGGGTTTCAACTGGAAACTTTGTGCAGGTGCTAAAATGACTGTACGAGTGTAGAGTAGTCCAGGGTTTCAACTGGAAACTTTGTGCAGGTGCTAAAATGACTGTACGAGTGTAGAGTAGTCCAGGGTTTCAACTGGAAACTTTGTGCAGGTGTTAAAATGACTGTACGAGTGTAGAGTAGTCCAGGGTTTCAACTGGAAACTTTGTGCAGGTGCTAAAATGACTGTACGAGTGTAGAGTAGTCCAGGGTTTCAACTGGAAACTTTGTTCAGGTGCTAAAATGACTGTACGAGTGTAGAGTAGTCCAGGGTTTCAACTGGAAACTTTGTGCAGGTGCTAAAATGACTGTACGAGTGGAGGGTAGTCCAGGGTTTCGACACGAAACTTTGAACATGTGCTTAAATGTTGTGCGAGTGTGGAGTAGTCCAGGGTTTCAATTGGAAACTACGTACAGGTGCTAAAATACCAGTGCGAGTGTAAAAAAAGTTATGGTTATCAACATGAAACTCTGTACAGAAAGAACAGTGCGAGTGTAAAATTGTTAAGCATGAAACGTCGAAAAGGTGCTAGGAATGGTAGTGAAAGTCAGTGTGCCAAGTCAAATAGCTCTGGCAAAGACATTTTTATTCATGTCATTTGCCTAGCTGACAAATGCAGACGTGAGACGAGCAATGACATCTCCTCTCTGAGCTCTTCTTACAATTGTTGAACTTTCACCACTATAGTATTAATAAAACTCGTTGGGTTTTTTCTGTTATCATGATGTTATTTTAACGTGCGCCTGCTTGTATTTCAAAGTATTTGCTAAGATGTATAAGGTTCATACATTATCTCATCATTCTTAAAATCTGTACGTAGTGTAATAACTGAAGTGGAAAAAACAGACACTGCTTTAAACTTTGATTTAGAGTCCTAATTTATAGCCATGCACCTGCATTTACTTTGGAGGAAAGCTCATAATACTAGGTCCTTAGTGGTCGAAGAACAATTTATCTTTCTGTCTGAACGCCCATTGTAGATTCATCGAAATACCACTGTTAAAATAAAAACATAAAACAACCAGATGGAAATACAATAATAACAATAGTGCTTTGTTTTACCTGCCTGTTTGTAGTAGGTTTTTTTGTAAACATATTATTGGATCGGTGTTGAAATATGTATTTGTTTCGTTTTATCCATAACATCTGAACGTCAAAAAGATTGTTTTTATAAGTACGGCACCTACAGTAACACCCCAGCATAACATGAAATAACTTCACGTTTTGTAAATTGCATAATGCATTGCTGTATAATTAATACACAAAGATATTTCAATAAACCCCTATGCATGGCCAAATAACAACACGGACTAGCCAAAAAATATCCAAAATAAGACAACTATGATCTTTCCTGATTAAAACATTATTAAAATTCAGACAATGCAACTTATCAAGTTCCAAAGTTCAATGAGAGATCAATCATCTTAAACCTGATCAGAATAAATCGAATTTTAAATTGTTTTCCGCAGCTATCTATAGAGGACACAGTGAGAGTTAAGGCTTTCAAAGCGGCACTGAAATACATTAGGATCATGTATAAATAAATACGGATACAAAAAATAAACAACTCCCGCGAATATCACCTAGACTTTCGCTTTTCGTCGTTTATTTTATTTTTGCCAAGCACGGTATAAATTCAAAACATAAACAAGAAATTGTTAAATATTTAAATAAATCAATAACAATAAGACGTCGTAGAATGGGGAAAAGTAAATGAAATTACAAAACTATGTTTCATTCACTATATATAAGTACATGTATAGATGCATAGTTACCATACGGTATTTCTAGATGTATTACTTATAGTTATCCATATATTATTATTTATAATTACCAGATATATTTGTTTGTTATATATGATTTATGTAAACTTTTGTTCAATATGAGTCTTTGTATTATGTTCTGATTATAATGTCTCTTCATATCGGAGGAAATAAAGAATCTCTCTCTCTCTCTCTTTCTCTTTTGAAAAATGACTTAATTCTGAAAAATGACCCAGGCATTGAGGTAATGCCTCTCTGCAAAACAGCTGTAGTTATGGCTCAACTAGTTGAGGTAAACATAACGTTAAATTAACTTGATGCCAATTCATCATCAAAAGTCTTGACGTTGTTTCCGAAAAAAATCGTATTAGGCATACGTTCTCTTTTCCGCTAGTATAAGATTCAACACTTCCTTATTTGTATTCTCTTACCATGTCTAGAAAGACAAACAATAGTCTCCTACCCCCATCCCCCATCCAGGGATGAAACCTCTACCCCGACACTGGGATCCTACCCCTAACCCGACACTGGGATCCTACCCCCACCCTGTGATGATAACCCTACACGAACTCTGGGATCCTACTTCTACCCACACCCTGGGATGATACCCCTACCCCGCCCTGGGATCCTACCTCTACTCACCCCCTGGGATCATACCTCTACCCCGTCCTGGGATCATACCTCTAACCCCCACCTTGGGATCCTACCTCTACCCCGCCCTGGGATCATACCTCTTCCCCCACCCTGGGATCATACCTCTACCCCCACTCTGGGATCATACCTCTACCCACGCCCTGGGATCATATCTCTACCCACGCCCTGGGATCATACCTCTACCCACGCCCTGGGATCATACCTCTTACCCCACCCTGGGATCATGCCTCTACCCACGCCCTGGGATCCTACCTCCACCCACGCCCTGGGATCCTACCTCTACTCCCACCCTGGGATCACACCTCTACCCACGCCCTGGGATCATACCTCTACTCCCACCCTGGGATCCTACCTCTACCCACGCCCTGGGATCATACCTATACCCACGCCCTGGGATCATACCTCTACCCCCACCCTGGGATCCTACCTCTACCCATGCCCTGGGATCCTACCTCTACCCACGTCCTGGGTTCCTACCTCTACCCACGCCCTGGGATCCTACCTCTACCCCCACCCTGGGATCCTACCTCTACCCACGCCCTGGGATCCTACCTCTACCCCCACCTTGGGATCATACCTCTACCCCCACCCTGGGACCATACCTCTACCCCCACCCTGGGATCCTACCTCTACCCACGCCCTGGGATCATACCTCTACCCCTAACCTGGGATCATACCTCTACCCACGCCCTGGGATCCTACCTCTACCCACCCCCTGGGATCATACCTCTACCCACGCCCTGGGATCATACTTCTACCCCCACCCTGGGATCATACTTCTACCCCCACCCTGGGATCATACCTCTACCCCCACCCTGGGATCATACTTCTACCCCACCCTGGGATCCTACCATTACCCCCACCCTGGGATCATACCTCTACCCACGCCCTGGGATCATACCTATACCCACGCCCTGGGATCATACCTCTACCCCCACCCTGGGATCATACCTCTACCCCCACTCTGGGATCATACCTCTACCCCCACCCTTGGATCATACCACTACCCCCACCCTGGGATCATACCTCTACCCACGCCCTGGGATCCTACCTCTCCCCCCACCCTGGGATCCTACTTCTACCCCCACCCTGGGATCCTACCTCTACCCACGCTCTGGGATCCTACCTCTACCCCCACCCTGGGATCCTACCTCTACCCCCACCCTGGGATCCTACCTCTACCCCCACCCTGGGATCCTTTGAGAATCAATGGCCGCTATAGACAATATTTATATAAAGCGTTTGTATAAGCTTCAGGCTTTGAGGATGTGTCAAATGGACCAAATGATTTCAAAATCTTTGGACTATTCTATTTCTAATGGGACCATTGTTATGTAAGTGTTAAAGGTTTAACCATCAACCTAATTCTTTGTCACATATGGCATTAGGTTTTCGAAAAGGTGGCGAAAAGAACAAGAACTATACAGGAGTTCTATCTTTAGACAAGTGTTTGAAAACTATAGTTATCATGTCAATTAGATGTCTGACGAAGCATTGTTGACATGTGAGGCAAACATCGTCACCGGAGTTAAATAATGTTTTATGAAATTGTTATGGGTCAGCAATACTTTCACAAGAAGTGCAGCTATTAAAGATAACATGAATACAATGACAGAGTTGTTTATAACGTCATATATGACCGGATGGTGTTCCCTCTTCTCTCCTGAGGCTTCTTTAAGTACAGCACCAAATGAACCAATAGACAAATCATTAGTCCAAAGTAAAGAGTTACACCAAGCACCCTTTAGTACAACACAAAAGCCAGTGTCTGGACGTTACACCAAGCACCCTTAAGTACAACACAAAAGCCAGAGTCTGGACATTACACCAAGCACCCTTAAGTACAACACAAAAGCCAGAGTCTGGACGTTACACCACGCACCCTTAAATACCAAAAAAGTTTCGCGAAACTATCTAGATACATGTAGCTAGATCGCGAAGAATTAAGTGGGTAACAGGAAACAATCCGCGAACGTTAAAAGGTTATCTTACGGTAGTAATATGCCGCCATACTATGTCTTCAATCAATAATTACTCATGATTTTTGTCATCATTTTTTTTTCAAACAGAGCCAGCTAAATCAATATAGTTTATCAATTCTGCACATAACATATCTCACGTTCAAACTGTTAAGATATAGATAAAGATGATCTCATTGTGGTTTCCCTGAACACATGATTACTTGTTTCTATATTCAGTTATTTACTTTAAGTTGATCATATGAAATTACGCCACTTGTTTTGGTTTCCGTTTAGGGGGATTTTTTCAAATGAAATATTGATTACATTTATAAATCTTTATATTTTTTTCAATAGAAATTCTTATAATCAAATATGCAAACATTATTCCCGAAAATATATTTATCTGAGGTCTACCGCTGAGTGACGACAAAGGCGACAATTCCTTTATTATTGCTTAAAATTTGGAAAAAAGTATAAGATCTTGAAATCGTTACTTATTCACCCCATGAATTTGTTCAATTTTACGCCGTTTAAAATGCTCGAACTTAACACGAAATAAACCTGTAATAAACGTGGACTGGTCAATAAAGAGGAATACGATCGTCCTGAAACGAATACCGACCGATGAAAATATTTTGTTTATGAATAATGATATCGTATATCTTAAAATAACTTAACGAATACGGAGGCGATAACGTTGGCGTCGGGAGGGGAAATTACTGCGATGGCCCGCGCAACAATGGCGACGTTAGCATTTACTACGTTGTCCTGAGGGGTAACAGCGACAACGGGGCTGGTCATGATTACAGAAGTTATTGTAAAAAGGATAAAAATATGTGTGGGATACGTAATCCGACCGACCCTTTACTGCGCCGATCCTATAACCTTTTATATATTTTGGGCGGTTTCGATTTTTCAAAAAAATAGTGTTTTGTACCCTTAAACGAAAATAATTGAGTACGAAACTAAAATGCTTGGAAAGCGTCAATCGATCGTGTAAACTAAGCGATGGCCGTTAGAAAAATGCGTACATGACCCTTAAAAACGAATTAAGGAGACAGTCATCAATTCGTCTACATTCGGGGAAGTTTTTTTTCCGAAAGTTACGAATGGAATTTGTACTCAAACACTGGTGGTTTCGCTTTCAAGGCCAATCGGGAAATGGGTGTCGAGCCACTGGAGAAATAAACAAACACGACAAATAGCGAATTTTAATAAACCAATATTGCTGTCCCCGAGTACATAGTACAAGAAACAAGGTACAAGATGTAAAAATCTATATTTAAAGTCGGGTATATGCTAACAAAAAACATAAGCTCAATGAGCTATTTTCCGACATGAATAACAAACATACATAACATATCAACACATAAAAACAGACATGGTGACCTTAAAATAGTGCAAAATCTTCGTATGAACAGACTGTCAGGTTTTAATTCCAGTTAGACCTGTTAACATCGCATATGATCCCAGGAAGTTGGTCATCTGTTCTCCCCAAGCCAATTGGGAAATTGTAGAAAATGCACTTGCTGCATCCCCCTGGATACTGAATAGATCAATTTCCCAATGAAAGCTACTCTGGCGCAATCGTTTGATGGTTTCTGGTGCTTTGTAAATGTAATATTCCCATGCACGATATAAAAAAACTCAACCCTTTAATATTTTTAACTTGCCATTTCACAGGCTGTATAAGAATTGCCGATGGAGGTACATGCCCCATACGGGGTATCATACCAAGATCCTGGTATTTTGAGAATAAAGAAATGTATAACGTGTTCTCCCGTTTAAAGCAAAAACCGACATAAAAAATGCATTATTATAGTAAAAGAACACTTTACTAGAACCCTAGCCCTATCCATAAACAGTGGTGACAGACTCATCCAGCCAGGGTCCGTATTACAGAAGCTTCTTAAGAATTGTTTAACATATTTTAACTTTAGTGTAATATTTGGAATTGTTATATTTCTTCAAAAAAAGCCAATTTTTTAAGATTAAGCTTTTATTTAAAAAAACCCTTGAAGAGTCCATATTTTAATTGCAGAACTATTGAATTTAAGGAAAAGGTAAATTTGACTTTAGATGCTTCTGAAATATGGCCCCAGTTCCCGGAAACAGCTATGTCGCTATCGCAGTTAAGGGTTAGGTAAAATTTTACACATTATTTTGTTCTCAATATAGCTTTATTGGGGAATATACTTCATCTGGAATATATCCAAGCCTGTTAAACATCTACCTAGAGATGAACATGGTTGTCTTATGTGTTCTGTTATCATGTAGATTCATCGAATCTGATTTGAAAGATACCACTATTAAAATAAAAACACTAAAAACAGATAGGAAATGAGTAAAATATTATAGACTGTACAAAATACATGTCAGTTACCTCTGGATAACAAACTAAGTTTGTGTAAACCTCTCAGCTACAAACTTGCCGACCCTTACCTGGGCTGGTATTCAATATTGGTCTTAAATGGATCTAAGAACGATGTAGCTAATCGGATTGCTTGTTATTAATAACTTACCAATAGAGTGGATGAAGTCAATGATGCATGACCATAAGATTGACTTAAGTTGTGTATGGAATACCACCCCAGTATAGGTTTGCCTTTAAAAGGCTTATTATGTCACCTCTCGGCTACATACTTGCCGACCCTTGCCTTTTAAAGTTGACTACACATTTGCCGACCTATGCCTTGTAAAGGCGCCTACAATCTTACCGACCCTTGCCCTTTAAGGGTTAAGTATGTCACCTCTCGGCTACAAATTTGCCGACTCTTGCCTCATAATACAGAATTATTCTGTCGCTTTTCAACTACAAATGTGTCGACCCTTGACCTTTAAGGGTTAATTGTGTTATTCCTTGGCTTCAAACTTGTATACCCTTGACTTGTTAAGGGTCAACTCTTGGCTAAAAAAGGTGCCGCCCTTTGCCTTATAAAGGTGGCTAAAGACTTGCAGACCCTTTCCTTGTAAAGGTGGCTTCAGATTTGCTGACACTTGGATTGATAGGTTAATAAATCACCTCTCAGCTAAATAATAGCCCATCTTTGCCCTCTAAAGGTTTATTATGACACGTCTCAGCTATATAATAGCCCATCTTTGCCCTCTAAAGGTTTATTATGACACGTCTCAGCTAAATAATAGCCCATCTTTGCTACATAATTGCCGATCTTTGCCTGGTAGTGTTGGCTACAAACTTGCCGACCGCCGCAATGTAATGTGGCCATAGTCTTACCGACAATTGTCTTGATAAAGCGGCTACATTTTTTCGAACCATTGCCTTGTATGTGTGCCTACAAGCTTCCCTCAAAATACCTGTTTATTTATTATGTTCCACTGGGGGCGGCGGACTGAATTCTGTCTGTAAAAAATACCCCTTGTGTCACTGTGTCTATGGTGCATTTTCTATTAAACACTAGACAATTTCAACTAGTATAGCAGAACCGGGATTTAGTTAAAAAACAAACACTTTAAAAACCGTGGAACAGAACATATATTAAATCAAATTCATAGAAATAACAACGAGTTATCATGAATTAAATACACCATTAACCCGGTTGCTTCCGTGTATCATTGAAACTTTATTTACAACGTTTCAATACAAATAAAAAATCATATTTATAGAGGAAATCAATAATACCAAGTAGCAAATACTTGTATCAATAATAACAATGGAACATATTTTTTAGGAATGAAGATAAGTACTAGATTTGTGGAACAACTTGAATAGCCTATTCTTTTCTATGCATAACCTCATTTGTTTAAAATCTCAGAACTATAAGGATTGGCTCTCTACAAAGATCAACCTCTAGTAGTCTATTTAATTTACTAATTGCGTTGTTGAAATACTGCATATATTGCATGAAGGAAGGCGATATGACACCTACTTCCGTAGCTTTGTAAACCTTCGTGGGACTTAAACATCGATAAAAAAAATTGTATTTATGAATGGCAATTTGACAGTTTTCGAGCAAAATTGACAAATAATAAAAGTGAGTTTGTACAAATGTTTGTAGTGAGTTTTTTTTATAAATGTAGTATTGGATCGGGTGTTGAAATTTGTATTTGATTCGTTTTGTCCATGATATCTGAACGTTAAAATGAGTTTTGTTTATAAAGACGGCACCTACAGTAACACCCTAACATTACATAAACGAACTTACTGATCACGTTTTATAAATTGCATCATGTATTGCTATATTAATAATAAACAAAGTTATTTCCATGTACCCCCCTGCATGGCCAAAAAACACCCCGGACAAGTTCCCTAAAATAAAGTAGAAATAACCATTTTGAAAAAAAAATGACTTAATTCTGAAAAATGACAGGCTTTGAGGTAGTACCTCTCTGCAATACAGTTGTATTTAAGTCTTAACTAGTTGAGGTTAACATAAAGTTTTAATAACTTGATGCCAATTTATCATCAAAAGGCTTGACGTTGGTTTCGAAAAAAATCATATTAGGCATAAGTTCTCTTTTCCGCTAGTATAGATTCAACATTTACTTATTTGTAATATCTTCTCTTGCCATGTCTAGAAAGACAAACAATCGTCTCCTTGGTGAAAGGCTTGAAGTCGTTTTCGAAAGGAAACGTACGAGGCATAATAAAAATTTCCGTCAGAATAATTAAAGATTTCCTTACTTGTAATGTTTCCACTTTTTGTTTCTAGAAAGACAAAAAAATCGTTTCATGGAAAACTACCAAGTTGTTTTTGTATTAGTTAGATGACATGAAGTTAGATCTAAATGATTTGGAAAAGGCGGAGTGATTGTAGCGAACGAGCCCTTTTTATAATTAAGATATTACTTGAGGTCATCTAACAGTCTTGGAATTCAATCTCATTGCCTGACACATTGTAAATGTAAAATCTCACGTAGGCAGTGTATATCGGATGAGTGACAGTAGGCGGACCTTATTTGAAATTATTGATGATTAAGCCTGGTATGTATGATTGAACTAATAATTGATGTTTAAAATTTCATTTGCTGGAAATGTAGGATGTATTCTTAAAATAATTTTAACATCCTGTATGACGGCTTATATAAAATGAGGGAAAAGTCACCACGCAATGCAAACTACATTCACGGGATAGATAGATAGATACTTTTTATTCCTCGATTAGTGAAGAGATTTTGATTACTTGTAGAAAACCATGCGTTAGCATACCAGCCAATATAGGTGAGTAAATGTAAGTATGTGTTAATACACTTAACAACCATTGTCATATATTAGTTTTAAATTCAAAATATTTCAAGGTGTATCATTATTTAGAAATTAAATAGGTCATGCACCTATGATTGTTTGGCGTATTTTCCCCATATTTACCGAGTTAGTACTCATCCTGTACCTAGAAGGAGTTAAGTTCATTTTATGAAATATTTGTCTTATATTTGTAATATCTTTTATATCCATATACTAAATGTTTCTCTCTATCTGTGAAGCTTTCCGATTACAGTTTGAAAAAAAGCAAAGTTTCAATAAAATTACTTGAGTATAGGAACAGACTATGGAGAGCTAGATATAGCAATACACTTAAACAAGAATAGTAAAATTTTATATTGCGCTAGAATGGTATGAAAAGCGATATTTTGGACGCGTTGATCTGGTATTTGATTTTTCTCTAAATATGTTTAATAAAAAGAAAAATACATAAATCATATTGATCAAGCTAGCATCAGTGACTTGTGATTACATATTTATATTAAATACTATTCGCTTATTAAAATCATCATCCTGTTGAATGTTTTGAACAACTCATATAAAAGTCCTGTATTATCTCATTCAATAACTTAACTCAAACTTTTAAATTGTATCTCTCCTTGAGTGCTTAAGTGTGTAATATCGAAACAAGAAATGAATGGAATGCGGTAACGTTTATCTTATTTTACATTGATAGATAGGCACACTATTTTGAAACATTTGGTAAAAAATACAGATAAACCAGATGAACATAGGAATATATATATATATACATATATAACGTTGACGACTAGGAAGACCGGCTAAACGCCACTTAGAGCTACATAGTAATAGTAAGGTGACATGAAGTAAAATGTTAACGACTAAGAATGGGCGGAGTGAGTGTAGGATACAACCTAAGTTCCTGGCGCACTGTCAACGCAAAATCTGACACAGGGAGTGTGTATCGGATGGGGGCAGTATCAGTGTGTGTATACCACGTGATAAATTATGTCATATATGCTACGACGGAAGGCAACATTTTGCTTAAAATGAAGACTTAAAGGGACAGTACACCAGATTGCCCCCCCAAAAATGATTTTTTTCTGTAACGAATCTCAGGATAATTATTTAATAAAATGTTTTACTCTTTGATATCGGAATTGTAAAAAAGATACCAAAATGTAAAAAAAAATCAAATCGGAGACCGGGTTCGAACCAGTGTCGCCAAAATCGCAGCCCAGTGTTGTATCCACTGTGCTACGAAAGCTTACCCTAAACGGTTGGAATATTTAATCTATATACCTAACTTGGTAATATCACGTGATAACATCGACTAGCCAATCACGCATAAGGAATGAATTCTACTAGGTAGACATACCTAGTAAACTTTTTAAATGGAAAAACTGCGAAAAAATAAATTAATTGTTAACTATGTGGTACTTAACGAAAAAATAAATTAATTGTAAACTATGTGGTACTTAAGTTAGTAAGTTCCAATGCCTTGTACACATCGATACCAAGTTTATGTCAGTTTTCGACAATTTTCTTTTTTTTCCCGCTATTTCATCATTCGGAGTACAGCCCCTTTAAAACAAAGATAACTTTACTACACCATTTTAAATGAAACAAAGGGCAATTTATGCCGCTTATAGAGCCAAGCCTTCGTGTTATTACCGGAGTGTGATAAGGTGATCTGTTTCATCAAACACTTCGACAACCTATTTCAAAAATAATATTTTGAAAGTGCTCCGTCAGACGGCCGTTTTGTGAAAAGGTTTGTCGAAGTGTTTTAAGAAATTAAACTCACAATCAAAACACTGGTAAAAGATCGATGGCGGGCCCCATAAGGGACGTATACTGCGCTATGTTTCATTTTAAATGGTGAAAAAAATCGTAAAGATGTCTTTGTTCAAAGTCTTATTCGAAGCAAAATGTTGCCCTCCCACGTAGCATTTATGACGTAAATTATCACGTGGTATACACACACCAAGTATGTGGGACCATTAAACACACACGGAAGTTAAAATTCTTGATAATATTTTCAAAAGCCTAGAACTTAATGAATGATTGCCTATTTGCAATATACATTTTAGGCTTTATTCTAAGAGATACTAAGACATAATAAGAATGACTAAGGGACACTTAAAAAGCTTTCTGAAATGTAATTGTGAAAGGAAGTTAATGGTAATGAGGCAAGTAATGATTCAGAAAGGAAGTTTGTTTTCAAGTTGTTCCATGAACTCGCATATCTACATGAGAATATTCAATGACGTGTAGGATTCCCGTGGCTTAAGTCTTTATGGAAGATCAACTCATTATCATGACGCTATATATGAATGCATTTCGCAATACATAAAAGGCCGGTAGAGGGACCACTTAACAGCTTCTCTGTGTTTATTTTTGTAATAAAAACAAAACAAACAACAATTCTGCACTATAACCCTGTCAATTATTGGTCTACGAAAAAACAACGTTTATAACATTTATGTCATCTGATTCTTAAGAATTTCTGAACAATGTTAGCCATGCTTACGATCAATTTATAACATACACATTAAAGAAAATGTAAATGTTCATTTAGTGCCGAATAAATTTAAATGAAGTTACACATAGCATTATGTTGTGAACTTAATAATTATGTTTCACAATGAAACCATTTTTTTCTCATGAGCTATCCGTTGATTATGAATACCTTCAAAACAAACGCTATATGCTCATATTGAGCGTACACAACTTAAATAATCGTGTTAAATCTATTCGTATATTTCTTCTTGTGTTCATGCAAAAGTAACACACATTCATAAATTAAAAAAAAAAAACACGTCATCTACTTTTAACGATGGTTCTACGATAGCTTAAGTTTGCCAATCAGCGTTAGTTTTCCGTTTCCGTTCAAATAAGTGTTTTGTTTTTGTTGTTTGTTATCTATTTAAAGTAATTAAAAGCCATCAATATCAATTCGGTGAGTGGTGTACAACCTCTCTTCTTTTCTCCGATGCATAAGTGACAGTGAGTTTTATCAAGTAGGTCAGTTATTCTCATCTTTATGACGTGCATTTCTCACGTACCTTGAACTTACATTTATGATTTTCCGCTTAATAGCTTTAGTAAGAATTTATATGTAGTAATGAAGCTTTGTATGTATAAAGCTCTCACGTATAGTCGTGCCCTGCCATCGCTTTTGGGTATGTGGGGTAAAGGTTAAGGCCATCATTGCTAAAAAAGAAAAAAAAAACGGGTTTCTGACTTTAGTTAGGATTGACTCATGTTGTGAACTTTGCATATACACTGATGTAGCAAGCTCATTTTATGAAGTCGTACCTTGCGATTTCTTTTGGGTTAGTGTACCAAATGTAGGAAAATGGCCATACCTTAGTTACCGAAATGGTTTGTATGGTTTTCAGTAGTTTGCCAGCTGATGTGGAAATGAAAGCTTGGGTTTCATCTGAGGTCGCAATTAATAAAAGAGGAACATGATAGCTGTTCAATATATTCCGTTAGGATTGAGAAGTTTTGAAACTTGATATGTAGTAAGCTTGCGTAAAGGCATACGTTTTTGCAGGTATCTAGGTAGTTTTTCCCCCAAAAAATGAAACACGGTTTCTGCTCAATAACTGTATTTAGAATTAGCATATAGTGATTGATACAGCTTTTCATGTAGAGGTGTACGGCGAGATTGCATTTGAGGTTGTAAGGGTCATAATGAAAGTGGCTATTACTTAACATAGAAAAGTGGGTTTCAACCAAAAGGTCGTTGTTTGTAAAAAAAACACCAAAAAAAAACAAACAACAAACTTGTCCATCTTAATAACTTCAGTTGAGAGTCCATCTTAATAACTTCAGTTGAGAATGGCGTATTAAGGATGAATAAAGAATAAGCAACAAATTCATACAGATATGTACATGATTGCATTTTGGGTTTGTGTGAACAAGTCTACGGTCAAATTTGCTGCTTTTTTAGCAACGTCAACCTAAGACGTTAATTTGCCATATTGTTTTGATTGCCCAAATGGAGCACATTGTTTGTCAGATTGCGGCGTCTCTAGTATTCCTTTTTATTACAGATTCTTGGCTTAGCTGGGAAGGACTTGAAGCAATCAGTTGTTTGTATAACTGACTCACTGATAGCGAACATAGAACAGTTCAGGTAAGACTTTAACGAAATTACTGTTATTATCTTTTTTTAGACAAAACCATATCTTATATGTTTTTCAAAACCATATATAATGTGTTTGGTAATTTGGAATTTCACTCTAACTAAATAATGGTGGTAGCCAGGGGCGTAGCTTAGGCCTATAAATTGTAGGACCGATGGTTCTATGTGAGTTTGGGGATTTTTATATGCACATTACACACACTAAGTTTTATTTGCAATGATAACAATATAATCAAGCCATACACACTGCACGTAGTTACATCCATTTTTTAATTGTTCAAAGTGTTTGAGTAACTATTAGTTTTTGTTGCATTTTTTGGTTATCTGAAATTGTCAATTTTCAAAAAAAGTTGTAGGCCCAGGCCTTTATATAGCTACGCCACTGCAATAATATAATGATTTTATTAAACTTTTCTCTTGATATAAATAAGTTCTCAGTATCGTGCTAAAGATGATTGTTTTTTTCGCTGTAACAGAAACATCGCCATGCCTGGGGAACAGCTGACTTGTGTGTGGCAAACTGCGTTTGCGAAGGGTCTTCATAATAACAGTACTAGTGGGGATATACCAAAGGAATCCATCAAAGAATTAATGTTAGCATTAGCAAATCTGGAATCTGTCCATTATTCTGTAAGAACATTCCAAGAAGTTTTTGGAAGCTCCGATGTCATCAGTTTCAAATCTTTCAAGCGGTACGTTGATACTCATCTAAGAGAAAAGGGATATCCGCTTCATCTTGTTTTAGATGAAATAGAAAGAAAATGTTGGGAGCTTTGCCAGCCATATTACAAAACTACTCTCAACAAAGAAGACACTCGAAAACTTTGGATGATATCAAACCGGCTGGTAGACGAGAATTCGTATCCATCTGTCATCTGTCAGCGGGAGGGGAACTGGTTCATGGAAAAAATGTTCACAACCATTGGCAAGATGTGGAAATGCAGTGAGGTTTTCAAAACCGAGGGAGCTACATTTCAAGATCTCTTAAATATAGTCGAAGACACGGTTCTGCATGAAACATCCCAGGACAAAATGCAGAAGAGCATGACTACTTTGTACGCTAGTATTGTCACAGAGGTAATGAAGTCCGGGTGGGTCTACAAACGTACCAGGAAGCAAGCCAACTGGACCAACTGGGTCCACAGATGGTGCATCCTTACACCAAATAAAATTATCTACTGCAAGGAGGAAAAAGCTACACCAAAGTTAAGCCAAACAAAGGGAGAACTATTGATAAATAAGCACACAAAATTACTCGGTCTGAATGACTACAATGGTCTGATTCACAAACTGAAGGGTCGATTCATTGTATCAAATGAACCTGTTATTGATTTGGAAGTTGCTGTTGGTAGTGCTGAAGAAAAGGTGTCCTGGCTGTCGGCCCTTGAAGAATCCATTAAGTGCTGCAGAGAAAAAACGACACCTATTCAAAAGTTATTAAATGAGCGACGGGGTCTTGACGTGAAAAACGAGCATGGAAAGATCCAGAAAGATAATAAAGGCCCAACTACAACCACAAAAATGATAATTTCAGCCAAAAACGGGAAACACGTTCACACCGGAGAAGACGAAGACAACAAAGAATTGTCAGAAAACATCGTTCATGCAAATATGGAAAAAATGAAAGCCGTTTTTATGAAGATGGACAAAGACGGGAATGGACGGATCGACATAGAGGAGTTTGCAGCATTTCTTCAAAGTATTGGCCTTCAGATGTCAAAACAAGAAGCAAATATGGTTTATAAAAGTGTCGACACAGACGGCAATGGATATGTATCGTTCGAAGAATTCCAGTTATATTTTACCAAACACGTCATGGATGAAACCTCCTCTGCAGAGTGCGTCAACGCCATGAGAAGGGCTTTCATGGAAGCAGATAGAGATGGCTCGGGAACTCTCAGTTTCCGAGAATTCACAGAGTATATTTGGGACAAAAAAAGATCAATCAGAATGTCGCAAGTAATGAAGGTGTTTTCCGAAGCAACAAAATCCGGTTCAGATGAAGTGTCATTCACAGATTTTCAACAAGTCATACAAAATGGAGCATCTAACCTTATGATGCCCATCATAGAAGGGGACATAAACGAAGATGAAACATCCGATGTTTTCCGGGACCAGCTTAAACAAGTTTACGACGATACAGAGGCAAAGGAACTAGCTTCTTACATTCGAGGTAGATGGAACAAATTTGCATCTTTTCGACGTGCAGGGGCTACTGGTACTGTGGTCATGACAGGTGGACATGGAATGGTGGCAGATATCCTTCCAGGAGAATACAATCTGGTAGATCTTGCATGTTTCAGCGACCTTCCGCCACTGGTTCCAAAACATACCGTTATTAAAGGAGTGAAATGGGTTTCTAGCTCAATTCCTGGAAAGTCTGGTAAAGCAATTTTTCCAAAGGATTTCGATGGAAAGATTGTGACAGATCTTGCTACAAATGAACTTCTCCGATACTACGGCTGTAGTTTCGCTGATACACAACAAGAAAAGGTTTCCCTGCTATATCGACATGGTATCCAGGATTTCACATACGAAAACGGATATCTGGAGAAGTACGTTACAACTGCAAATGGCGGCGCAGGGATTGAAAAACACGACTTTTCGCATCTTGATTGTCCCTTGGCCGCAAATTCAGGGACATTTATACTTGGCAAGTTTACGGATGACGATGAGATTCATATCACTGGATTCAAAATCCCAGTGAGGCACACTCTGTATATACCAGGCGGAACCATCCACTGCAACGACTATTTGTCAGGAACGTGGAGGACGATGTTGTCCGACGAAACAGATATTGATCACGTGCATCTTACCAGAGCCCTAAGCAACGAGAATGGAGGGAAATACGAGCATTTCCAGTTTCAGTTCGATTGAAAAAATATTGTGTATAGAAGAATTAGTACTAACTGAAATTAGGTCCTGCTTTGTATTTAAAACATGTTATTAAATCTTTATTTCTACTTGTGAACATGTTATGCTTTGTGTGTGAAATGTTTTTATACGAATATTAAGATGACTCCAGAAAAAAGTTATATTATGTTGATGTTTACGAACAGAAATTTGTATTTTGGGAATTGATTTTAGATGTGTTTGTACTTTAACGATGTAATCGTTGGCCAAAATTTCAACACGACGGAATTTTGTAGAACTTTTTGCACAACGCTGTATGCATTTTTTTTTATTTGCACGTGTAGAAGCAGAAAATAGCATAAAATTTTAAAGGCTAAGAACCATCTTTATAAAACAAATTCTGTCTAAAAAAGGTAATTTAGAAACTAACGTCACTTACGTAATTGTTTACTTCGGTTTTGTCACGTGACGAGACATGTGAGAATCCCGTTAAAGACACGTGATTCATCACCATGCTAAGATACATGTACGTGTATTCGATGTAGTTAAAGTCTTAGTTGTGTCACGTGGTCATTTTGTATTGTTCATTGTTCATCCCTCGTTGTATCGTTGTTTTTCTGTCGTATATAATATAATATTATTCAAATGCTTAAAATACTTTACAATGTTGTTTTATATGTAGTCATTGATTAAAAGTGATATTTTACGTGTTCAGCTTTTATGACTACAACAACAATAAAATATAGTTTTTCCAACATGACCCTACCTTTTTTTAGAAATTCTGATTGGGTTAAGGGTAAGGCATGGATGGGTACCCGATCGTCAATAACATCCGGGTACCCGGATACCCATACAAACTTTTCGAACCACAAAATGAACAAGACATAGAACCATGTCGTTTGAAACAAAAAGAACAAGTTTAGTTCAAAGTTGGTCTATCCTTTGTCATATGAAAAGACGACATGCCGTCTTAGTTCATGTGATCTCAGTCACAAGGTTGGTGAAACATTATCTTTTTGAGCTCAGCCACAAAGATGGCTATTATCTGGCGTTATCTATGTGAGCTCATTCATTAAGGTTGGGTTACGTATCTATGTTAGCTCAGTCACAATGATGGGGTAGGGTTATCTATGTAAGCTAAGTCGTAAAGATGGGGTAGCGTTATCAATGTGAGCTCAGTCACAAAGATGGGGTAGCGTTATCTATGTAAGCTCAGTCACAAAGGTGGGGTAACGTTATCTATGAGAGCTCAGTCACAAAGATGGGGTAGCGTTATCAATGTGAGCTCAGTCACAAAGATGGGGTAGCGTTATCAATGTAAGCTCAGTCACAAAGATGGGGTAGCGTTATCTATGTAAGCTCAGTCACAAAGGTGGGGTAAAGTTATCTATGAGAGCTCAGTCACAAAGATGGGGTAGCGTTATCTATGTAAGCTCATTCATAAAGGTTGGGTAGCGTTATCTATGTAAACTCAGTGGGGAAACTTTTCTATGTAAGCTAAGTCATAAAGGTGGGGTAGAGTTATCTATGTTTATCTATGTGTGCTCAGTCACAAAGGTTGGGTAGCGTAATCTTTGTAATCTCAGTCACATAGGCGGGGTAACGTTAACTATGTGAGCTCAGTCACAAACATGGCTTTAAGTTATCTATGTCAGCTCAGTCACACCGGTGGCAGTAAGTAATCTATGTGAGCTCAGTCACATAGGCGGGGTAACGTTATCTATGTAAGCTCAGTCACAAACATGGCGTAAAGTTATCTATATGAGCTCAGTCACACCAGTGGCAATAAGTAATCTGTGTGAGCTCAGACACAAAGGTGGCGGAAATATATCTTTGTAAATTCATTCACAAAGATGGCATAAAGTTATCTATGAGAGCTCAGTAACAAAGATGGCGTAAAGTTATCAATGTGAGCTCAGTCACAAAGATGGGGTAGCGTTATCAATGTAAGCTCAGTCACAAAGATGGGGTAGCGTTATCTATGTAAGCTCAGTCACAAAGGTGGGGTAAAGTTATCTATGAGAGCTCAGTCACAAAGATGGGGTAGCGTTATCTATGTAAGCTCAGTCACAAAGGTGGGGTAAAGTTATCTATGAGAGCTCAGTCACAAAGATGGGGTAGCGTTATCTATGTAAGCTCAGTCACACAGGTGGGGTAAAGTTATCTATGAGAGCTCAGTCACAAAGATGGGGTAGCGTTATCTATGTAAGCTCAGTCACAAAGGTGGGGTAAAGTTATCTATGAGAGCTCAGTCACAAAGATGGGGTAGCGTTATCTATGTAAGCTCATTCATAAAGGTTGGGTAGCGTTATCTATGTAAACTCAGTGGGGAAACTTTTCTATGTAAGCTAAGTCATAAAGGTGGGGTAGAGTTATCTATGTTTATCTATGTGTGCTCAGTCACAAAGGTTGGGTAGCGTAATCTTTGTAATCTCAGTCACATAGGCGGGGTAACGTTAACTATGTGAGCTCAGTCACAAACATGGCTTTAAGTTATCTATGTCAGCTCAGTCACACCGGTGGCAGTAAGTAATCTATGTGAGCTCAGTCACATAGGCGGGGTAACGTTATCTATGTAAGCTCAGTCACAAACATGGCGTAAAGTTATCTATATGAGCTCAGTCACACCAGTGGCAATAAGTAATCTGTGTGAGCTCAGACACAAAGGTGGCGGAAATATATCTTTGTAAATTCATTCACAAAGATGGCATAAAGTTATCTATGAGAGCTCAGTAACAAAGATGGCGTAAAGTTATCAATGTGAGCTCAGTCACAAAGATGGGGTAGCGTTATCAATGTAAGCTCAGTCACAAAGATGGGGTAGCGTTATCTATGTAAGCTCAGTCACAAAGGTGGGGTAAAGTTATCTATGAGAGCTCAGTCACAAAGATGGGGTAGCGTTATCTATGTAAGCTCAGTCACAAAGGTGGGGTAACGTTATCTATGAGAGCTCAGTCACAAAGATGGGGTAGCGTTATCTATGTAAGCTCAGTCACAAAGGTGGGGTAAAGTTATCTATGAGAGCTCAGTCACAAAGATGGGGTAGCGTTATCTATGTAAGCTCAGTCACAAAGGTGGGGTAAAGTTATCTATGAGAGCTCAGTCACAAAGATGGGGTAGCGTTATCTATGTAAGCTCATTCATAAAGGTTGGGTAGCGTTATCTATGTAAACTCAGTGGGGAAACTTTTCTATGTAAGCTAAGTCATAAAGGTGGGGTAGAGTTATCTATGTTTATCTATGTGTGCTCAGTCACAAAGGTTGGGTAGCGTAATCTTTGTAATCTCAGTCACATAGGCGGGGTAACGTTAACTATGTGAGCTCAGTCACAAACATGGCTTTAAGTTATCTATGTCAGCTCAGTCACACCGGTGGCAGTAAGTAATCTATGTGAGCTCAGTCACATAGGCGGGGTAACGTTATCTATGTAAGCTCAGTCACAAACATGGCGTAAAGTTATCTATATGAGCTCAGTCACACCAGTGGCAATAAGTAATCTGTGTGAGCTCAGACACAAAGGTGGCGGAAATATATCTTTGTAAATTCATTCACAATTGGCATAAAGTTATCTATGAGAGCTCACTAACAAAGATGGCGTAAAGTTATCTATGTGAGCTCAGTAACAAAGATGGCGTAAAGTTATCTATGTGAGCTCAGTCACAAACATGGCGTTAAGCTATCTATGTGAGCTCAGTCACAAACATGGCGTTAAGCTATCTATGTGAGCTCAGTAACAAAGATGGCGTAAAGTTATTTATGTGAGCTGAGTTACAAAGATGGCGTAAAGTTATCTATGTGAGCTCAGTAACAAAGATGACCTTAAGTTATCTATGTGAGCTCAGTGACAAATATGGCGTAAAGTTATCTATGTGCGGTCAGTCACAAAGTTGGTGGAAAGTTATCTATGTGAGCTCAGTCACAAAGGTGGGGTTAAGTTATCTATGTGAGCTCAGTGACAAAGTTGTTGTAACGTTATCTATATGAGCTTAGTCACAAAGGTGGTGTAACGATAAGCTATGTCACAAATATGACGTAAAGTTATCTTTGTGAGCTCCGTCAGAAAGGTGGCGGAAAGTAAACTATGTGAGCTCAGTCACAAAGTGGCGGAAAATAATCTATGTGAGCCCAGACACAAACATGGCGTAAAGTTATCTACGTAAGCTCAGACACAAAGGTTGGGTAAGGTTATCTTTGTGAGCTCAGACACAAAGTTGGCGGAAAGTAATCTATGTGAGCTCAGACACAAAGGTGGCGGAAAAGAAGTTATCTATGTGAGGTCAGTCACAAGAGTGGCGGAAAGTTATCTATGTGTGCTACGTCTCACATTTGGGGTCAAGTTGTCTAAGCGAGTTCAATCACAAATTTGGGGTAAAGATATCTATGTGAGCTAAGTCACAAAGGTTGGGTAACTTTATCTACGTAAGCTCAGTCACAAATGTGTGGTAAAGTTATCAATTTGAGCTCAGTCACAAGGCGGGATAGCGTACAATACATAATTAATACAGTGCGGTTTTGTCCCTTCTACCTACACCGCACTAGCAGTGATATTTGCTAAATGGTCGAAATGTATCCTGTAGTATTGAATGTTAGATGGAAGAACAAATATCCTTTATCATTATCAATTAATATTTACCTCAGATTTTACAAACATGTATTGGTGTCTATACTTCAACTTCTCGGTAAGCTTATGATTCTTATTACGATGTACTACTGTTAGGGATAATTTGTGTAAACTATTTGTTTTACTCCCTTTGTTTAAGCTGTGATCGGAATTAAAGTATTAGAGTATTATAATTATATACTACAATTTTGCTCACATTCTCCTAAAATGGAAGGAAACCTAAAATGTGTAACCTGCGGACTAGGATCCACAGTGGACTTCCAAATCGCGGGGCAATAGGTCACCTGCAGCCTCGACTCCACAGTGGACTTACAGATCGCAGGGCAATAGGTCACCTGCAGCCTCGACTCCACGGTGGACTTCCATATTGCAGGGTTATTGATGACCTGAAGCCCCGACTCCACAGTGGACTTCCAAATCGCAAGGCAATAGGTCACCTGCAGCCTCGGCTTCACAGTGGACTTCCATATCGCAGGGCAATTGTTCACCTGAAGCCTCAGCTCCACTATTTACTTCAATAGTGAAGGGCAATAGGTCACCTGCAGCCTTGACTCCACAGTGTACTTCCATATCGCAGGGCAATAGGTCACCTGCAGCCTCGACTCCACAGTTGACTTCCATATCGCAGGGCAATAGGTCACCTGCAGCCTCGGCTCCACAGAGGACTTCCATATCGCAGGGCAATAGGTCACCTGCAGCCTCGGCTCCACAGTTGACTTCCATATCGCAGGGAAATAGGCCACCTGCAGCCTCGGCTCCACAGTTGATTTCCATATCGCAGGGCAAAAGGTCAACTGCAGCCTCGACTCCACAGTGGACTTCCATACCGCAGGGAAATAGGTCACCTGCGGCCTCTTTTCAACAGGGAAATTTGAGATCGAAGGGCAATAGTCGTTTATAGGTCGCAGACTGACCCCCTTGACAAATTGGCAAATTGATAGATGGTAAAGATGGTAATAGAAACTAAAAAAAAATAATAATAATTGGATCGACGCTCACTGAGCATGCCCATACGTATATGATATATATCGGTATCTTGTCGGAATGTCGGCAGATCAGCCCAATGATGACCGGAAAACGGTCCGATATTGACGTAAGTATCCCCAGTTGTGTATTGATACACTGTAGCTGAATTGTAGATTACATATTGAATAAATAAAATACTCTTAATAAACATTGAATACTTACGATAATGAGTGCTTTTGAGTCGATCAGAAGATATAGACATCGGACAGATATATTTTCAAATATCAGATATATAACCAAAAACGATATAGGACAGATATCCTTACGGTTGGTGAAAATCATTCTTCTTTAACATATATATATCTGTAGCTGAATTGTAGATTACATATTGAATAAATAAAATATTCTTAATAAACATTGAATACTTACGATAATGAGTGCTTTTGAGTCGATCAGAAGATATAGACATCGGACAGATATATTTTCAAATATCAGATATATAACCAAAAACGATATAGGACAGATATCCTTACGGTTGGTGAAAATCATTCTTCTTTAACATATATATTTATTACCGCCTATTTTCTTTTGCTTCATTTATACATTTGGAGCTGTTTATTATTTATCGTTAAACAATATGGCTGACCAAGCGCCAAATCTCGAAGACGAAATATTTCCCTATCCTGAGGGCAAAGCCAGATCGAGAGTATGGACTCACTTCGGCTTCAACAACAAAAAGCCAGGCCCACCTACCAAAGAAAATCTTGATATGGATTATGCCGTGTGCCGGCTTTGTAACAAGAAATATGCCAACAAAGGTTGGCGGTCAAACTTTTTCCTTTCGTTCTAAATGCGGACTGTTTTCTTTTAGTTTTGGCAATTCTATTAGCACGTTGGAACATTTGATACGATGCTCAGAAAGAATGTTTGTTCATTCATAAATAAAACTAGTAATTGATTTAACATATATGTTTGCATTTGGGTGGTTTTCAAAATAATGAGGCTTTTTCTTATATCTCTCCTAACTTTTTATTCCTTTCACTTTTGGAAAGTGTTAGCAGGCACATTATGGGCCAATCAATCTTGTTAAGAAAATTGTTGAGTTTCAAATGAATGGCTCAATCAGCAAAAAAGTTAAATGTTGCTAAATTTGTCCCCTGTGCACCCAAAAAAGTGTGACATTTTACATGAAGACCTTTATTCAAATGTGTTTCATTTTTTGAAACTGAATGATATAGTATTGTTTAATGTTTTTTATGTAACTTAACCCTGTCTCATTTAAAAAAAACATACTTCAAATAAAAAAAATATGTATTATCTTAACCAGATTTTAATGTCATTTGACGGACCCCCATTCATTTAAAAAAGAAGATATAATATTCGATTCACATTGAGAACACTACCATTCCATTTAAGCGCTATTTATATTAAATTACTATGTTATTTTAATAAATTTAACCTGCCAGCTTCATATAAATAACATAGTTTTATTATTTCATACATTATTTTGTCCGTAACTCAGATGCATGACTTATTACCCCAAAATGTCCCCTGTGCACCTTTTCGGTTGTTAGTTGTCAGATTTCTATAATTTCTTCAATAAAATGATATTCTGCTGTATTTCCCAGAAAAGAAAGTTACAACAGATGCAAAAAAAGTTTTCAGCCTCTCGCATACAGAGATTTGAAGGATCTGCATGGTTTAAAGCAATGTCCCCTGTGCACCCTGTTTTAGCAGATTTCAATAAAATGTCATAAACTAACAAATATGGTGCTATTTCCACATTCCGAGAAATGTGTATGTTATATTTAGGCATCATTTGATAGTTTAGCAACTTGATGGTAAGTGTGTCATAAATACTTTTTTATTATTTAATTATAAAGCCATTAAATGTTTACTTTTAAAGGTTTATCAAATTAATTTAAATACAGTTTCAGTATTGAGGCACATAAGATAACATATTTTGTTTAAATATTCTATTTTGATTTTATCATGACAATTAAAAAACATCAAATCAAATTGAAATTATTCATGTAATGCTTTTATATGTGCAAGGTATTATATGCTTCGATTCAGTGCACAGGGGACAATTTTTTCATATGGATAGCAAATATACCAGATTATAATTTTGTACAGGAAATAACCCTCATGAAACAGAAAGTCTGAAGTTTGTCTGAATTAAGCTGAATTAAGGTGAATAAAGGCCGAATTCAGTCTTACTGCAAAATTGGTGACTGAATCATTGCTGAACAACCAAATCTAGCATCTGAATGATGTCTGAATAAAAGCTGAACAGTGCTGACAAGATTCAGACCTGTTTCAGGTTCAAAGAATATGTCTGAAAGAGTACTGAAAAGAAACTGACATGTTCAGAACAAAGGTTCAGTCTTCTTTCAGCTTCAATGGATGTCTGAAGAAAGACTGAAAATAGATGCAACCAGTTTCAATTCTGATTGTTTCAGACTTTTAAAATCACCTAAAATGAAACTTGTCTGAGATGTTTCTGACATATTCAAGACTCATTTTCTGCATGTTAATTAAGTTATAACACTAAAAAATGTCAAAAACACAGTAAAACCTGTGTGACTTTAAACAAGGAACCTCACCAGGTCCTTAAATGTCCACTACAACTAAATTTAGACAAGACATTCTAAAATAATTGGTCAGAACAGACAATATATGGGCATCATACTTCAATATAATAACCATTATTAATGCGTAAAGTTTGAATGATTTACATTCACTTCTTTTGTAGTTATGTTCCAGATAAAATATGAGCAATGGTTAGAAAATATTTAATAAACAAATCATACAACATGTCATGACAAATGTAATTTAAATGTCTGAAAAATTCAGACTTTGAATTATCATACTGGACGTTTAAACGTATTATACTGAACAATTCAGACTTTTAAAATGACAAGTACTTTAAGAGTTCTATACACATTACTTTAAGGTGTGGTTAAAAAAAAACCTGCGAAAAATGTTCTAGAATTTTGTTCAGTTTTAGAATTATTCTAGAAGTTTTAGAATCATTCAAGAATCACCTTACACATTCAAGAACATACGTTCTAGAACCCCAGCAATTCTAGAATATTAATTCTTAATGATGCTTATAAATTCTGAAAACTTAAAGAACACTAGTTCAAGAACCCACACAATTCTAGAATATCAGTTCTTAACAATTAAAATTCTGAAACTTTGCTTAATTTCTAGAATCAGAATTCTGGACACGTTTAGGTTCTTGAATATTTATTCTACTTCTAACAAAATTCTACAACATTGTCCAATTTAAAATTAAAAATCATCAATTTTTTTGCACAGAATTCATCAAAACATTCCAAGTCCATGAAACTGTTCATGAACCTAAGTTCATGAACCTGAATCATTGAAGTTTAATGAATTTGATGAACTGTTAAACCATTCAAAATATTAGACGTCCAGCAGAAGGGTGTGGCAGCAAAAGGCAGGCTGTTGTGAATTGAGAAAGTGGTGACTGTTTGGTGAAGATCGGATGAAAACTTAAGACTTAAAAAAGCCATTTAGGATAATTCAAGGGCAATAACCTATAAATGCGTGGGGTTTCCATGCGTATCTATCAACTGGAATATAAAATCCAGCAAATTGCAGGTTTGAAACATTTGTTTAAATAAACAATTAAATATTATCACCTGCTTTTTTCAGATCGTCCAAGATAGAGATAATCACAATGGGAGCTGGTATTGATCTCACTATTAGACAGTGTTATAAAAAATAACACTTCAACTAATAGAATTTAAGACCATTGAGGGTACAGTATTAAATTAATCCAGGAAAAACATGCTGATGGTATTCTAATTGAATACGTATTCGTGGCTGTCCGAATTTGATGGCTGACGCAATATAGATATCCTGAATTGCCCTATTTTCTAAAATACTTTAATTTACTAAACATCTTTGCCAGCACTGGTTAATTAGTTGTCAAACAGGTTTAAGGTATATTGTTTACAGGTTCACTAAACTTAAAACGACTCTACAATCATTGAAAATGACACAATCCGATGTCCGGTGTTGATGTTTTTTTCCACCCACTTCCGGTATTGCTTACGGATCGCTTACGTCTTTATTAATTATAAATAAAATTAAAATAAAATATACCCTAGTGGAAAAGCTTGTAGTTAAGCTTCCTTTTCAAAAGAGATCACATAGAAAATATGAAAACAAATGAAGAAAAGACTCACTGTTGAAAATATTAACACAATGAAGTCTAGGAAGCGCAGAGAATGACTTAGGAAAGATCACAAGTTGCAGAAAATGTATGACAGAGATCGAGATACTGAGAAAAAGAGCAGAATTTGCCAGGTATTGCTCAAACGCTACTTAGAAAGAGGACAAATAGATCATATATATGATTTACAAATAAAAGAAAAGGGGAAACTTAAGAAGCAGGGGCAGAGAAGAAATAAAATGAAGCGAAATGAGGAAACAACAAAAGTCCAGAAAATGACAGACATAATAAAAGGAGAAAGGTTAAAATGAGAAGGTATGAATACACACAGTTGAAGCAGAATCAGTTCAGAAAAAGCACAACATGCAAAACCTTCGGAGGGATTCCATGGCATGGGCCTCCACAATTAACCGTCTGGTAAAGAATGCCACACCAAAGTGAAGGTCTTAAAATAAGTCATGTTGTAGAAAATTACACAATTGGTGATGTCTGTCAGTCATAGTCATAAGAAAAGTAGGCAAACCAACTAAATCAGGAAAAAAGGCAGCTAGTATACACAAGCAATGCTAAGAATATGTGGAGTTGCAAGAAAAGTCTTTGACAATTTGAGCGCCTAAAAATGGACCAAAGTAAAACCATGTCAAAGCCAGGTGAATTTAAATCCTTGTGGAAACCAAAAGTTGAGAATTTTCTTGAATTTAATTCTTGAATAATGCCTAATAAAAAAGATACTATTCTATTGAGTAGGATGCCAAAAGCAAAGAGGCATCTTTTAAATTTAGACCTGTGAATTAAATTTAGACATGTTCACATAAGTGTTTAATGGTAACAGGTGCATTGAGACCAAAATCATTATTCCACTCTGTGGACATATTTTATTCCATTGTTTAGAAATTTAGTTTTGTAGGCTCTAATATAATCTTTCAAACATTTACAGTATTGTTTCAAGCTTTACTGAAAGTACAGTTCCTCTTATTGTAAAAATGTTTACCAGGAAAAGTTAAGTTACAAAAATAATTACATAATTAAAAAATATTACTTGCATTATAATTTGTCCCCTGTGCACCCTTTCCATTATTTAACAAAGTACTAAACATGTATGAATTCTAGTACTTTATATTACCATTGATGATATTTTCTTACTTTTTGACTTAATATGAAGTAATTAATGCTATATATGTGATTGTTTGCTGTAAGTTGTTCTCTTAGCCACTATCTTCCATTTGCATCATTACATGCTGTTGAATTTTGAGGAAATTGTTGTGAAAATGTGATACTGAAGAAATTTTGAGGAATACACTCTATCATATACACAAAAATGTCTTAAGTTGATCACAAATCATTATTTTATTAACATTTTCGAAAGTGAATAATAATGCATATTATATTGGCCTTCAATATGCGTCCCCTGTGCACCGAAAAATAGTTCAATTTTGAAATGAAAAATTTGGCAATTGTAAGTTAAAATACATTCTTGAAATTTGGTATGTGGTCTATAAAGATGCATAAGGTGAGGTTAATGTAGATTTTTCCCTTATTTGATTCTTGTTTTAATTACAGCAAAAACTTTGTGAGGTAACAATTTATTTTTGGTTTCAAATTTAGACAAAATGTGTTGATTTTTGTATTTTTCTTAAACAACTAAGTTACTATGCACATGACTACACACAGGTACGAATTACTGATTATATAATTCAGAAAAAGCATATGATTTATGCAAGGTTCTTGTCATAAGATACTTTTATAAATTAACCTTATTGTACGCAATATTTGGATTTAAGGTCAAATTTTTTTTTAATTTGTATTTCCTGATACTTTCCCAAAGTTGTTTCTGTGTAATTTGAAGTATTTACTTTCATGTAAAATATGTGACAATCATGAAAACTGGGTTTTTCAACCCCTATGTCACACTTTTGCCTCATTATTTTGAAAACCACCCATTTGGTGTTGTCAACAAACCACTTGGGTAAAAAAGGCATGACAGTTGTACTATATGACAGTCTACATTCCGAGACTAAGACTTTGATGCAACATAAAACTCAGACTGTAGAGCGAATCAGTTTGATTATTACAGTATTTATTTGGCTCATAGTAATAAAAGAAAAACAACTACTTCAAACATGGTACATATACATGTATAACATAAGCTTAGTTTAAAATGATTATGAGTTATTAACTTATTGTACAAAATACTACTACATTTAAGATATAGTCAGAAATGGTCCAACCGATTGTACTATCGATAATGGAACCGATCATCGATAGTAAAGCTGGAACCGATTCCCATCACTACCTTTAAGACAATGTTTTTATGTATTCTAGTTCATTTATTGTTCACAATACTCAAGAGGTTTTGCTACTTTTTTCAATATTTTTTTATATAAGTTGTATCCAGTCTCCTCCCTGTGTGATCGAAAGGGGATTACACACCATGTAGACAACTGTGTGATCGGAAGGGGATTACACCATACAGACCACTGTGTGATTGGAAGGAGATTACACATCATATAGACCACTGTGTGATTGGAAGGGGATTACAATCCATATTGACCACTGTGTGATAAGAAGGGGATTACACACCATATAGACCACTGTGTGATCAGAACAGGATTACACACCATATAGACCACTGTGTGATCAGAACAGGATTACGCACCATATAGAGCACTGTGTGGTCAGAACAGGATTACACACCATATAGACCACTGTGTGATCAGAACAGGATTACACACCATATTGACCACAGTGTGATCAGAACGGGATGATACACCATATAGAGCACTGTGTGATTGGAAGGGGATTACAAACCATACAGACCACTATGATCAGAAGGGTATAACACACCATACAGAACTCTGTGTGATCAGAAGGGGATTACACACCATATAGACCCAACGGGTTAAATTTGGTTTCAATGTACAGACAACGAAGGTTGACAGTGGATGCAGATCCAGATAGTGTTCACATGGAATACCATCTTTCAAAATAATTGAGTATTTCAATATTAAAGGAATTACATTTCTTTTTACAATTCAAATGACAAATAGTAAGATTATTTAATGTTTTAAGAGTTTTCAGTGGTTGCGCTAATGTCATATGTTTGCCGCTTTGTTTCAGTCAGAGTCAGGCGCGTACCAAGGCTCACTCCAAAACCCCTCACTAAAAGAATTTAGATTCCCTCGAAATGGCAAGGAATAAAAATAATGAAGGAGTGTTTTCGCCAGGATTTTCCGAAGGCTTGTCGGGACTCAGGGTATCAGAGGGGTGTGTCCTCCCTACGCCAAGGTTGTTTTTTTTTAAAATGTAGTGCAAATGGTATGATTTCCTGCGTTCCTAGCTTAACTTACCAAATATATAGTCCAACTATAAAATTGTCGTTTTTCATTTATGTTATCGTATGCCTGAAAGTTTTTTACTGAACAATTGCACATGGTAGTGAGAAGAAATATTTATATTGACACCGGTGATGTACCAAGTATAATGTGTAAACCACAACCTCCCTGCAGTCTGCTGTCCATGTACATAAAAAGGGTCACTCACTCACCAGGGGATCACATGAAGATGGTAGATGGATGATGATGCTTCAAGTGAAATGTTTCTGACATGTATGCCTTCTGGCGATCAGCTCCAACCTTTATGATATTACCTAAGCACATGATGATACAGCCGACTTGCCTGCTTGCTATTGGTCAACTCTTAGGAAAGAGTCAATTGTGTATTGTCAATATTGATAATTGTTTTGATAAGGCTCAACACTGCTGGGATTAAGGCATGTCAATGCAATTAAGGCTTGTCGGTAAGGAGTATCGCCACGGAAAAGGTGTGTCGGGCTTAACAACCCAAAAAGTCCTGGCGGAAACCCTACGAAGTCTTTATGGAGTATCCTACATATATACATGTTACTTTACACTGTCGTAAAATTACTAAATGTAATCACATTTTGAGTGATTGAATAGTTCCTTTATATCTGTAATCAGACTTAGTATTGTTAAACAAAGTCTTACGGCAGGGGATACTGATCTCACTCTCACCCTATATATTACATAACACGTACACTAAGACCAAAATAAAGTAATAACTTTTCAACACCTCCATCTTTTCAACACCTTGATCAAGTGTACGGGCAAATAGTTGAAAATGCTTTAAATATGCCACTGAGTGACTGTCAGTTTGTTAATAATACTAATAGTGTTTGATTTTGTGCAAAATAAGAGAATATTATTTCTTATTTATATGCAGTTATTCTCTCCAAACTCCTATCACTATACAGTAGAAAGAGAAAAGTAAAATCTCTTATATGGCCATCTTTGGTCTGCACTTGTTCATTTTGACGTATTCTTATCATATTTTTCCTCAATTAATGAAATTTTTGAATAAAAAAAGTCACTTGGACAGTTTAATTGCGCTAGTTCAATGTGCTAAATTAATCTAAATATTTTTTGTTCGAATGTTATGAGTACGAATCGAAGTAAATTGCAAGGTTGAAAACTTCCTTTACTTTCGCTTTACCACGGTTTTATAGGTCCGTGGCTTTACTGGTGCATGTAAGCTTAACGTTTAAATGTGAAAATCAACAGTTGGGAGGAAATAGTTCTATTCTGATAGTTGCCAGTTACCTTTACCTTAGCGTAAAAGGACATAATCCAGGAATTGATAAATCAAATGTTGAGCGCCTTTTGTTTGCGCACGTGACCAAACACCTGTCAATATTAACAGGTACCGTCAAAACAGTAAGCGATTCAATTCAAATGTGCTTAGAAGACGGACAGGATTTACTCCCCCTAGCGTTGGTGCATCATAAAATCATCTACTTAGTGGGGCATATAAATGAGAATGACAGAGAAAGGGATTGAATAACATTGTATTGTTATAAGGAAATTATTAAGCATGTTTATATACGTATGCCCAAGACGTAGTCTCACATGTAAATTAAGCAACTCTATTTAAATGCCTCTGTTATAATTTACGGTCACTCACGGCTCATCGAATCTTTGCTGAAATTGTTGCCTGTGAGATCAATCAATAGTCACTGACAGGGATAACAATGTTTAACGTTTTAATTGATGATTCCGCGAAAAAACAAATAAGTGATTAAGTGCAAACTTTATTAATATATTTCAGTTCTATGCGTTCATATACCAGCGTTCAGTAGCACTAACTATGCATCGCAATCTCCATCACTGGCTTTCTCCACTCCCCTGGAAGAGAAGCGATGACAGATTAGATCAACAGCTCGTAAATTTATACATATGACCCTTATTATTGTATAAATAATAGACTATCATCTGGTGGCATACTTGCAAACATTGCTTCGTATGAACCACTAAGTAACAATTTAAATAAGCTAACGAACTAAGCAGAAATACTCAATTACTAATATACGGAAGAATTTATCATAAAATAACACTTTTTATCACAGTTGATACATGTATTGCCAGGAAATACTCACTACTGAGTATACTTCATAACATAAGGCGGGCCCCAATATCACGAAAATACTCAAGTCAAATCTCAATCCCATTCTCAACTCATTTTTCCACATAACAGTATGGCATTATTAAACTTGAATGACTTATGTTTTACTGTTTTAAAGCTCTTTCTCTTGTGCATTTTGTTGATTGAAATCATTGCTCAATATTCTTCAAATATTTTTTTTATCTATTTAGCACAAAATGTACTTGAGTAAAACTAAAAAAATAATAAATAAGACTCAAGAACAGTGTTTAATTTCAAATATTTTTTTCTATAAAAAATGACCAACAAGTTTAATCAACATAATCTATGAGGGAATGCTCTTTTAAAAAGGGGATAATACATATAGAATTTTGAATCATTATATTATCTGTTTTGAGATATAAAAAAAAAAATAGTTGAGATTAAGATTTGACTTAAGTATTTTTGTGATATTGGGGCCGAATATAAACTAGAATACGTTTGGTACTTACGCGCAGTCCATCATGCACTCGTTGCCATAGGTGATCCCGTCCTTGCCGCATACGGGGGCATGGAGCAGTATGCAGGCACATGTCGGACACTCGCCGTCAGACTTTTTTGGCGTGTTTCTGAAAATAATAACATGTGTACATTTAAATGTTTGCAGTGTCCCAACTGGTGCCATGTAATGCCCCGATTCGAATTTTGAACCCCCCCCCCCCCCTCCCCCGAAGTAGGTGCACGCTGGTATTTAGAGCTCTATCTAACTCATTGAAAAGTCTGATTCGGGCAGCTGAATGAGAACGAATGACTTATTACAGTAGATAGAGGCCGCTTACCTAACGTATACGTAATTAAAAATTAAAGACCCCTTTCATATTAATATATGTTGTTTTGCAATGAAGATTCTTAGATGGAGAACGCTGTATATATTATCCCATATCATCAGAGGTCAAACTAAGTCAAGTGCAGTTTACAAAGATGTATACATGTACATACGCGCAATTTCGTTCACAATCGTTGGGATAGGTCACTCCGTCCCTCCCACATACGGGGTCATAGTTTCTGGGACAAGCGCAGGAGCTTTTGCCTTGGGTAACTGTCAACACAGAAAGAAAAATGCTTTAAAAAAAGCACAAAAAACTTTCATTCGAAAGTGTCTAGTTCTTTCATAAAACAAGTTCAGTTTTCACGTACATTGAGAAATACTAACATTGAGTTCCGAGCTAATACAACAAATCGTTTTTAATTTCCCTTCATATTGTGATAACAAATAATAGTACTGCAAAGTATACTGACTATTGTACTGTTGTCGCTGCGATGTACAATTGTATTTGAAAATATAATTGAGACATACAGAAGTTTGTGTCGTATTCGTCTTAAGATGATATCATGTGAATACATTTGTACGCCTACTAAACGCCAGCTCCGCCACATATCGGTGGTGCAAAGAAAATGAGCTGTCCAAACTTCCGTGGTGCAGTTATGTCTTTTGTTTATTTATTCACACATAAGTATGACGTATGACTTATATTTCATCTGATATTTTTTATTAAATGGACATACATAATGTATTTCCACAAATCGGAGAATGTAGTACCGTGTAAGATCACTTTTACTACATATTGGCTACAATTCCGTTTTTATGCAGTACGATTTGTGGTGCCAGGAGCTTCTCTCCCGATACGGACTTGTTCATATTTCGAGATCTGCTAGCATTTCAGCTACATTTCGGTGCATAGACAAACCATACATAACATTCTGGCGCATGAGAGTAGTACTGCTATGTACAGTTTTATGGCATCGTAGCAAACCTGTGGAAAAAATGTGTTCTTACTCGGAAGTAGGCATAACTTGTTTCATTGCCAAGATATTTCCTGGAATTTCGTTTCCGTTCAAGGTTAGAATCACTCAGGCACTAAACTAGTGTCAATTTTATTTTTATCTAAACATATAAACATGCTTTCAGGCTATCATATAAGGGGTTGTTTATGTGTATTCATATATGTGTTGTTATTCGTGTTCACTTTGTTGTATATTTGCATTTTTACATTGTATATACGTGCATTCGCATTATTTGATACACTATTTTGCTCTCCAAACTTTGGAGGAAATACAGTTATACCTGTCCATCTATACACGAATAATTTAACATCTATGTCAAACATGTCAGACATGCGCTAAAGGTTTGTATTATTGCTTCATGTTATAGTTCTAAGCCAGTATTCAGCAGAAGCTAGCCGGCATAATATATAAGGAGATCTCTTATTTAAATTTGTAATTAATTTAATAGCAATGCAGTGTATTTGCAATGTATCACAACTTACTATTTCATTTTCGAGCATTGTTACACAACTATTGTGCCTTCTACTTATTATAATTATACATATTTGTAACAGTATGTTCCATTGTATATACATGTTAATATTGTGTTTTTTTCCTCATATGCCGTATGGTTTATTGGATTTGAAATAAATTATATATTTCAAATTTCTACATGTAATTAAATGAATACAAAAACACATACCCGCCAAAACCGCAGCAACAATAACGCACAGTACAAGGACCTTCATTGTTTCTGGAACATTGCAACATAAGTTTGTGAAAAAAGTTCAAATGATATCAAGGATGTTACTCTGAGGTTCAACCGTTTAAACACTTTACCATTCACTTGCAAATTTTCCACATAGTATTTACACATAAAAAATATAATAAAATCTCATCTTACCAGTGGATGTCCAACGGGAAGCAGCAACGATGTCGGCTGATGAAGTTCTTAATCCTGATCACCCCTTTTTATAGGATTTATAGTACATACGTGTACACATATAATTCACAGCTGTGACACGTCTAAGCATCCATCACTATCAGCCTAAAGCGCATGAACCGTCGGGGAAATGCAGTATGGAATAGACAAAAATATATAAAAAAAAACCCGAAACAAAACAGACAGGTTTACACAAGAACCTTGCTTTTAAAACACATAAACCTTGCTTAAAAGGAGCGATTACATATTAAGCCGAAAACAATTGAACCATATTTAATGGGCCAAAAGGTACTCACAAAAATGCCAGATATGGTAATTAGTGTGTAAACGCCGAAGGCTTCACATAAAACTCGTGAACTGTCAGCGTTCAATTAAAAATGGAACTCCACGCTGACAAGCAAGGTGTGTTGACAGTTGTTGTTCGGTCACAGATTGTTCTGTTCCAGGCGTCGAGGCTACATTTGTGGACGCGTTCAGGTTCAGGTTCGTGCAATGTCTGGTTTTCAACTTCATGCACTTATTCATGACCCCTTTTGGTGCAAAAGATCAGTGTCAATGGATCACTTTGGAGTATCGTTGTACTAGTTGACTCTAAGATTTTAGTAGGGGTCAGTGATTCAGTTGTACATTTAGTAATATACATGTGGATAGTACAATTTCTGCATGGCAGTGGCATTTATATGCATGTGGCAATTCGATGTACACTCGATTCCCGTTTGCTCGAACATGTTTGGCTCGGTTTTCACATGCGCTCGATTTTTTTATACAAAGTACCGATTTTTGTTTAGTGTTTGATTCTATGAAATACATTTAAGTTTCGCATGATCCGATTTCGCCTGTTTCGATTTCACGGGCTCGAAGTAAAAAGGGATTAGACGAAATGCCAACGCTGTTGTTTGCATCCCAACTCTTCCTAGCATAAAGCAAGAAGGTCAACGTTGAAGTGATTGGTGGCGGTCTCCCAGGCCTGTCGAAACCTAACATACCAAGAATCAGCCATTTACGCTTTCCCAACTCTTCCATGGCATAAAGCAAGGAGGTCAATGTTGAAGTGGTTGGTGGCGGTCTCACAGGCCTGTCGAAGCCTAATATACCAAGAACCACCCATTTGCGCTTTCTCAACTCTACCATGTCCCGATGCAGATAAGGTCAAGAATAATTAGTTTGTACTTTATGAAGACTTAAATAAAGACCACTCATATAACAAAATATCCCCAAAATACTCTGTTAAACGTTGATGTTTTTAATTTAAATTAGAGGTTATCAACTGTTATAAATTCTTTATGAAACAGTCGAGATAATGTTGTTTTATTTTTACCAACGAATTTATAAATGTTTGTATGACATGGTTTACATTTATATAATGTTATCGTTGTAATTGTTCAGTCATATCATATCTTTAATAATTTAATACATTAGTAATCTTTATATTACTAATATACGAGTATCTACTGATAGCCATTGTTTATATTGATTCCCACCAAGACCGGATGAGGTTGATTTAAATATAATTGATAATGTCATGTACAAACAATAAACAAGACAAAAAAAAACGTATAAAGAAGCATTTGCAACGATGCATTGAACAGTGAAACAGCAATTAATGTTAAAGTTGTACATTTTAAGACAAAATCATGACAACAATTCCGCCAGGCCCAGTCGTTGCTACAGAGACGTCTTCATTTCCATCAAGAACAACAACACAAGACGTAGGAACCCTTTTAGTAAACAGTTCGGTTGTTTCGACAAAAGGAATTAGTACATCTACTGTGATTTCTGACATTTCAACAGTGCTAGGGTTGCAGAATGGGACATATAGTACTAGTGGTAATATTTTGTTCTTTGGGTACAATAATTGAAATTAAGAATATTTTTCTCTTAAAATGGAACATCTTTGTTTGTATGCAACAATTGCTTTAAATGTTTCTGTTTGTATTATGGAAAAGTACACTGTTACGCTGTTAAATCTAAGTCTCACTTTTATTCCAAGGGACTCGCACAAATCGATGTCATATTATTACATTTAATATTAATTAAGTGCATACTATAAATGTGTATTTATTATATTCTTGAACTTGCAAATCTGTACCTATTACAGTCGATTTAAGATGTAGTTTGTTATGTATATAATTGTATTTCTCATTTTCAGACGAGGCAAGCGTTGGTGCAGGTGTAATTGTTGGAGTGGTTTTGGCGGGGCTTATCGCATTGGTCCTTGTGGGACTTGGCACTGGCTTTTTGCTTAAACGGAGAAGGTAACCAGAACTCGATATATATATTCCCTCACTTAATTTAAATTCACTACTTTTACTTTCATTTGTTTGAAACTTCCATATTCACACGGACCTATGTTTATAGGTCGAGATATCTAAGATCACGGACCTATGTTTTCGAGGTCCGTGATCTAAAATATCTCGAATACGATCTGGGACCAATCACAAATCCTACTCCCACATATGATCAAATAAAACGCCAATGCCGCATTTAAGTCGGACTTTTTATTTGACGATGCAATTTTGCAAACCTAGAATTTGAGCTAGTGACCTACAGTAGTATTTTTAACCAAAAATACCCATATTTATACTTATCGGAGATATCGTTCATACAAATAGCATGATCAACAGAAACTATTTCATTTGTGTGAGAAAAATGAACATTTTATAAATACATCAGCTTTTCCAATAAGATCTGTCCCAGAGACCTAGTTTTTGACCCTAGATGTCACACTTTATCATCTAAGATTTCATGTACACAAATATTTTTATAAAGTTAACTGAAATTTAAATTTTTGAAAATTATGGGTAGATCTATATGAAATTCATGATTCATGTGTGTTTATGAAATAGCAATTGAATTTAGTTGTTGACTGATATTGATAAGTTTGGTAAGCATAGAATTTTTTTATGACATCGGAATAATATTTCCTAATATTTGACCTAGTGACCTAGTTTTTGATATAATGTGACCCATATTCCCAAATGTTTAAGACAATATGTAGACAAATATTCTGACCAAGTTTCATAAAGATTTGACAAAAATTAATATTTTTTATGACCGTGGAATTCTTTCTCCTAAAATTTGACCTTGTGACCTTGCGTTAGATTTTGACCGGGGATGACCCATATTAAAGAATTTTTAAGATAGTATGCAGAAAAATATTCTGACCAAGTTTCATAACGATCTGACAAAAATTGTTGACTTTATGATGTGCAAAGCTTTTTCTAAGATTTGACCTAGTGACCTAGAATTTGAACCGGGATGACCGATATTAAAAAAATGCAAGATATAATGCAGATAAGCATTCCGACCATGTTTCATCAAGATTTGATAACAATTATTGAATTTATTACAGTGAAATATTTCTTCTAAAGATTTGACCTAGTGACTTAGTTTTTGACCCGAGGTGACCCATATTCACACATTTTCAAGATAACATGCCGACAAATAGTCTGACCAAGTTTGATAACCATTGGATAAAAACTCTTGATTTTATTACATAAATTGAAAACTTTAACGCAGAATTGTTAACGCCCGCGCGCCCGGTTTTCGCCATTCTATAACCCATAATTTTTCGATGAAAAATCCGGCTAAAAAAGTAATTGATGAAAGCAAATGTTAAAACTGTACGTAAGCTGCTTTTTTATTCATATATTTCCGCCTAAATGTTTTTAATTATGATAAATTAAGTTTCATAGAGCTTGAGTCTTATGCCGTCTGGAACAGCGCGTCATCAGTGGTGAGAAATGTGTTTAACAAGTTTACGTTGCTAAAGAAAACGTAGTGAGAAAAAACTAGACCTAGTTATAACATGTATGTAAAGCCACACTAAGTCTGAAAGAATGTCGAACCGATGACGAACCAGTGACCGACAGATGACTTAAGCTATACAGGCCCGATATCGGCCCGATATGTTGCCGACAAGATATCGGTTAGGCTTGTATCCGTTGGCTAAAGCGTATCGGCAATAATTACGTAGTTTAAGATATCTATCCGATATATGAGATAAATCGGTCCGATATCTATCCATTATGGGATTGCTAGCTGGGCGAAGCGACTATTATATTTGGGTAATCGCGGAGCAAAGAAATACACTATCAGAAAGCAATTATCCCGATTCACTTAAGGTTTGGCATAAAATAAAAGTAGAAGATGCGGTAACAGGTAAACTTTCAGTAAATTTATAAGAGATTTTACTAGCTGAAAGTGATAGGCTTTATTAAGTTTAAGGTGATGAATCTATTTTCTATGTCAGCAACAACCAAAGCTATGAAAATGTTCTCCAAAGGAAGTGTCCATCTTTATTTGAAATCAAAAAGGCTGACCGTCAGTAAAAAAAATATAGAAATCTGAAATTTTCTTCGGAATGATGTGAAAAAAACGATGCAGTTTTTAATACCTTTAACTGCTACATATAATTAGGTTCATGCGCAAAATAAAGCATCAAATAGTCGATAATGTTTTAAAGAAATAACAGCATAAAAAAAGATGCACTCTCACAAATATACCGTTTTTACAACTTTTTTTTATCATTTTTTTGTCTTGGAAAGAGCAAATTTTAGCGTAAATATCTGCAAACCAGTGATACTAGTATAAGACTGCGGACAAAAGATGAGATCGCAGATTTTATTAGTTCCGTTCGAAAATTAATAATTTCTGGCTTAAAGCTTTACTAACGGTTCAAGAAAATTGCATAAAACATCAATTTTTGAACTTAAATATAAAAATCTGCAATCTAACTTTTTGTCAGCAGTTTCCATGCATTTTCGCAAAAATTGGCTCATTCCAAGACAAAAAATTAAAAAGTTGTCAAAACGTTCAATCTGTGAGAGTGCAGCTTTAAATAACAGAGGCGTTAGTCAACTTGTCGAATAATATATGAAAAATGAACATATATATATCCTGGATGTAACTGGTAGACATGCAACATATCACAAGTCAGAGTAAGGTGTGAATGATTGATTTTCATTACGGTTAAGGGGTTAAATTACACGTAATTTGAAGATGGCATTAGAAAATACATAGAAAGTACACAAATGGCAGTTTCCAAAAAGGCAGAGTATGCTCAGCAATACTGTTTTTGCTGTTATATGTTACCATTTTGCCCCCCCCCCCCTGTAGTACATGTAATATGTAATCCAGGAACGTATTAATTACGCATATTCATTCTTTGCACAGCTTTTATGTAGATAAACTGTTTTTTTAGTGTCGTGAAGTTTTAACGGTAACGACCTGTATTCACGCGTGTTAATATAATACATGGAAATCTAAATTAAGACCCAGCATGACCGACTTGGGAATATTCGAACTTGACCAAGAACTATCTGGTCTTAGTGACATTGGGTAGAACCTGGCAATTCTGGAGTGTTAAGATTTGACCTGGTGATCTACTTTTGGCTCGATATTCGACCTTGCCCTTGATATCATCTAGATGAACATTCTGGCGGCAGTTTCAATCAAGACCATAGTCGACATAAGGCGTAAATTGAACTTATCTTAGTCATAGTTTCACTCTTTTGCTGCATTTCTGTGTGAAATGAACTGAAGTCAGCAAAGAAAGTGAACACATAGATTTTTTTAGATGTATTGCCATTTGTTAAGTTAACACAGATTAAAGATTATTAAAGTTATGACTAAAATCATTTGTTGAAACGGCCCCCAAGCCTAGGTTCCTGAAGATTCGGTTGAAAATGTGACCGCTTCATATGAACATACTGGACTAGAAAATGTTCGATACTTTATAGTATAATAAGCTACATGTTACATTGTTGTTGACATCAGTGATGTATATTCCTATTCTTACTATTACTTTTCTTACTTATATTTAACTTTTTAATAATAATGCACAAAGGGTTTTATTACAATGAATGTATTCTAAACATCCTCAAACAATAAAACATGATAGACACGAACAGATCGTGATTGGCATGCTACAAGCTGGGAGTGGTTATTGTTCCTAGGCACAAGTGAATAGCACATACTCTACTGTCTGCAAATGTACTTAGCATTTGAAGGTTTTGGAGAATTACATGATTGTGGCTTTTGCCCCGCCCAAACATAATAGGTAAATTCTGAATCAAGAGCAACACCAATGGCCGGTCAGTTCACTCGACACATCATAGAAAGCTGACTGTCAAAATCAGCAATTGAGGGTATTCTTTTACTAATCAACCTGAAGCTTACTACCAATGGGCAGGCTTATACATCTGCCATGGATCTTAACATTTAGTTTGCATTGGCGTCACTTCAACTTGCCAATCTAATCGTAGCCTTAAATTACGCTCTTTTAAGTGCCAGTAACTTAAAGAACTTGCTTTCAGGTTGGTATAGATGCACTGTCTCTTGGCTACAAACAGACACTATGCACATTGTTTTATAAGCTGATTCACTAGAACCCTTTGATAAGTTTATTTGCAACCAGTTGTAAATCGAATCATATGAAACCCAAATCAAAGCATTTACACACAGTTTACACAAACAACTACACAATGTCATGTTCCGTGATTTTATTTCCAGGAATTACTGTAATAAATATGTATGCGCTTGGTAACCCACATACCTGATTTTCGTTTTTATCCTAAATAGCTTGTTTACCCTTGATCATCCATGGCAGGAATGTAAGAGTTTCAGGCTTTAAATTACACTTTATAACATTATGATGTACATTAAGATGGTAAGGAATTCTCAAAGTAGTCATATTTAACAACTAGTAATGTCAGAGTATATAATTACATAAAAGTTCGTAATTTTACAATAGTTGCATGTGTTGTTTACACTTTCAATTTTTGTGAAACATATACAATTTTCTCAAGGATTTTTTTCTGGAGTAACAGTTACCAATATTTACTGATACATTATTATCAATGCAAAATAACATGGTGTATGGCATAAAAAAAATGATTTATCCTCAACATTATTAGCAATTAACAGCATAAAGCTTCAAAATGTATCTTGGATCAAAATATTGATAAACAATTTATGTCAGGATTTTTGGTTTCCCATGAAGATTCCAAACACAATTCAATTCAGTTTTACATTTGATGAAAAGTAGGGTCCCCATAAATACAACTATGCACCAGTGAGCTTCACACAATCACAGGTTGCTGTCGACCTCAAGCCCCTTGCTCCTCAGGAAGGCGTCCTGTTTGGGCTCTCTACCCAGGAAGTCACGAAGCATATCAAAGGCATCCTGCAATACAAGTAAAGTGAATATCAGCTTAACACACTATGAGGGGTT